>NW_026652282.1:134133234-134162284 GCF_009828535.3 Hylobates moloch
CCGCCCGCCTCGGCCTCCCAAAGTGCTGGGATTACAAGCGTGAGCCACTGTGCCCGGCTATGATTCCATTTATAATAAAATTTAGAAAAGACAGAAATCAGATCAGTGGTGGCCAAGGGCAGGGGGTGGTGGGAGTGGTTGGCTGCAAAGGGCATGTGGGAATTTGGAGAGGTGATGGGATGTTCTAGAGCATGGTTTTGGTGATGGTTACACAACATTCACCAAAACTCATTGAACAAAAGGGATGAATTCATCAAAAGGATGAATTTTACTGTATGTAAATTATACTCCAATAAAGTTGATTTTTTTTGTTTTTGAGACAGGGTCTCACTCTGTCGCCCAGGCTGGAGTGTAGTGGCGTGATCATGGCTCACTGTAGCCTCAACCTCTTGGGCTCCAGCGATCCTCCCACCTCGGCCTCCTGAGTAGTTGGGACTACAGACATGCATCACCAAGCCTGACTAATTTTTTAACTTTTTTGGAGAGACGAGATCTCACTGTGTTGCCCAGGCTGGTCTCAAAGCTGATTTTTAAAAAGACAAGAATTGTTAGACAGAATCAAACCAAACCAAAACCCAACTATGTGCTGTTTCCAAGCGCTACTCCTGAGATATGAAGACACAGAAAGATTGAAAGGAGAACAGAGAAAGACATGTCTGGCTGAGCCCACCCCGCCTGCCTGCTGGCACTTCCTTCCTGCCCCACTGTCGTCTGTGGCTTCTGCGACTTCTGCATGCTCATCACAGGGTCAGAGTCTGGGACTTCCCTTGTCCAGTCCACTGTGTCTATGAGGGCTGGGTCACAGGGAGCAGGGCTGTGAGAAGCACTTGACGTTGAAGGGAAAGAGACAGTCATCTGTCTACTTGGTGTCCCCCTAACCTCCACAGCAAGCACATGGCAGTGGAGGGGTGGCTTGCCTCTTGTTCAGGGCCAGTCCCTCCTCCTTCTCCTGGGACTTGCTCTGCCCTTGGTCTTCTGTCACTCTTGCTCTTGCTCCCATTGGCTCCTCCACCTCATTACAAGGAAGTGAGAATGGGCATCGTGGTCAAGCAGAAGGGAATTCAAGTCCCAGTTCTGCCATTTACCTTCTGGGCGATCTTAGGTGGGTCATTTGACCCTTCTGAACCTTGGTTTCCTCATCTGTGAAATGGGGGCACTGATAGAGCCAATTTCTTCCTGGTTGCATGATTGCCCCTTTCTGGACCTTGGGTACCTCTCTGGGAGAGTGAGGATAATAACAGCACCATCATCCGGGGTGTGTGTGTGGATGCAATGAGCCAGTGGAGAGAAAGAGACCTTCCTAACTGTGCTTGCTGGACCCAGCCCTTGAGCTCTGTGGGCTTTGGTTTTCTCATCTGTAACGTGGGACGAATGCTTCAACAGACCTCCCCAGGTTGGTGTGCAATTTAAATGTGCAGGAAACGTAACGATGGCAGGTCCATGGCTGTGCTCAGGAAATGTGATGTCGTGTAATCCTAGTAATGAATTTTTTGTTACCATAAATGGACCCATCACTACACATTAGCAGGTGCATATGAACGGGCTCTATTCCCTGCTTACTTCACCCCTGTCAAAGTCATCATCCTGATAGGCACCAAAACCCTAGATTAGGTAAAGGATTTGCAGAAGTTGGGGCTTGGAGAAAAGGCTGGGATCATAGGGAGTGAGTGGAGGCAGCAGCTGGAAAGGAGAGAGGCCTATCAGAGTTCAGATCAGCAAAGGCAGGAAGCCGACCACAGCTCACTGCCTCATGGAAAATACGCCCTCTTGGCCCAGATCATGAGCCGGCTGGCCTCGTGACCCAGGCGGGCTCAGTTTCCTCTGCTGTCACCTGAAGATGCCCTGCAAGTGCCCCCACTCTCCCTAGCCGTCCGCCTTCACTCAGGTGCCTAGTCTTGTCCATTCTCCTCCGAAAGCCCGGCAAACATGGCATCCAGACCCTCTCTGAGCACAGGTGGGTCCACCCCAAGCTTCCCATTCCAGGGGAACTGAAGCTGGCACTATGCGGGTGGGGCATCCAAGCCAGGATGCCAGGGCTGCTCCCATGTGGGCCCTCCAGGGCCCGTCACCACTTGGGGAGTCTTGTGAGACTGAGTTGAGGGCCCCTGGAATGCTTCACTGGACAACAGGCATGCCCATAAAAATACCGTGGCCACCAGAGCTGCAATCTGCCATCGGGGCCCTAGGCCTTCCTAGCCCTGCGGCTGCAGCCAGCTCGCCGGCTCCGGAATTCTTACCCCCTCCATTTTGCTTCCTCGCCTGTGAGGTCATGGCCTTGAGCCTAGGAGGGGGCGCTGGGGAGGAGCTCCTTCCTTCTCGATCCTGTGCAGGGCTTCGGGGGAGAGTGGGAGAGAGTGGGGTCGGCGGGAAAGGTCGAATGGGGCCAATCCCGAGGACAAAGAAATAAAGACACCGGAGAGCTGGAGGAAAATCTGGGAGTTGGGGGTGGCAGTTCGAGGGATACCCTCTCCGAGACCCTGTCGCCCCTGGGCTCACTTCCTACCCTGCCGCCCACCTGGGCTCTGGGGTGCGCAGCAGCCCGCGCTCCGCGGCGCCTCCCCAACACGCTGAAGACGAAGCCCCTGCACCCCTCCCAATAGGACCCTGACTGGGCGCTCAGGATCGGGGGGGCATTCGGGAGAGGTCCCGGGAGTCCTGCCCTGTGTGTGTGTGTTAGGGGGGCGTTGCGTGCAGATGCCCATCGCTGGCCCGCGCCGTCGAGGGCCAGGCCGAGGCTAAGGGAGCAACCCCTTCCTTGCGGGACTCTTTTCTCCACTGCCCGGCCCCAGGCCTCTGGGAGGACTCTCGCCCCCGCGATTGCCGCTCCGAGCTTTCACAGCGGGCTCCCTTGCGCTGGGGCTGAGGACACTCTCCGGCCCGAGACTCCCGGTCTGCGGGGGAGGGGGCCTGGCGGGACCCGTCGGCTGGGGTCCCGCTGGGCTCCCGGAGTGGGCTGCCCGGGGGCCCCCAGCCAGAGTCGCATTCGGCTGGCACCAGGGGCTAGGGTGCGGCGGGGCGGGGCGGGGCGGGAGGCCGGGGAGGTGATCTCACTCCTCCCTCCCTCTCCTCCCCGGCGCTCCCCTCCCCCGCCCCTGCGCACACGCCTGCCCCGCCCCGCCACCGCCGCTGCTGCCGCAGCATCGGCATCGCAGACGCGCTCGGGCGGCGGGTCCGAGGCCGGCGTGCGCGGAGGCTGGGCGGGCAGCCCGAGCGGTGGCCGCAGCGCAGGTAAGGCGGGGTGGCCTCCCCGTGCGCCCGGGCCGCGGCCGCGATCCCCGGCGCCCCCACCCCCTCTGCCCGGGGTGCACGGACCAGGGAGGGCCGCCCGGCCCGGTCCGGCCCGCGGTAACCGGCGTTGCTGCTGGAGCCCCACCCATGCCGGGCGTCGGGCTCCGGGCACCTCGGGCGGGAGCGGGGCGGGGGAGGGAGGCCAGGTGCCCGAGCCCGACAGGTGAGGGGTACCTGGGTGACTCCCCAGATGCTGGCCTGGGCGGGAGAACAGGGCGGGGGACGTCAGGCAGGGTCTGTGTGGGCAGGCGGGGGCTGAAGTTGGCGGGTCCCCGTGCGTGTGTGCGTGTCTGAGAAAGGAAGCCAGATCGGGCCGAGCGCTCCCCGACAGGCCGCCGTGGGGTGTGGCCCTGGGCGTGGCTGCCCCTCATCCCCAGCCGAGAGCCCAGTTTGGTTGAAAACCCCGGCTGACAGCGTGGTGAGGGGTAGATTGGGATAAGCCGCCCCTGCAATGGGGGGAGGGGAGTGAACGGGACTGGGCGCTGCCTGCCCCTCCGCCCCAAGGTTGGGGGGGCTTTGTTCTCCTCCTTCTTCTTTCCAAATCCCAGCCTGGGCTCCTCCGGGCTCACCCGAAAACCTGCCGCAGAGCCAGGGGCTCCTCCCCGGAGGCGCAGGGTGCCTCTGGAGCCCGTTTCCACAGGCTCTGTGGCCAGTCAGGGCTGCAGTGGGTGAGGTCGGTTCGGGCACCCACTGCTGCGCCTCCGGTGCATGGGTGTCCATCAGGTAGGGTCCATCAGGTAGGGGTGAGGGAAGGTGGGCCTCACTGGCTCAGGCGGTCCCTGCTCACTGCAGGTCTTTTGCCCACTGCCACATCTTCCCATCTCTGTGCGGTTATGGGAGGGGTCAGCGATTCCTATTCCCTCCATTCCAGGTCAGACTTTTGGGGCCTCTTGGTTGGCAGGGATTGCAAAGAACACGCACTACAATCCATTGCCCCCGACAGGGTATCTGGACCCCCCCACCTATCACTGTCCCTCTCAGGAAGGCAGGCCTAGAGCCATCTGCCCCCTTCCCCAGAAGGAGTGGGGGCCTGGCACCCTCCAGGTAGATACCCTGCCACTGTTAACCCCACCCTGAGGGCAGGGGCATCGGGGCAGCCCAGTGCCATCTCTGCTGACTCACGTGGCCCTGACGTAAATCAGTGCAGTCCACCCTTCTTCCCCTGGGGGCTGCTGCCCAGCATCATCTTTCTGGGGCGGGGGCCTCCCCAGGGCCTCTCCCCTCCCATCAGCTCCTTGCTGCAGGTGGTGGGACTTCGCCCAGCCTGGCCTCTCCCCTGGCACAGCTCCCATGCAGTGCCCACCTGTGCACACCTGTGGGCTCCAGAGCCTTTGAGGACTCGGCTGTCTTGGCCACATGGGAAGTTTGGGGCAGGGTTGGGCCTGGGACCTTCCCAGCTCCCTGGCTGCTGGTCATTTCTCTCTGCTGCATCTGAGTCTCTCTCCATATTTATTGATGTTCGTGTGTGTATGATCCCGAAAGTAATACATCTTATTGTAGGACACTTGAAATATACAGAAAAGAACAAAAGAAATTAAGAATCGCTAGTGATCTGATCACCAAGAGGGAAACATGTTCAGCATGCCCCAGCCTCTCTGGTTTGCTACACCGCACTCCTAAAAGGCTCCTCCCCCAGTTCCCAGCTGCCAGCCCCCTGCTGAGCATCAGGAGGACAATCAGCGCTTCAAGGTGGCGGGGTCCCCTGCCCTGCAGCCAGTGAAGAGCTTCCCTACCCAGGCGCTCAGCATCCCAGCGATGGGCAGTCGTGTACTGGGCAGCTGCTCACTGCCAGTGCTCCTTTGGGCCGGGCTCTGGGCTGCCCATGGAAGAGCCAGTGACAAACTGGACCAGCATCATCCCTGTCTTCGTGGGGTGTCACTTGTTTACTTTTTTCTTGATGATTATCTGAAGGGAAAAGGGAGGCAAAGAGTGAGGGAGGGCCTGGCCTGAGGGCTCCTACAGTGAGCAGGGTGCCCAGGTTGTGCCCCCAATCGGCCTCTCCCAGGTCCGAGCCCTTTCCACCACTGGAACTATAGCTGGCGCCTTCCTTGGCATGCACCTGGCCAGGACTGGCAGGTGAGGGTCGAGGAGACAGGCCTCAAGGTTGCTTTCAAAGCTCAAAATGGCTGCACTGAGTGCTTTTCTGGGTGTGAGGGTGATGCGGCCTCGCAGAGTGGCCCAGGCTCCAGGAGGGCACGTTCATGGGAGAACCCGGGGTAGGGGTGGGGTCCTGTGAGGAGGTCTGCCAGGATGGGGATCCCAGCCAAGACCCTGGTCTGCCAGGCCTCCCTCTGTGGGCATGAGTGGGGGCCCTGCTTCCCTCCCCCGTGGTTCAGACAGTGGGGGAGGCAGGGGGTCTGGACGCCCCTCTAGGGTCCCCAGCAGGGTACTCATTGCCCCGTCCTCTGCCCCTGCGATGGGCTGGGGCTGGGGCTGGGTCCCTGGGTGGGGCCCTCTGGAATGGGCCTGCAGCATCCCTGCCCTTGCAGTCGCTGTCTTACTTGCTCTGATCTGGCCCATCCCGGACACCTCCCTCTCCTGCTTCCCCCGCCCCCCTGCTCTCTCCTCCTCAGCCTCCCACGTCTCCCTGCGCCCCACCCCCAGGGCCATCACCTTCCCCCTCCTTCTAGGCAGAAGCCTGCTGCTGCCGGGGATGGGGTGCACCACTCCCTGTCTCCTCCCTCTGCCTCTGCCTGCCTGGCCCTCCCTCCCCTCTTCCCCCTTCCCGTCAGGGCTCTGCTCCATCTCTTTGCTTACCCTTTTGTCTGTCTTCCACCGCTCTGCTCCTCTCCCTGTCCCCCCTGGCTGCCCCTGCCTCACCCTTGAGGGCCCTGAGGTTGTGCCCTGTCCAGCAGCCACTCAGCACCCTTCTGCTGGACTCTACGCCTTGGGTTTGGGCCCAGACCCCCCATGGGGGCCTTGTCTGAGTGGAAGGCTGGATGGGGGGTGCCTGGTGAGCAGCAGCCAGACGAGCACTGGGGGAGGTAGCCGGCCCAGCTTGCCTCTTCCCCGGATATCAACAGGGTCTTTGTGGCTTCCTGAAGGCTGTGGCTGGAAAGAGAGGGAGGAGCTGGGGAGGGTCTGGCCGCTGTTCTTTCTAGAAGCTTTTCTTTGTCCAGTGGCCCCCACCCCAGGCCCCCGTGTTCTTCCCAGGTTGGAAAGCTGCAGAGGGAGTGCCCAGCCACTGCCAGTCAGCAGCTCCTGCTCATCTCTGGCCCTTACGCCCAGCAGGGGCAGCTGCGAGGGCCACGGGTTGGGTGGGGCAGGAGGGTGGCAGCGTCCTGGGCTCCATGCACTTGGCCAAGGAGGACTTCTGAACCCGTCCATCCCAGTGCGGGTCTGAGAGTGGAGCTTGAAAGAAAGGGACTGAGTCCCAGGAGCCCCTCTGCCCCCAGCCCTCCATCCAGGCAGTCTTCCTATCTGCATGTGTGGGGTTTGTGTCTCTGCTTGTGCGTGTGTAACTTCCAGTATTCCTGTTTGTCTGGGTGGGGTCATATATTTGGTTGCATGTATGTGTGTGTTCATGAACCAGCATGCACACGGATATTGTCATGAGGCCACGTGGGTCTCCTCAGATGCCCCAACAGGGCCTGTGCTGGGAAGGGGTGGGGCTGAGGGTGGCTGCTGCTGTGGCTGGAAGCAGCGCTGCATGATATGGGGACAGAGCCTCTGGCCAACCCAGGCTGTGCTTCAGTGGAGGGGGGTTCCCTGTGGCCCTGTCTCCCAGCCATCTGCGTCTGTGTTCATGACTTAGGAATGCCCAAGCCCTGGGGATCACAGAGGCTCCATTGTCCACCCCCGGGCTTCCTGTGTCCCCCTCTGCCCTTTAACCCCTTGGGAGTGGGGCCCCTGGAGGGGGCCCGTGGGGCCTGGCAGTGTCTGAGCTGTTTCCAGGCACCCCCACCCTGCCCCCCGCAAGCCAACACAGGCTAGGTGTCCCAGGACTGGTGTGGGCCAGGGCCTCTCCCTGCCCCAGGCTGGGCTCCTTCCCTGCTCTCCTCTTCGGGCCACAGCCCCAGGAACTGGATGCACTCTGCTCCTTCTGGCCTGGCCCCTGAAGCCCCCTCTAGTGCTAGGGTCATCCTAGCTCCCTGAGGAGGCCTGGGGCCTGAGAGGAGCCCTAGTTTTGCTGCCACCCCATTTCTCTCGCCTTCCAGGGGTCTCGGAGGCTGAAGCCTTGCTGCCTGCTGGGCATCAGTATCCCCTTCAACACAAGAATGGGGCCGCTGCTGTCCCTAAATGCTGATTGGAGAGGGGCCTCTTTGGGAGGGGTTCTGGAGCCTCTGGTCGCAAGAAAGGTATCAGAACAAGTCCAGACTCCAGAGAGCAGAAGAGGGGACCAAGAAACCAGCCTGTCCCCAAGCCCAAAAGGGAAAGGAGTTGGCCTTCTCTTGGACTGAGTACTTGGATGGGGGACTTGGGGGTTTGTTTGGTGTCGGGCTTCAGCTCTGTGCTGAGACGTGCTGTTGATCACATCCTACTTCCGCATGGCCTCCATCCCAAGATGTCACTCCCTGCCCCCCACATTTGCCTGCCATCTGCCTGGCAAATAAGCCCTCCCCTCGGGGCAGGATGGCTTGGAGGCCATCCTTACCCAGGCCCCTGGTCCCCTGGGAAGCCTGGCAGGCACACATGTTAGGATGCCAGAGCCTCTGAGAGGCAGCTTAGGGAGCCACCATGCCCTCTAGAACCCCACCCCTGCTGAGAGCCAGTGCCAGCTCTGTGATCTTGGCCACAGTTTCCAGTTTTCTGAGCCTCTGTGTCCTCATCTGTAAAATGGGGATGATGATAGCACCTCCCTTCCTGGGGCAAATCTGGGGAGGAGATGAGTGAATGTGAGTGGAAGTGCTCATGAGGCTTTCTGGTACGTGATAAGTCCACACCGTAAGTTGATTTAATGGAACAGACCACAGAGGGATGTGATTGTGGGGATGGAGTGGGGCTCCTCCCTCCCTTCCCCAGTAGTCAAGACCATCCTCCCTGAACCCCACAAAGGGTTAACCTCCTTCTCTTTTCCCCATCTTTTAAGGAGAATGGTCCATTACAGGTGAGCTGTAGTTGCCTTGGAGATTGAAGCCTCAGGCGAGATGAGGGGCATGAGGGCTCACTCTCTCCTAAGGGTACCCTCTTAGGGAGGGGTGAGGTTGGGACTGCAGGGACTAAGCAGCAGTCATAAAGGACTTCTGGGCCCCCAGGTACCTGTGGGGGCTCCCTGAAGCAGCCCCCTTTATGTGCTGTCTACATAACACATAACAAGGGTTTCCTCTGGCTTCCCTCACCTCGGCTAGAGGGACTTGGGCTGCATCACCATAGAAACCCGCCAGCCACGGCCTCGGGGGGAGGGCCAGCGGGAGCCTTAAAAGGACACAGTGCACAGGGTGTAGGTGACACCCACACCATGGTATACAGACCAACAGGCACAAAAGCCCCCCAGGCTCCCAGGCCTGCAAGCACATGGGCCCAGCACCGCACTCTGACCCTCTCATGTGCCCTGTGCTGAGCCCCCAGCCCCACCCCCACTCTGGCCCATTGAGTCACCAGGCACCATGTCCCCAGGAGACAAGGGCAGGAGAAGCCGGAGATTCTCTGCTGTGCTATTGAAGGGCTGTCTTGTTGCTTCTCCTTTGAGAGGAACTCCAGGCAGAACCTGAGAACTGACAGGCAGGTGTGCTGGGCACCACTGAAGGTTCCCTTCTCAAGGTGTGTGGTGGTGGTGGTGATGGGGTGTGTGTGTGTGTGTGTGTGTGTGTGTGTGTTTTCAGGGAGGAGGCAGCCACTCCAGGTCTAGCCAGGCTCCATGACCTCCCAAGTCCCTCCCTGGCAAGCTGCTTCCCATCAGACGGAAGCAGGCACTTCGGAGCAGAGGACAGAGGACTCCCTGAGGGACCTGCGGGGGTAGTGGGAGGCCAGGTGGGGTGGGATGGGGCAAGGCTCTTCTGGGGCTGAACCCCTCCCTGTAGGCTGCTGGGCGTGACCCTTGCCTCCCTGGCCCTTTCCCACTGGGGAGGATGGGTTTGGGACCGGACTTACTCAGGAACGGCCCCACCTTCAAGCGCCCCAGCACAGCGGCCACTGTCCACTCAGTGCATGGTCACACATGCTCACTCTTGGCCTAACACATGTGCGTCTCCTCCAGCCAGGTGGCCACTTACTCCCAGCCAGCAGCAATATTGGAAGGCTTCCCTGGGATTTTCTGGGTGCTTCCCCCTCCCCCGTCCCTACCCATAGCAGGAATCCCCCCCCCACCTGTTCCCTGGCATGGCATGGGTCAGCCAGCAGTGTGCCATTCATCCTGTCTCACGGCCGTCCCTTGTTCAGTGCCACAAGTGGGCAGGGCCTTGATGCTCTGTTGCGTGGGGCTTTGTAGGCCCCTCTGGCCCCAGCTCACAGCTGCTCCACCCTCTGTCTGACTCTCTACCCTGCTCCCAGGCCAGCGTGACGTCGACGCCGGGAAGCCCCTCCACTGACCCAGGCCCATCTTCCCTCCTCCCCGCCCCTTGCCTGGCACAGCCCCCGGGGACAAGGACGCTGTGCAGGCGGCCTGCGCGCACGCGCACGTGCACACACCCACCCCCACCCCTCACTCTTCTCGCTCTTTCTGCCATTTCTCAGCAGCGCTCTGTACGCCTGCTCTCACCCTTTGTGCTCCGGTTTCCTCTTCTCTCCCTTTCTCTGCTGCCTGGGTCTCCGTTTCTGAATTTCCCCACCTCCCTAACCATCTCCATCGTGGTTAGCGCTGTCTTCCTACGTCTGTCTTTGTCTCCTGCTCCCTCCTGCCTCTTCTCACTCTGTCTGTCACCCTTGGCAGACCCGGCCTTGGCTCCATCTGTGGAACATTCCCCCCTCCCCGCTCCTTTGCCCTTAGTGGTGCTGGTGGGGGGTAGAGGGCCTGCTGAGCCGACAACCCTAGCTGCTTGCTCTGTAATTGCCTGAGGAATGGTGAGAGATCAGAGACCCAGCAGCAGTGGGAGGGGAGGAGGGAGCGCCCCCTCCCAGCTGTTATGCCTCGAAAACTTCTGGCTGCTTCCTGCTTGTCTCCAACTGCCCAGGGCGGTGGCAGGCTGGGTGGCAAATACTGGGAGACCAAAAAAGAAGTTGGATATGAGCCTGTGGGAAGATGGGATGGGGCTGGGATGGGGCAGGGAGCGGGGACCAGGGGTTTGGGGATATTGTATTTTCCCTGAGTGTACGTGCCGAACACCATTCCAGGATTCTAGATTTGGAGGACAAATAGAGGAACTTGCGTGGCAGAAATCGTCGACCTCCAGAGCACCCCAAAGCTTCTGACACGCAGGAAGGTCCTTCTTTGAGCTTCTCCTTGCTCCAGTTTCCTCCCCTCCCCCTCCTAAGACCAGTGCTCAGAGCTCCCAAGGCTGCTGTTTGATCATCTGCTCTCTGATCCGAATCTCCTACTGCTCCTACAGGCCTTGAAGTTGAGGCTAGTGCTGCCTGGGGCCTCCCCTGATCCACTGGCTTTGTGGGGAGAGGCCGGGGTGGAACAGATCCACTGTTGCTCTTCCCTTCTGGGCCCAGGTCCAGCTCTTGCAGGTTGGGAATCACACTTCTTACCATCCGAGTCATCTCTTGGCCTCCAGGCCATGCACACTGACCCACCCTGCTGCTTCTCCACCACCCTCTGCAGCAAGCTCTTGCCCAGAGTCCCCGCGGGATGTGCCGCATTCACAGCTCTTCTTGGGTCACTCTGTTACACAAAACTGACAAGGCCCAGAGCCTTAGCACAGCATGGCTGACGTCTCTACCATCCTTTCGGTGTTCCTGCTGAGGCTCAGTACCCGCTTTGATAAGGTCCTGGCTGGGCAGAGGGAGGATGTGCAGCATGGATTTAATGAAGGCGTCTAGTCTGGGACTTCAGCCTCCAAACTCTGTCACCTAACAACACCCTTTCTTGCCTTGACTGCACTTTAACCACTTCCTGTTTGGAATTGAAGTGGTCTGGCCACTTGGGAGTCTGTTTCCTCCTCTTGTCATTGTCAGAGGAGCCCCCTCTTTCAGACCCTTAGTCTTTGGGTCCCCTTACTTGTAGGTGAATGTGGACATGGCTGGTGTGGCTTGGGTTTGGGGTGGACACATGCAGCAGTTGAGCTCTGAAGACTCAGACAAAGACCTAGAAGTTGGGACTTTGAGACACACAAGAAGTGTTAGAAACACTGTCACAGAAAATATCCCAGAGCTTGTCCTGACCCCCTGTCCTGACCCTAACCTGGAGCATCTGGAAGGGAGGAGGCCTCAGTGGCCTCTCTTGAACCCCAGGGGGCTGAGGAGCAGCAGGGGGTTGTTTTCCTCCTTTCTCTCCTCTCCCACACCAATTCTCAAGGGAAGGCTTCCTTCCCCGTTCTTTTTTTTTTTTTTTTTTTTTTTGAGACGGAGTCTCGCTCTGTCGCCCAGGCTGGAGTACGGTCGCGCAATCTCGGCTCACTGCAAGCTCCTCCTCCTGCCTCAGCCTCTCCAAGTAGCTGGGACTACAGGCGCCCGCCACCACGCCCGGCTAATTTTTTTTTTGTATTTTTAGTAGAGACGGGGTTGCACCGTGGTCTCGATCTCCTGACCTCGTGATCCGCCCGCCTCGGCCTCCCAAAGTGCTGGGATTACAAGCGTGAGCCACCGCACCTGGCCACCCCATTCTTTCTTTCTTTCTTTCTTTTTTCTTTGAGATGGAGTTTCGCTCTTGTTGCCCAGGCTGGAGTGCAATGGTGCGATCTTGGCTCACTGCAACTTCCACCTCCTGGGTTCAAGAGATTCTCCTGCCTCAGCCTCCCAAGTAGCTGGGATTACAGGAATGCACCACCACACCGGGCTAACTTTTTTTTTTTTTTGAGACAGAGTCTTGCTCTGTCACCCAGGCTGGAGTGCAATGGCGCAATCTCCACTCACCGCAACCTCCGCCTCCTGGGTTCAAGTGTTTCTCCTGCCTCAGCCTCCTGAGTAGCTGGGATTACAGGCATGAGCCACCACGCCTGGCTATTTTTTTTGTTTTGTATTTTTAGTAGAGACAGGATTTCGCCATGTTGGCCAGGCTGGTCTCAAACTGTTGACCTCATGATCCCCCTGCCTCAGACTCCCAAAGTGCTGGGATTACAGGTGTGAGCCACCACGCCCAGCCCTAATTTTGTATTTTTACTAGAGACAGGGTTTCACCATGTTGGCCTGGCTGGTTTTGAACTCCTGACTTCAGGTGATCCACCCACCTCGGCCTCCCAAAGTGCTGAGATTACAGGCATGAGCCCACTGTGCCTGGCCTTTTATTTTTATTTTTATTTATTTTTTTAAACAGAGTCTCACTCCATCACGCAGGCGGGGGTGTGGTGGCATGATCTTGGCTCACTGCAACCTCTGCCTCTCAGGCTCAAGTGATTCTCGTGCCTCAGCCTCCCAAGTAGCTGGCATTACAGGCGCCCACCACCACGGCTAATTTTTTTTTCTTTTTTTTCTTTTTGTATTTTTAGTAGAGATGGGGTTCTGCCATGTTGGCCAGGCTGGTCTCAAACTCCCGACCTTAAGAGATCCAACCGCCTCAGCCTCCCAAACTAGTGGGATTACAGGCGTGAGCCACCACGCCTGGCCCTTTGCCCATTCTTTCTTCATTTTCCTGAAACTATTTTGTGAAATGCAGCCATCTTGGGCCCCTTTCCTCCCTTCTCTATCCCACTTCCCAAGCCCCCCATTAGCTTTTTAAGGCTGTAGAGCACCCAGGCATCAGTTGGCTCTGAAAGCTATAGCAATGTGACTGCAAGAAGAGTTCTTCTCTACATATGCGTGCACACAGAGATAACAGATACAGGGATTCATCCCCACAGATACATAAAGACATACAAGAAGACACACGTAGCTAGCAGACTTGTGTGTTGATTCCCTCAGGCACACACACTAACACACCCACTCATGAGTGCAACCCCTCCCAGAGAAGACACACCACAGAAATACCAGCTCACGTACAGCTCACTCCCTGCTTGCAGATCCACAACCACACACATGCCCACGGACACCTGCTCACAGGCACATGCAGACACATACGGGGATGGTGTGCACACAGCGGCCTGTGCCATGCACAGGGGAGCTGATGGGGCAACAAGTTGGTACTGGGGAGGCAGCTGGCAGGAAAGGTGCAGACAGAGAGTAGAGAGGGAATAAAAGGCAACCTAGAGGCCCAGCCAGGGCTATCTCTTCCAGATTTCTCCCTCCAAGGTGGGGAGGGGTGCGGATGGGGAGGGGAGGGCTAGAGAAGCCGGCCAGCTGGGGGCGGGGCTGAGGGCGGGGCCAAGAGCCCGGGTTTACCCAGATGTTAGTCACTAACGTCCTTCCGTTCTCTCATCTCTCTTCCCCCACCCTTCCCTTCCCTTCTCCCGTCTCCCAGTACCCCCACTCCCAACTCCCGCCCCAAGCCGCCCACCAGCCCCCTTCCCCTCCGGCCGGAGCCTGAACCGAGCCCGGCTGGCTGTGCTGCGCGGTGCCGCCGGGAAAGATGGTCGTGGCGCTGCGGTACGTGTGGCCTCTCCTCCTCTGCAGCCCCTGCCTGCTTATCCAGATCCCCGAGGAATGTGAGTAGCTGAAGGGAGCCTGGGCGCCTCCCTTCGCCGTAATGTTGGGCCCCTCTTTATCTTCTGCCTCCTCACCTTCTCCCTGCTCCGGACCCTGACTCCTCTCCCTGGCCTTTCCTGGGCACAGGGTGGGCAGGAGATAGCCAGGACGTTGGGTACCCCTGGAGAGAAGGGCAGGGTAGAAGATGCGGGGCGTGTCAGCACCACGGACAGGGACAGGCGCGGCCGCCGGGGCGATTTCAGCACCAGGGACAGCGAACCCGGATTAGGGGCCCCGAGGTCTTGGGCCTCCTCCATACTCTCCTTAGCCCTCCCCATCCCTGCCCGCTCCACTCCGACTCCTCCGCTTCCATCCCCCACCACAGGGGTGTGGCAGCAGGAGAATGGGGCCGTCCCCAGCCCTCAGCTGGCTTGTGCAAAGGCCCATGTTCAAGTCTTGTCCCCATTTCTCTTTCCCCTCCTGGGCCCTTGGTCACCCTGTCTCTGAACTGAGACAGGGAAAGGTGGCTTGAAAAACCCTGGTCCCAGCCCAGCAGCCTTCTGGACCCTTTTTCGTGCGTAGTTATTTGGTGGGGGTGGGGGCAGGGCTGCTGGAGCATGTGTTTATGGTTGTAACATTTGTTGGGGGCACAAGCAGGTGAGTGGATGTTGGGGAGTGTGGCCATAGGGTTGTGACTAAGCATGGATACACTGTGTATGTCTGTGTGTTCTTGTGATTGACTGAGCGTAGATATTCGTGAATGTGATTTTGACTTCCTTACATGGGTAACTGTGTGAGTCACTCTGTTACTTACTGGCCAGGCTTGTGGAGGTCGGGAGGTAGTTGACCACGACATTTGATTGCATCAGGTCATGTGTATGTGTGAGTGGGGCTGAATGTAAGTACACACTTGCATGTGGGGGGTGTTACCGTGATGGTGTTTTCTCCTGTAAGTAGCTGTCAGGCTGTGTGAGGGGCATGTCACAGGGTATCACGTGTGAGGTCGTTTGTGTCTCTTGAGCTACCAGGCTCCAGTCCCTTCCCAGCCTCACCTTGACACCTTTGTCTCTGGGCCTGGACAAGGAGGAGGCCAGTGCCACTGAGAGATGAGTTGGCGGATAGGGGTTGGGAAGACTGTCTGTGCCAGCAGTGGGACACGGGCTGCGAGAGAGAGGCTGGGGAGGCACCTGGCATTGGGAGGCAGTGAGGGCTTGGAGGAGGTAAAGGGGCTGGCCCCTTAGACACATACATGGAAGGCCAGGGCCATGCAGACTCCCCTGGTACAGATGCACATGGACACAAGCACACAGGTGCATGAAGACAAGCCAGGTAGAGGGATGAAGGAGCAGAGCCACGGAGAGGCCACACAAGTGGAAACACACACCAGTGAGGCTTTTAGACACAGAGGACACAGAGGTGGATACACAATATAACACTGTACAGTGGAATGCAAGTCATGCATTCTCTACAAAAAGATGGGAGTGGGGAGAGAGAACTAGGCCAAAAGGCCATGGCAGCTCCAAGGCTGCCCTGGGCGCTGACCAGCACTCGTTCTTGACCCTGATACGACACAGTGGGCAGTGGCAGGCAGCCGGCCCTCCCTGTTGGAACCTGTCTTCCATCTCTCCCTCCCCAGCCACTCCAGCCCCCTTTGTCTCTTTTCCTGCTTCCTCCACCTAGTTGGCTTTCTGCATCCTGTCATCCCTGTCACCATCTCCCTCCCCAGCTCAGGGCCCTCTGCAGTGTCCCCAGGGAGCCCCCTCCTCCCTCCCTGGACCTTCACACTGAGGTCTTCTGCAGAGACAAAGCTTTCAGAGGCAGCCTGCTGCTCCCTCCCTCCCTCCCTCTTCTCCCTTCCTCAAGGCCGCCCTGGCGAGTGCTCTGCAGGGTCCTGGGGCTGGGGCAGCAGCTCTGGCCTCTGCCCCAGAGAGCTTGGTGGCTGGCTGGGAGGAAGGAGGCAGAAGAGGAGGGCTGGCGCCAACCCCGCAGGCTATGGAAACTCAGAGGCAGCAGGGCCTTTGGGATAGTTTTCAGGGGGAGGGGGCAGCAGGGCTCTGAAGGCTGGGCCCTGGTAATTGAAAACACTCAGCTGTGCTAATTGGATTAGGAGGGAAGCAGGCTGGAGCAGGGGAGGGTGCCTTCCAAGGCATCCTGAATGGGTGGGGTCAGTTCTGCAGGCCCTGACAGGGGGCTGCAAGGACACTCCTTGTTAAAGGCAAGAATTTCTCTCTCCCTGTCTGCTAGAGCTGGAGGCATGGCCTGGCTGCCTCTGGGCTGCACGCCCTGTGTATCTATCCAGTGGAGCTCCTCTCCCTGGGCGTCTCTCTGTCCCATCTCCCTGGGCTTGACCTGCCACTGCTCCAGCCCAGCGTGTGCCCCCTTGTTGCCACTGCCAAGGCCTCCTCTCCTGCCATTCCCTCTCCACGGGGGGGCTGCAGGAGCTTACTGTGTCCCCTGCCATCTGCCCCACTCTGGGGCTGCCTGTCAGTATTTCTCTCCATTCCCTCCCTTGCTGCCTGTCTGGATTTCTCAGATGAAGGACACCATGGTAAGTTGGGGAGGGGTGAGAGTGTTTCCCAGAAGGCCAAGGAGAAGGGTAAGGAGGCCCTCGGCTGAGCCTGCGCCCCCACCCTCCTGAGTGCTGGGGCCCTGCTTGGCTCTCCCTGAGCACCATGTGCTTCTCTCACCTGTGCGGGGCTGGCTTTGTTCTGTCTCTGCCCCAGCCTGGGTACTCTGTCACCCTCACTGTTCCTCTCTGCCATTCTCTCTGGTCCCTTCTCCCCTGTCTGGGGTTTGTCCTTCTTGGTTTCTGTGTCTTGGCTTTTGTTGCCCCCACTTCTTTCTGTCATGCCCTTTTTGTCTTTCTCAGGCATCTCTTTGTAACTTCCGTGGCTGTCCCCTCTGTCCCTGCCTCTCTTTACATTTTTGCATGTGTCCCTTTCTCTCTCTCCCTCTTTTCATGTCCCACAAGCCTCTTTTGTTCTTCCCCTCCATTCGTCCCCCTGTGGCCATGGGGCCTCCAGGGGCTCTGGACCCTGCTTCCCTCACGATGGGACAGGGGCTGAGGCTATGACACCAGCCAGGCACCCTCACCACCGCTCTCTCCACCCTGTCTCCAGTGATGGAGCCACCTGTCATCACGGAACAGTCTCCACGGCGCCTGGTTGTCTTCCCCACAGATGACATCAGCCTCAAGTGTGAGGCCAGTGGCAAGCCTGAAGTGCAGTGAGTGATCTCTGCCGTCTCAACTCCTGTTGCCTGCCACCGACCCCGGCCTTGTGCCTCCCTGGACCGCCTAACTTCTAAGCCCAGAAGCCCCAAGCCTTGCTAATCATCCCAAGTCCTCGCCATCTCCCAGTCCATCCCCTGGGGGCCCTGGCTGCTTTCACCTGTCCCTCCAGCCTGTTCCAGCCCCCGTTGGGTTCCAGGGCCTCAGGCCTCTGGGCCTTTTTCCGCCCACAGGTTCCGCTGGACGAGGGATGGTGTCCACTTCAAACCCAAGGAAGAGCTGGGTGTGACCGTGTACCAGTCGCCCCACTCTGGCTCCTTCACCATCACGGGCAACAACAGCAACTTTGCCCAGAGGTTCCAGGGCATCTACCGCTGCTTTGCCAGCAATAAGCTGGGCACTGCCATGTCCCATGAGATCCGGCTCATGGCCGAGGGTGCGAGGCGCTGCAGGGACCAGGGAGGGCAGGTCCCGGAGCTCGTGTGGGATTGTGGGCTGGAAGCTGCTGTCAGCCAGTTGTCTCTCGTGGCGAGGGGCCTGGGTGTCCTGCCAGCCCTCCACCCCACCCCAGCTTCTCCCCTGGCCCATCTTGTCTCCTCCTTTGCCCTTCCAGTCATCTCATGCCTTTTCGCTCCCTCAGGCTTTCCTGGTGCCTCGTGGCTGAGCAGGAAGCTGGTGGGGGGTGGGGGTCGGGGGGCGGTGGGCTGGTGGGGGGAGTGACTGATTCTGGGCAGACCTGCCTGAGTCACTGCAGTCATCTCTGTCTCCACCCGCACTCCATAGCAGGGCCCCTCTTCTCTGGCTTTTCCACTTGGCTCTCCATCTCCTCCTCTCCACCTCCGACTTGGTCTCTCTTGCTCCACGGCTCTCTCTTGATCTGTGTCGCCTTTTCCCTGGGGTTTTCCCTTCGCGTTCCATCCTCCCTGAGCTTTCTGCCTCCTGAGCACTCTCCTCTCCCCTCCCCACCCCTCCAGTTACCTTGGGAACCGTTGCCATGGTTTCTGTGTCAGGATGATGGAAGGGTCTGTGACTCCTGCATCCCTCCACAGCTCCCCTCCCCCATCACTGCACCTCAGCCTCAGCCTCCCCCCACCCGTCCTTTCCTAGGGTGGGCAGGGAGAGCTGAGAACCGTGGAGGGTTAACCCTTCCTGGCCTCCTGGCCTCCTGCTCACCCTGGCCCTTCTAAGTGCTAGTCTCTGCTATGAGCCCAGAGGGTATCCAGAGTGTCTGCCTCCTTTTCTGTGAACTTTCTCCTGGCCTGACCCTCTCGTCCCCTCGTCCATCCCCGGTGTAGCCCGCCACTCCCCTGCCCCCACCTCCCTTCTCCTGCCTAGCACCGTCTGGACCAGGAGGAGAGTGTCAGACCGTCTGTCCCTTCTAGGTGCCCCCAAGTGGCCAAAGGAGACAGTGAAGCCCGTGGAGGTGGAGGAAGGGGAGTCAGTGGTTCTGCCTTGCAACCCCCCACCAAGTGCGGAGCCTCTCCGGATCTACTGGATGAACAGCAGTGGGTGCCAGCGAGCGGCTGCCTCGCGGGGTTGGGGTGTTAGCAGGGGTGTCTTCCTGGACGGGGTCATGACTTCGGCCTCCTTGCCTCCTGCAGAGATCTTGCACATCAAGCAGGACGAGCGGGTGACGATGGGCCAGAATGGCAACCTCTACTTTGCCAATGTGCTCACTTCCGACAACCACTCAGACTACATCTGCCACGCCCACTTCCCAGGCACCCGGACCATCATTCAGAAGGAACCCATTGACCTCCGGGTCAAGGCCAGTGAGTCTCAGAGGCTCTGCACTCTCTCCCTGACTCCTTTCACCCTCAGGCATGGCCCTTCCCACCATAGGTCCATCTGACAACTCCAGGCTTCCTCAAGAACAGCTTGGCTCCCACCTCTACCCTGCCCAGACTCCTTCCCAGGCATCGAGAGCAGAGACAGGACACTCTCCTTAACGGAGGAAGGCACAGAGGCCCCGGGGGCTGGCTGGAGTGTCGAGTCCCTCAGCCTTGCGATTCTGGGGTGGAGGGAAGAGTGGGCAGCCCACCCACCCACTTTCTCCTGGCAGCCAACAGCATGATTGACAGGAAGCCGCGCCTGCTCTTCCCCACCAACTCCAGCAGCCACCTGGTGGCCTTGCAGGGGCAGCCACTGGTCCTGGAGTGCATCGCAGAGGGCTTGTGAGTCTGGGAACCCAGGGCAGGGCAGGGCAGGGCAGGGTGGCGCAGCACTAGCGGGGAGCTCAAACCACCACGGGGTATAGGGGGCTGGGGCGAATGGCCTTGTCCTTTCTCCCTTCTGCTCTCTCCCCTTTGCCTCCCGGGCAGTCCCACGCCCACCATCAAATGGCTGCGCCCCAGCGGCCCCATGCCAGCCGACCGTGTCACCTACCAGAACCACAACAAGACCCTGCAGCTACTGAAAGTGGGTGAGGAGGACGATGGCGAGTACCGCTGCCTGGCCGAGAACTCACTGGGCAGTGCCCGGCACGCCTACTATGTCACCGTGGAGGGTATGGACCTCCTGGGACAGTGGCCTGTGATGTCCACTGTCATCGGGGAGGGGAGGGTCTGCGCCGAGTCAAGAGCCAGCTGCCGGCTGTGGGCTCAGGGCGGCTCTCCCCTTCCTCCCAGCTGCCCCGTACTGGCTGCACAAGCCCCAGAGCCATCTATACGGGCCAGGAGAAACTGCCCGCCTGGACTGCCAAGTCCAGGGCAGGCCCCAACCAGAGGTCACCTGGAGAATCAACGGGATCCCCATGGAGGGTGAGCCGGGCCTCAGGCAGGAGTGGGGAGTGTGGTGAGCCCTGGGCGCTGTGGGGGAGAGGAAGAGGAGGGTGAGGAAGGGCCTCAACGCAGCTCAATGCCGGGCTGGGGCCCATGGGCCCACCTGCTGCATGCACAGAGCTGGCCAAGGACCAGAAGTACCGGATTCAGCGTGGCGCCCTGATCCTGAGCAACGTGCAGCCCAGTGACACGATGGTGACCCAGTGTGAGGCCCGCAACCGGCACGGGCTCCTGCTGGCCAATGCCTACATCTACGTTGTCCGTGAGTGCCCTCCCTTCCTTACCTTCTAACTCCCAGTCCGTCCCTGCAGCCCACTGGGCCAGGCCACCAGAGTGGCTCAGCTGGCAGCTGATGTGTCCTCGGCCTACCAGGCTGGCGCCGACCTTTCTCCTTGCTGACACCCTTTGCCCCATCTCACTCAGCCTCATGATAGCCGAGGGAGATGTCAGAGCGGAAAGGTCTTATCACTGTGACTGAGCGGAGGCTCACCCCGGACAGGATGTGACCAAGGCCAGCCCAGGTGGCACCTCTCCTGGAACTTCAGGGAAGGCTGGGGACTAGGCCAGGAAAGCTTTTGGGGAGAGGTGACCGTCAGTTAGGCCTGGAATAATGTAAAAGTTGGGTGGCTGCGACCAGAGGCGCATCTGCGGCAGAGGGCGGTGTCTGAAGGCAGAGAGAGACGCAGCCTGGCGGGGGCCTCAGCTGGGAGCAGGGAAGCAAGACTTGCAGGGCTCTTGGGGGCCCGAGGAAGCTGTGCAGAGGGTCCCTGGCTCCCGGCCCAGCTGTGGCCCCAAGTCCTGCCCTGTCTCCCGAGACTCTTCCTCCCCTAGAGCTGCCAGCCAAGATCCTGACTGCGGACAATCAGACGTACATGGCTGTCCAGGGCAGCACCGCCTACCTTCTGTGCAAGGCCTTCGGAGCGCCTGTGCCCAGTGTTCAGTGGTGAGTGTCTTGTCCCGGTAGTGGTGAGTGTCGTGTCCCAGTGGCCAGGGAGCCAGGGAGGGCAGGGAGCCCAGGCCAGCCAGTCAGAGCCAGGCCCGCCCTGCTCCCTCCAGGCTGGATGAGGATGGGACAACAGTGCTTCAGGACGAACGCTTCTTCCCCTATGCCAATGGGACCCTGGGCATTCGAGACCTCCAGGCCAATGACACCGGACGCTACTTCTGCCTGGTTGCCAATGACCAAAACAATGTGACCATCGTGGCTAACCTGAAGGTTAAAGGTCAGGCAACCCTTGCCACGTGGCTGGCAGTGCCTCTGGGAGGGAGGGTCCGGGCCTCTGGAGGACAACAGAGTGACTTCCCCATGCGCGCATTACCCTCAGATGCAACTCAGATCACTCAGGGGCCCCGCAGTGCAATTGAGAAGAAAGGTTCGAGGGTGACCTTCACGTGCCAGGCCTCCTTTGACCCCTCCTTGCAGCCCAGCATCACCTGGCGTGGGGACGGTCGAGACCTCCAGGAGCTTGGGGACAGCGACAAGTGAGGACAGTGACGGTGAAAGGGGGCACAGTGGGAAAAGCTGGAAGTCCAGACCTCTTGGCCTTGTGCTTGCTTTGATGGGGAAGGCTCTGACAGGAGCGGGGAAAGGAGACAGGAGGGAGGGATGGGAGGGGAGAAGAGCTCAGATGGCAGGAAGGACAGATACGGCTCCTCCACAGGTACTTCATAGAGGATGGGCGCCTGGTCATCCACAGCCTGGACTACAGCGACCAGGGCAACTACAGCTGCGTGGCCAGCACCGAGCTGGATGTGGTGGAGAGTAGGGCACAGCTCTTGGTGGTGGGTAAGTCCTAGGGTGGAAGCCTCCACTCCAGAAGGCCGGGACTCACATCCCTGGGCCCTTTCAAGCACCGACCCTCCCCACCCTCAGGGAGCCCCGGGCCGGTGCCACGGCTGGTGTTGTCCGACCTGCACCTGCTGACGCAGAGCCAGGTGCGCGTGTCCTGGAGTCCTGCAGAAGACCACAATGCCCCCATTGAGAGTAAGAGGCTTGAGCTTGGTGCCACCATCACCTCTGCCAGCCCTGGTCCCTCCTGGGATCCTCCCTCCTCCTGGAGCCTTCCTGGGGGGACATGGTGACATGGTTTGGGGGGACTCACCATTCCTCATGGGAATCTGGAGATGCCAGTTGGCCCGGGTACTCAGGGACCCAGACTATACCCAACCCCTCCACAGCCCTTCCCCCAAAGCCACACGCTGATCACTCCATTGTTGGTTCACTTCTTGGCAGAATATGACATTGAATTTGAGGACAAGGAAATGGCGCCTGAAAAATGGTACAGTCTGGGCAAGGTTCCAGGGAACCAGACCTCTACCACCCTCAAGCTGTCGCCCTATGTCCACTACACCTTTAGGGTTACTGCCATCAACAAATATGGTCCCGGGGAGCCCAGCCCGGTCTCTGAGACTGTGGTCACACCTGAGGCAGGTGAGTCAGGGTGGCACCCACTCCCATGCCACCTGGAAGGGGCTCCAGGCTGTGAAGGGAGGGCTTAGAGAGGTGCCGTGCCCAAGTTCCTCTGCTTCCAAATTTTCAGGGGCAGCGCAAGGGGGCTGGACTCCCCTGGTGCCAGAATGAGCCATTTGTTCCTTGGCCCTCGGTCCTCGTGGCTCTCCAAAAGAGGCTGCAGCATTGATGTGTTAATACTTTCCTTTCCAGCCCCAGAGAAGAACCCTGTGGATGTGAAGGGGGAAGGGAATGAGACCACCAATATGGTCATCACATGGAAGGTGAGAGTCCCTGGGCTGAGCTGCCTGGGGGACATGAGGCCATGACCTGGGTGTCTGTTGCTCCCCCTTGGCTGTGCAAAGGAAGGGGCTGATGTCTGGGGATGCCGGTTTGCGCTGGGGGGCGGGCCAAAGAATGCTGGTGTTCTTGGCCAACCAACTCCTCTTCTGCTGGCCTCCTCCAGCCGCTCCGGTGGATGGACTGGAACGCCCCCCAGGTTCAGTACCGCGTGCAGTGGCGCCCTCAGAGGACGCGAGGGCCCTGGCAGGAGCAGATTGTCAGCGACCCCTTCCTGGTGGTGTCCAACACGTCCACCTTCGTGCCCTATGAGATCAAAGTCCAGGCCGTCAACAGCCAGGGCAAGGGACCAGAGCCCCAGGTCACCATCGGCTACTCCGGAGAGGACTGTGAGTATCCGGCAGAGCCCCTCGCCCAGGGTTGAGCTCGCCTGCTTCCACCCAGCCCATGTCCACACCCCTCAGCGCTAGTGTGCGCCTTTCCTAAGGATGAGGATATTCTCTTACATAACCAGAGCGACGTTATGAAATTCCCCACACTTCACATTTCTATAATTGGCAGCGGTATTCCAGTTATATCAGCCAATGCTGCTTCTTTCATTTCCTTGAATCTGGAACATGACCAGATGGTAACTTGAAGTACCCCGTCAAGTTTTTTTTTCTGGTTTCTCCTTTTTTTCTTTTCTTTTCTTTTCTTTTCTTTTTTTGAGACGGGGTCTTGCTCTGTCACCCAGGCTGGAGTGCAGTGGAGCCGTCTTGGCTCACTGCAACCTCTGCCTCCCGGGTTCAAGCGATTCTCCTGCCTCAGCCTCCTGAATAGCTGGGATTACAGGCACTTGCCACCACACCCAACTAATTTTCATATGTAGTAGAGATGGGGTTGCACCATGTTGATCAGCTTGGTCTCGAACTCCTGACCTCAAATGTTCCACCCGCTTCTGTCTCCCAAATTGTGGGGAATACGGGTGTGAACCACCATGCCCGGCCATGGTTTCTCCTTTGTATAAGCTACTATTTTCACCTTTGCAACTAATAAGCAGTCCAGGCAGAGATCTTGAGACCATGCAAACACACCTCTCCTCCTCAAACTGTGCCTCATAAAACATCCAAATCCATCTTCTCTGTGTGTGGGGGCTTGGGCCTGGCCTCAGGGCTGGGGTGAGAGCCTATGGCTCTTTCCAAGTCACTGGTGGTTTTCAGACCCCCAGGCAATCCCTGAGCTGGAAGGCATTGAAATCTTCAACTCAAGTGCCGTGCTGGTCAAGTGGCGGCCGGTGGACCTGGCCCAGGTCAAGGGCCACCTCCGCGGATACAATGTAAGGGTTGAAGGCATGGGGGCCCAGGAGGGTGATCACTGAGGTAAAGTGGCAGGATGGTGAGGGGGCGTTGCCACCTGCCAGCCGCTCTCCTGGAAGACTTGGGTTGAGAGGAGGGTCCCCATCAAGAGTGGTGGGGGCATGCGCTGGGGGCCCTGCTGGGTGCCTTCTGCCCCTGCGAGGTCTCCTGTCCGCTTGTGCAGGTGACGTACTGGAGGGAGGGCAGTCAGAGGAAGCACAGCAAGAGACATATCCACAAAGACCATGTGGTGGTGCCCGCCAACACCACCAGTGTCATCCTCAGTGGCTTGCGGCCCTATAGCTCCTACCACCTAGAGGTGCAGGCCTTTAACGGGCGGGGATCGGGGCCCGCCAGCGAGTTCACCTTCAGCACCCCAGAGGGAGGTGAGTCCTGCACCCCACGCCTCATCCCCTGCCCTCCTCCCCAGACCTGGGCGAGGACCTACCTGCCACTCGGTTCTGTGCCTTGCAGTGCCTGGCCACCCCGAGGCGTTGCACCTGGAGTGCCAGTCGAACACCAGCTTGCTGCTGCGCTGGCAGCCCCCACTCAGCCACAACGGCGTGCTCACCGGCTACGTGCTCTCCTACCACCCCCGTGCGTGAGCTGCCCCAGCAGGGAAGGGAGGTGGAGGGGCCACGGGGAGGGGGCAGAGCTGCAGCCACAGCCAACCCCTGTCTGTCCCCACAGTGGATGAGGGGGGCAAGGGGCAGCTGTCCTTCAACCTTCGGGACCCCGAACTTCGGACACACAACCTGACCGATCTCAGCCCCCACCTGCGGTACCGCTTCCAGCTTCAGGCCACCACCAAAGAGGGTCCTGGTGAAGCCATCGTACGGGAAGGAGGCACTATGGCCTTGTCTGGTAAGCCGGAGGAATGACCTGCCAACAGGAAGGCCCCGGCCAGCCGGGTCCAGGAGGGAGGGCCTTAGACTTCCTGGCAGCTGCCACACTCTCCTCGTGCCCCTGCATCCCCCAGGGATCTCAGATTTTGGCAACATCTCAGCCACAGCGGGTGAAAACTACAGTGTCGTCTCCTGGGTCCCCAAGGAGGGCCAGTGCAACTTCAGGTTCCATATCTTGTTCAAAGCCTTGGGAGGTAAGCGTGAAAGGGGGCCTTGGGGCGAGGTGGGGAAGGGGGCTCTAGGCCAGAGGGGCTGCCTGGCACTCCGACTCACCCCCGCTGCCACCCTCTCTCCCTCGCAGAAGAGAAGGGTGGGGCTTCCCTCTCGCCACAGTATGTCAGCTACAACCAGAGCTCCTACACGCAGTGGGACCTGCAGCCTGACACTGACTACGAGATCCACTTGTTTAAGGAGAGGATGTTCCGGCACCAGATGGCTGTGAAGACCAACGGCACAGGTGAGGCGCCGGGGGCCCACCATCGCCTGCCAGGGAAGCATGGGGGCTGCACAATTCATGTCCTTCTGTCCCCTGAATGGCCACTACTGCCCAGGCCCCCTCCACGGCTCCTGTCTGCTTCTTCCCCCAGAATCTGGGTGTCCCCGAATCAGCCCCCTTTCATACCCTTTCCGCAGATGCCCTTTTCCCTATCTCCCTGTCCCTGTCACTCCTCAGCCCCCCAGAGGGCCCCGACTTTAAGAGCATACTTCAGGGCTTCAGGTCGGGTTCTGGCTTGAGCGGCAGCACGGGGGGCTGGTGTCTCACCCTCAGGCCGCGTGAGGCTCCCTCCTGCTGGCTTCGCCACTGAGGGCTGGTTCATCGGTTTTGTGAGTGCCATCATCCTCCTGCTCCTCGCCCTGCTCATCCTCTGCTTCATCAAGCGCAGCAAGGGCGGCAAATACTCAGGTAGCCTCTGAGCCCCACGTGACGGGGGTGGAGCCGAGGGCACAGAGGAGCACCTCGCCCCTTCCACTCTTCTGCAAGGCCTCCTGGATTCCCTGAGCTCCCCACAAGATGACAGGCGCATGGTGGGGGCAGGCAGGGGGATCATCCTCCCAGGCCGGGGTTGGGGAAACAGGCAAGTGGTGGCTGGACCGCAGGGGGCGAGCGGTTTCTTTCAAGGCCTCTTGCCTCTGGACATTGTTGAGACAGAGTGCTGGGGGTGCGGGGCGTAGAGGGGCCCGGAGCCCCGGGTCAGGCTGGGGCGGGAGAAGAAGCTGTCCTTCTCTGTGTCTCCAGTGAAGGATAAGGAGGACACCCAGGTGGACTCTGAGGCCCGGCCGATGAAAGATGAGACCTTCGGCGAGTACAGGTGAGTCAGGGCAGGAGTGGGCGCTCCACTCAGCTCCACCCTGGCCTTCACATCTCACCCCCTCTCTCTCTTCTCTGTGCTGCCGGGTGACTTCAGGTCCCTGGAGAGGTAAGGCAGGGGCGTGGGGCGTTGACCCCCCCCTAAGGGAGGGGCCAACAGCAAGGACTCCCTATAGACAATGTGCGCCTGGTGTGCCATTGTCCCCTGGCTGCCGGGGCTCTGACAGGACTCTCACTTCCCAGCCCCTAGGCCCAGCAGCTCCTCATTTCAGGGAGAGGCCGACACTCCCCGGCCCCTCCTCTCCACACAGATACCTTCACTGCTCCCCTCTCCCCAAGGGAGGCCCCAGACAGTTTCCCAGACAGGAACCAGGCCCCATAATGCCCTGGCCGAGTGCACACTTGCTCCCTCACAGTCCCCAGGATCTGGGGGATGCCCAAAGATGACAGCCTCAGACCTGCCTGCCAGGGTGGCCAGAGCTGCTCTTTCTGAGCACATTCTAAGCAAATGGAGGGCAGGCAGGCGTCTGCCTCACCCCCAGCCAGGCTCCTGCAGGGGCTCGGCAGTGCTCTCACTCGCACCTGCCCTGTGCCTCTGCAGTGACAACGAGGAGAAGGCCTTTGGCAGCAGCCAGCCATCGCTCAACGGGGACATCAAGCCCCTGGGCAGTGACGACAGCCTGGCCGATTATGGGGGCAGCGTGGATGTTCAGTTCAACGAGGATGGTTCCTTCATTGGCCAGTACAGTGGCAAGAAGGAGAAGGAGGCGGCAGGGGGCAATGACAGCTCAGGGGCCACCTCCCCCATCAACCCTGCCGTGGCCCTAGAATAGTGGAGTCCAGGACAGGAGATGCTGTGCCCCTGGCCTTGGGATCGAGGCCCCTCCCTCTCCAGCAGGCCCGTGGGAGGCTGGAGTTGGGGCAGAGGAGAACTTGCTGCCTCGGATCCCCTTCCTACCACCTGGTCCCCACTTTTTTGCCAAAACCCAGCTGTACCCCTTCCTGGGCACACGCTGCTCTGCCCCAGCTTGGGGGCAGATCTCCCACATGCCAGGGGCCTTTGGGTACTGTTTCGCCAGCCCATTTGGGCAGAGAGGCTGTGGTTTGGGGGAGAAGAAGTAGGGGTGGCCCGAAAGGGTCTCCGAAATGCTGTCTTTCTTGCTCCCTGACTTGGGGCAGACGTGGTGGGGTCTCCTCAGGACCAGGGTTGGCACCTTCCCCCTCCCCCAGCCACTCCCCAGCCAGCCTGGCTGGGACTGGGGACAGAACTCGGTGTCCCCACCATCTGCTGTCTTTTCTTTGCCATCTCTGCTCCAACCGGGATGGGAGCCGGGCAAGCTGGCCGCGGGGGCAGGGGAGGCCATCTGGAGAGCCCAGAGAGTCCCCCCACTCCCAGCACCGCACTCTGGCAGCACCGCCTCTTCCCACCGCCCAGCCCACCCCACGGCCGGCTTTCAGGAGCTCCATACACGCGCTGCCTTCGGTACCCACCAGACAACATCCAAGTGGCCTCCGTCACTACCTGGCTGCGGGGCGGGCACACCTCCTCCCACTGCTCACCGGCCGGCCTCTTCCAGCCGCCCTCACTCCCCAGGACCCCTTAGCAGCCCTGCCCTCCCTATCGTCTGAACAGTTGTCTTCCTCAGCCTCCTCCCGCCCCCACCTTGGGAATGTAAATACACCGTGACTTTGAAAGTTTGTACCCTTGTCCTTCCCTTTACGCCACTAGTGTGTAGGCAGATGTCTGAGTCCCTAGGTGGTTTCTAGGATTGATAGCAATTAGCTTTGATGAACCCATCCCAGGAAAAATAAAAACAGACAAAAAAAAAAGGAAAGATTGGTTCTCCCAGCACTGCTGTGCCCCTGCTCAGCAGCCACAGCCTCCCTGTATGCCTGTGCTTGGTCTACTGATAAGCCCTCTACAAAAAAACAAAAGTATATATATATATGTACATAATATCAGAATTATAACAGGCAAATAAAACCTGAAAATCAAGAGCACCTTTTGTCATTTCACGGAACACTTACTTCCCCTGTCCACGTCACACTGTGGGAGGTGCTAAGAACAACATGCCAGGCGGGTCCGGGTGTGGCCCAGCCATGCAGTCCTGATGCTTCCCTGCCCTTCCCAGAGCCTCGGCCTTCCACCCACCCTGCCAGGCCTGGCTGTTGGCTACCTTGGGTGTTGCTGTCACATTGTTGCTGGGACTCAGGATCCTCGCCTCTGCTGGCCTTCTGAGACCAAGCTTAGCTGTCCCCATGGCCGGGCCCTTCACTGCTCAAACATGAGAGTAGAGTGTGGCCAGCGGCAGGAGCCTCTTCCCCTGCCTCAAGGGACACAGCTCCATGGCTCAGTGGAAGGCTCATGATGTGCCCCGGTGGCATCGTTCTCTCTGGGGTATCCAGCCCTCTAAACCAGTACAAAGCACCTTATTTATTTATTTTTTGAGACAGGGTCTCACTCTGTCTCCCAGGCTGAAGTGCAATGGCGTGATCAGGAGCAGGTGAAACCATCTACAGCCATAGATGGCAGGACAGGGCTTACCTCTGTAGCTGGGGATTGGCTGCCTGGAAGCACAAAGGCATTCTCTGTGGTGATGCAAATGTTCTTTAATTTGGTCCGAGTCGTGGTTGCATGTGCGGATAGGCAGGTAAAAAAATCAGGTTGCAGTGACCTGAGATTGCACCACTGCACTCCAGCCTGGGTGACAGAGCGAGACTCTGTTCAAAAAAAAGAAAGAAAGAAAGAAAGGAAGAAAGAAGAAAGAAAGAGACAGAGAAAGAAAGAAAGACAGAGAGAGAAAGAAAAAAGAAAGAAAGGAAGGAAGGAAGAAAGAAAAGAAAGAAAGAAAGAGAAGGAAAGAGAGAGAGACAAAGGAAGAAAGAAAGGAAGAAAGGAAGGAAGAAAGAAAGAAAGAAA
>NW_026652282.1:134162294-134165373 GCF_009828535.3 Hylobates moloch
AAAGAAAGAAAGAAAGAGAAGGAAAGAGAGAGAGACAAAGGAAGAAAGAAAGGAAGAAAGGAAGGAAGAAAGAAAGAAAGAAAAAGAAAGAGAAAGAAAGAAAGAAAAGAAAAGAAAAGAAAAGAAGCCAGCACAGGTGAGCCCTTCACTTCCTGGGCTCAAGAAATCCTCTGGCTTCAGCCTCTCAAGTAGCTAGGACCATCGGAGCACGCCACCACGCCTGGCTAATCTTTAAATTTTTGTTGTAGAGATGGGGTCTCCCTATGTTGCTCAGGCTGATTTCGAACTCCTGGGCTCAAGTAGTTCTCCCACCTCGGCCTCCCAATAGTGCTGGCATTACAGGCGTGAGCCACTACGCCCAGCCCAGGACTAAGCACCTTAGATTTATGACCACAAGCCTCAAGTGGACCCAGGCAGAGCCAGCCTTCCTTGGGAATTCTGGAGTTTCCTCCCTGGTTCTCCAAGGCCTCACACCTTCCCCTCAGCCCCTAGGCCTTGCACTTTCAAGGTGAGAACTTTGTTTCATGTTTCACTGAGCAAGTTGAGAGCATCTGAAGAGAATTTCTTTCCTTGAGTTCCCATCATCAAATCTGTCCCCTCCCCAGCCCTAGCCCCCTCAGGTGAACCCCTCCCACCATGTGCAGTGGTCTCTGCCACCCCTGAGACCCCCTCTCTCCTTCCGTTTTCTGCATCTGTAATTTTTCTGTCTCCCTGTGGGGTCAGGCCCAGCAGCATACCAACATGCCCTCGGAGCTTCTATCACCAGAAGCTCCCGCTCCTGCCTGCGCATGCCCCCTGGCTCCTGCCCCCTTTCACTGCTCCTGTTTACAGCAAAACCCCTCAAGACTCCTCTACACTCATTGTCCCCCGTGATCCCCACCTGTAACGGCGTCCACTTATCACCCTCCAATATCTGTTTTTCTGTTCTTCCATAACACTAGATTTGTGTCTTGGGGACATGGCAGCTCAGCTGAAGACCCATTTCCCAGCCTCTATGCACCCAGTAGGATGGTCGGGCATGAGTGCGCCTATATCTGCAGGGCAAACCTGTGCTGGCCCCTTTCTTCCTTCCTTCCTTCCTTCCTTCCTTCCTTCCTTCCTTCCTTCCTTTCTTTTTCTTTTTTGAGATGGAGTCTCACTCGGTCACCCAGGCTAGAGTGCAGTGGCATGATCTTGGCTCATGGCACCCTCCGCTTCCTAGGTTCAAGTGATTCTCCTGCCTCAGCCTCCAGAGTAGCTGGGACCACAGGCGCCCGCCACCACGCCCAGCTTATTTTTGTATTTTTAGTAGAGACGGGGTTTTGCCACGTTGGCCAGGCTGGTCTCGAACTACTGACCTCAGGTGATCCGCCCGCCTTGGCATCCCAAACTGCTGGAATTACAGGTGTGATCCACCACGTGTGGCTTGTGCCAGCCACTTTCTGTCTCCTTACAGTTGAAAGGCAAATGTGATCTGTGATCATGGGGAGAGCTACCTTGTTGCACCAAAAGGAAGTCGCACGTTGAGGATGGCGGAACAGCAACAAAGGCAGCCCGAGGGCCTGAGGACCTGGAGCTGCCACATCAGCCCTGGGCTGCTTTCCTGAGTTTTTAAAAAATTAAGGCATTTTGTTTTTTAGAGCAATTTTAGGTTTGCAGAAAAATTGAGCGGAAAGTAAGGAGTTCCTGCAGACCCCGTCACTCCCCCTACACCTCCCCATGATGAACATTTCGAGTCAGTGTAGTACATTTGTTACAACTGGTGAGCCACAGTGAGAAGCTCGCATGAACTAAAGCCCATAGCTGACGTCGGGGTTGACTCTGGTGTTGTCCGTTTATGGGTTTGGACAAATGTATAATGACATGGATCCACCATTACAGTATCATACAGAGTAACTCCACTGCCCTAAAAATCCGTGAAACATGTCCTTATTGAGGGTTACTGTGCAGAAAATCAAGTGCACGCCTGCTTTTTTCACCTGCCTATCCACACATGCAACCACAACTTGGACCAAACTAAAGAACATTTGCATCACCACAGAGAATGCCTTTGTGCCTCCAGGCAGCCAATCCCTGGCTGCAGATCTAAGCCCTGTCCTGCCATCTATGGCTGTGGATAGTCTCACCTGCTCCTGACGGGTATGCAAATAGAACCACATGCTCTGGAGCCCTTTGTGCCAGCCTCTTTCTCGAATCACTTCCATGAGACTCATCCAGGTTGCTGTCTGTGTCCCTTCTTCCCTCTGTGATGCTGACTAGTAGCCATTGTATGCATGCACCGCAACTCACTTACCCATTCCCCCGTTGATGGACGTGTGGGTTGTTTCCAGTGGTAGCCATCATGGATAAAGTGGGTATATGCAGTCCTTTCTCTGAGATCCGTGCCCTAGAAGGAGCAGTGCTGGTTTGTGGAGTGGGCGTGCCACCCCCTTTGCTGTCCTCTGCTTGGTGATGCTCCTGCTTTGCCAGCGCCTCCCTCCTAGGCTCTGCTAGCTGGGGGCGTTTGAGGGAGACCACAAGACTGGAGGAGGAAGAAGGGACCTGCTCCTTCCTGTGCGTATCATCTAGCAAGTCTTCTTCACCCTTGCAGCAAGTGCTTCATTTCTGTGGCACCGCCTGAAGCCAATTTTCAGATCTCTCAACACTTGCAAGACCAGCTTCATTGCATCCCACCTCTGAGATACCACCACCAGACACCCATTGCCCTATGCTCAAAAATCTGAGTACTAGGCCATCCCCTGAGCTCAGAGACCCCAGTGTCAGCCAGACCCCTGCTCCTTAGAGGTCTGGATCCCAGCCCCACAAGTCCCTCTACTGAGCTGACTCCTTCACAACTAGCTAGACCATGCCCCCACCTCAGACTTCAGAGACCCAGCTTCAGCTCTGTGGGCCTCTCTCTAACCTTCCTTCCTTCCTTCCTTCCCTTTCTTACCTTTCTTCCCCTTCCTTCCTTCCTTCCTTCCTTCCTTCCCTTTCTTCCCCTTCTTCCCCTTCCTTCCTTCCTTCCTTCCCTTTCTTCCCCTTCCTTCCTTCCCTTCTTTCTTTCTCTTTTTTTCTTCTTTCTCTTTCTTCTTTCTGTTTTCTTTCTTCTTTCTTTCTT
>NW_026652282.1:134165383-134192774 GCF_009828535.3 Hylobates moloch
CTTCACAACTAGCTAGACCATGCCCCCACCTCAGACTTCAGAGACCCAGCTTCAGCTCTGTGGGCCTCTCTCTAACCTTCCTTCCTTCCTTCCTTCCCTTTCTTACCTTTCTTCCCCTTCCTTCCTTCCTTCCTTCCTTCCTTCCCTTTCTTCCCCTTCTTCCCCTTCCTTCCTTCCTTCCTTCCCTTTCTTCCCCTTCCTTCCTTCCCTTCTTTCTTTCTCTTTTTTTCTTCTTTCTCTTTCTTCTTTCTGTTTTCTTTCTTCTTTCTTTCTTTTTTCTTCTTTCTTTCTTCCTCTTTTCTTCTTCCTTTCTCTCTCTCCTTCCTTTTCTCTTTCTCTCTTTCTTTTTCTTCCTTCCTTCCTTTCCTTTTTCTTTCTTTCTCTATATTTTCTTCCTTCCTTTCTCTCTCTCCTTCCTTCCTTTCGTTTTCTCTCTCTCTCTCCTTTTCTTATTTCTTTCCCCTCCCTCCCTCCCTCCCTCCTTCCTTCCTTCTTTCCTTCCTTCCTTCTTTCCTTCCTTCCTTCCCTCCTTCCTTCCTTCCTTCTTTCCTACCTTCCTTTCTCTCTCTCTCTCTCTCTCTCTTTCAACAGAATCTCCTCTGTTGCCCAGACAGGAGTGCAGTGGGACAGTCATGGCTTACTGCAACCTCAAACTCGCAGGCTCAAGCGATCCTCATGCTCTCTCACAGCCTTGATCTAGGGCTTCTTCCCTGCAGAAATGTGAGAGAATCCATTTCTGCTGTCGAAGCCACTTGGTTTGTGGCACTTTGCTATGGCAGCTCCAGGAAATTAACACAGCCCCTTAGGCTGGGGAACGAAGGGAGTTAGAACTCTTCAAACAGAGGAGGCTGGGCGCTGTGACTCACACCTGCAGTGCCTGCACTTTCAGAGGCTGAGCTAGGAGGATCACTTGAGCCTAGGAGTTCGAGACATCTGTCTACAAAAAATACAAAACGTAGCCTGGTGTGGTGGCACGTGCCTGTAGTCCCAGCTACTCAGGGGGCCAAGGCAGGAAGATCACTTGAAATCTCAACTGCATGCACCAGGGGAGGAGCTGTCATCCTTTCTACTTCCTGATCAGATCCTGACTGATAGCAAAATTAGCAGCTGGAGTGGTGTCAAGAATCATATCCTGAAAGATGGGGTTTGGAGATTGGTTTGTTTGCATCCTTGAGCTTGAAAGCAGTGGTAAGTTTCAGGGTCTCACTCCTCCCGACCACTGCCTGACATTTCGTGTGAGACACGTGGTGAGGCTGGGAATTCAACTGACTTTGCAATTCTGTAACCCAAGCAATCAAAGTTTGTGTTTGATTTAGCACTGTTAGCCCTGCAGGTACAAGGAGTAAGAGGATTTTTAGGGCTGACCTGGTACCCATTCTCCTCTCAGGACCCACCACAACCACCCCCGTCCCATAATGAGGGTGCAATCCACCACAGGTGGACAGGTACACACTAAAACACAAGAGGAAAACCCATACACCAGAACAATAACATGATTTTTGTTAAGAAATATTGGCAAAAACCTGGGCGAATATGTGTGGAAGTGGATTCTAAGGATGTTCTACCAAAAGGGATGGATATAACATTGGATTGGGCACAATTTCTTGAGCTGGGGGCATTTACCAGAGGGCCTATATTTAATGTTGGTCCATGCAGCTGAAAGTGACTCTAACAGCCTATGTGGTTGGTTGACTTAAACTGGAACTCAACTGTGGCCTAAATTCAACGATATTGAGATGCCAGAACAACCCTTGCCTAATGGAGAGAAAGGAACCCAATGTCACGATTCTGAGGGAAATTGCAGAGATTAGTGCCTTGAACTTGCAGGTTGCAGTCGTGATGTCTCTCATATGCTATTTGTCTATTTGGCGCTTGGCAGAAGGTGGATGGCTCTTCAAGAATGACCGCAGGTGAATCGATTGCAGCTGCTGTTTCAGACGCGTCACTTTACTGAAGCAAAGCATCACAGCCCCTGTGTCTAGTTTGCTACTGCCCTGTCAAATAGTGTTAATCCATAGCAATTTGCAAAGACCACCAGAGCACTTTTTTTATTGCTCAGGGTTGAAAAGCTCACGTATTTGCACTTCAAAGACCACATTTCTTTCAACTTGGCAGGGCCAACAGTAGGGCCAACAGTATATCTTCACAGTCTTCCCTAAAGGCTCTGCCATCTCTCCTCCTCTCTGACACGAAATGGTACTTACAAACTTTGATTCTCTCTCTCTCTCCTCTCTCTCTTAATTTGAGACAATCTCGCTCTGTTGCCCAGACTGGAGTGCAGTGGTGTGATCTTGGCTCACTGCAACCTCCACTTCCTGGGCTCAAGCGGTTCTCCTGCCTCAGCCTCCTGAGTAGCTGGGACTACAAGCATGCGCCACCACACTGGATAATTTTTTATCTGTAATATTTTGTAGAGACAGGGTCTTGCTGTGTTGCTCAGGTTGGCCCCAAACTCCTGGGCTCAAGCCATCCTCCTGCCTCAGCCTCCCAAAGTGCTGAGATTACAGGCGTGAGCCATCGCACCTGGCCAATAGCAGTTGTTTTGATGGTAAACTTTACAACTTAGCCTCTAGGTCACAGAATAGTTAAGTGGTACTATGACTTATTTAAAGGAGAAATTAATATCATCAATACCGTGACTGTAATTTGGAGATGATTACAAAGACTGTTGGGACTTTATGTCTCCCCTCTTGAGAAGAGGGTAGGAGCATATTTGCATGAAGGATACTGGCATCTTGTTACACAGAAACATAAAGTTGTCATTACTGCTGAGGGGAGTTCAAATTATGCAAGAAGGCTTCGAACTGACGTTGCGAAGCCAAAGGGGCAGGGGCGGGGAAGGTGCCATACTCTGCTTTGTGAGGCTGGTGCTGGGACTCTGAACCTACATTCCTTCTTTGTGGTCTGGCTGGTTGTCAGTTTACACCAACTGGGACACTAGAGGGAGACTGGAAGGCTGGGAAGGAGAGAAGGGTCTTGCTCCTTCCCGTTTGCTTTCTATTCCCGTTGCTGTAGCGCCAGTCTCGGTTGGCCCTTAGCAGCAGCAGTGGTTTCAGGCTCCAGCTCATTTCAGCCTTCTCGGAACCCGCCAGATGACACCCCTTCCTCAGAGGTCGGAGGCCCAGCTCTACATGCCCCACTAAGTGTTGGCAGCACCAGCAGCAGACATTCCACACCCAAGGTGTGCAAGCCCACTGATTATCAGAGGAATGCAAATCAAAACAATAGTATCACTTCATACCCATTAGATTGACAAATACGCACACACGTAGAAATGCAGGCAATAGCAAATGCTGGCAGGGATGTGTGGCTAGAGAGCGCTCATGTACTGCTGGTGGAGATACAGACCAACACAGCCATTCTGGAGAACAATATGTCAGTATCTCGTCAAATTAAGTATACACTAGATTGGGTAATTTTGGTAATTCTCTGTAATTCTGCTCTTGGATATACATCACAAAAATTCTTGGCTGAGCATGGTGGCTCACGCCTGTAATCGTGGCACTTTGGGAGGCTGAGGTGGGAGAATTACTTGAACCCAGGAGTTTGAGACCAGACTCAGCAACATGCTGAGACTCCATCTCTACAAAAAATACAAAAATTCGCTGCGTGTGGTAGCTCATGCCTGTGGTCCCAGCTACGTGAGAAGCTTAGGCAGGAGCATCCATTGAGTCCAGGAGGTTGAGGCTGCAGTGAGCCATGTTCATGCTACTGCACTCCAACCTGGGTGACAGAGCAATGGCCTGCATGACAAAGGTCATGGAAGAATTATTTGTAGTGACTGAGGAAGCAGATAAAACATTAGGGAGTGTTATGCAGTACTTGGAAGCAAGATTATATGTAGACTCAACAATATAAATAGAGCCTAAAACCTAGTGCTGAATGACTTCTGTGTCTGGCAATGACAAAATAAGTAATTTGAACCACAACCTCCACTGAGAACAACTAAACAGACTCAATAAAACAGGGAAAATATTTGCTTGAAAATATCCAAGTGATAATAGGCAGTGAAGCATATGGGACCAAGATATGGGAGAAAGGAAATGAGCTGAGAGATGAGCTCAGCATTTAAGGCTGCTTATCCCCTATGGCCATCCGCTAATTCCAGCAGAGACAGCTGAGGGCCCAAGAAGCTGAGCAGAACGGTTAGCAGACTTATGAGGTAAGGGGTCAAAAATCAGAGTGCAGGGCTCACCAAGGAGGAGGGTCCTAGTAAGCCCCTCGTGCTTTGGGTTGGAAACCCAAAGGTCTAGGAATAAGTGTAAACTGGAAATAGAATAGCCCTCTAAAGGACTGCATCCCTGTCCCCTAAGGGACTGTAGTCAAGATTTGAGCTCTTTCAATCCCTGCAAATTGGATTAAGGTGATCAGGATTTCTAGTGCCCCAGCTGCCTGCCAGAAACAAATGTAAATTTTCTCTGGAGGAAGACAACATTGTCCTTGGCTTCAAATGATTTATAGTTTTCCATTCACAATGTCCAGCACTCGATAAAAAACAACCAGGACAAGGCCCGGCATGGTGGCTCATGCCTGTAATCCCAGCACTTGGGAGGCTGAGGCAGGTGGATTGCTTGAGCCCAGTAGTTCAAGGTTACAGTGAGCTATGATTGCACTCCAGTCTAGGTGACAGTGTGAGACCCTGTCTTAAAAACAAACAAAACATGTCATAAGGAGAAAAGAAAATGTAATAAAAATGAAATTAGAAAAGTAATATAATAAAAATAGAGCCACAAGGACTCCAAATAATGGCATTATCAGATACAGACTTTAAAATAATTATATTTAATAATTCAAGGAAACAAAAGACACAATTGAGAAATTTAGCAGATAATTTGAAACTACAAAAAGAATCTAGTGAAAAATTTAGAAATATAAAATATACAAATTAAAATTCGGAGCTCAATGGGTGGGATATACAAGAGTTGAAGAGAGAATTGAACAGAAAGATAGTTGAACAGAAAGATAAGTCAGAAGTGGCCGGGCGCGGTGGCTCACGCTTGTAATCCCAGCACTTTGGGAGGCCGAGGCGGGCGGATCACGAGGTCAGGAGATCGAGACCACGGTGAAACCCTGTCTCTACTAAAAACACAAAAAAATTAGCCGGGCGTGGTGGCGGGCGCCTGTAGTCCCAGCTACTCGGAGAGGCTGAGGCAGGAGAATGGCGTGAACCCGGGAGGAGGAGCTTGCAGTGAGCCGAGACTGCGCCACTGCACTCCAGCCTGGGTGACAGAGCGAGACTCCGTCAAAAAAAAAAAAAAAAAAAAAAAATATTCAAAGCAGCTGGTGGGTGGGTTGATTACTTTTATAGTTATGCAGTTTGACTGACAGCCAACTTCTCAACACAAACTACAGAAGCCAGAAAACAAGACAATGGTATATTTGATGTGCTAACAACAACAAAAATAACTGCCAGCCTTGAATTTTATGTCCAAGGACAATCTCTGTCCTTGGATCACAAAAATGGCCTCAAATTCATGCCATTCCTGGATGCATACCCTTTTGTGATGGAACTTTCAGCTCCTCCCTGCAAGAGGTAGAGTCCATTTTTCCACACTGTCAGATCTGGGCTTGGCCATGTGATTTGCTTTGGTCAATGGGACATTAAAAAACAAAAGGCTTAAAAAGTGCCAATATGGCTGGGCGCAGTGGCTCACACCTGTAATCCCAGCACTTTGGGAGGCTGAGGCGGGTGGATCACCTAAGGTCAGGAGTTCGAGACCAGCTTGACCAACATGGTGAAACCCTATCTCTACTAAAAATACAAAATTAGCGGGGCATAGTGGCGCAGGCCTGTAATCCCAGCTCGTCGGGAGGCTGAAGCAGGAGAACTGCTTGAAGCTGGGAGGTGGCAGTTGCAGTGAGCAGAGATGGTGCCATTGCACTCCACCCTGGGCAACAAGAGCAAAACTCTGTCTCAAAACAAGAAACAAAACAAACAACAACAGCAACTCAAATAAGGGAAAAGGTGGTAGGATGGCAGGACTGACTATCATGTAAGCTTAGGAGCAGCTATTCGGTATTTGGGACTCTAGAGAAAGTCGAAGAAGAAAAGAAGAAACTGAAAAACTTCTGTGTTAGTTGTTCAAGTCTGTTTACTAAAAGGGAGTAACTCCTGTTCTGGACAACCCAGAAAGGAAAGGAAGCAAGACACGTGTCATCATTGCAAGAAGCAAGGACATTGGAAGAGGGATTGTCCAAAGAGACTGGTGCATGCAGGATGGCAGGAACAAGAGAATCAGGGGTAGGGGCCTAGGAGGATAAAACTCTCAGCTAGGAGATACTTTACAAATGGCTCAAAATGGATAGATTGAGGAAATGGCAGTGGCGGGAAGAGATTAGGTTTAAGTGTGTGTATGTCGGTCACTGCTTGCCAGGCTGACCTGTCCTTGCCTTTTCCCATAGAGACTGGTGCTACTTATTCTGCATTTGCCTTGGAAAGCTCTTGCTCCTGCTTTCCGTCAGTACAGGGTGTTTGTATCTTGGCTCAGCCTTCTACATATTCCCTTCCCTCCAATTCCCATCAGATGGGCCCTCTGCCTTTGCCTAAGGAGCAAGTGCTCCCCCTTTCTCCTGACTCTTCTGTAAACCTATTGGCAAGAGACCTGCCATGCACCTCCAAGCCTACCATGTTCAGTGCCGGAAAAGCCCCCTTCCTGAGCTGACACAAATCAAGTCATCTTTTGAGCCCTAGTGAATCAAGATGCTGATTTAATTTGAGCTATAGAGCCCATAAAATCAATTTACCAAAGGGATAAGCCATAGCTGTGTGTAAAACGATCTCCTTTGTTGGGAGCTCAATTAGAAGGAATGAAATAGGTTATAAAAGAATTAGAGGCCAGATGTGGGGGCTCACCTGTAATCCCAGCACTTTGGGAGGTCGAGGCAGGAGGATCTCTTGAGCCCAGGAGTTTGAGACCAGCCTGGGCAACATACCAAGACCCTGTCTCTACAAAAAGCCAAAAAAAAAAAAGAAAGAAAGAAAGAAAAATTAGCCAGGCGAGGTGGTGCGTGCCTCTAGCCCTAGCTACTCAGGAGGCAGAGGTGGGAGGATCTCTTGAGCCCGGGAGGTCGAGGCTGCCGTGAGTTGAGATGGTGCCACTGCACTCCAGCCTGGGTGACAGAGCAAGACCTTGTCTCAAAAAAAAAAAAAAAAAAATAGAGAAACTAGGGATCATTTGAAAAAGCCACCCACTTTGAAATAGTCTCACACTTCCAAAAGTGATGAAGATAGTCAACTGTTAAATTTATTTGTATAAGATCTTAAAGAAGGCCGGGCACGGTGGCTCACACATGTAATCCCAGCACTTTGGGAGGCCAAGACAGGCAGATCACCTGGGATCAGGAGTTCGAGACCAGCCTGGCCAACATGGTGAAACCCTGTCTTTAAGAAACATACAAAAAATTAGCTGGGTGTGGTGGCACGTGCCTGTAATCCCAGCTACTTGAGATGCTGAGGCAGGAGAATTGCTTGAACCTGGGGGGAAGAGGTTGCAGTGAGCCGAGATCACACCACTGACCTCAGCCTGGGCTGCAGAACAAGACTCTGTCTCAAAAAAAAAAAAAAAATCTTAAAGAAGTAAATATGTGTGCTGTTCTATTTACTCCAGGAACTATTCTGACTTTGGTACCATTGTCTGCAAAGTTTTTCTCTGTAATTGATCAATTTTCTGCATTTTCTTTCTCTCCATTCCTCTAGCGGATGAATCTAAATTCTTGTTTGCTTTTGCTTATGAGAAAGTCTGATATTTATAGCAAACAATTCCTCAAGGGTTTTGAATGCTCCCATTATTTTCTCTAGTCATTTACAGAAACGCTTAGAGGAATTTCTCCCACCAGGGGGATCTATGATTATTCGCTATGTAGACGACTTGCTGCTAGTAGCCTCAGAAACTAAAGAGCAATGCAAAACTGATGCTTTGGCTTTACTGCAATTTCTCATCTGACAGGGACATAAGGTCTTGCTAGACAAATTGCAATAGTGCTAACCTGAGGTGAAACAATTAGGGCATCTGTTGTCAGCTGTGAAGAAAGAGAAAAAGAAGCTGATGCTTAGGCAGGAAGTATAAACAATGGGAAAGACTCTCTTAGTAAATATGAATCTCCCTTTTGGAATACCAGAGCATTTGAATCAGACAGAAAAAGTCATTTTATTCCTACTGTCATCCAGTAGAATAAAAAAATTAATGAATTAATTGACAAATTAATGAATCCAGCTCTGAAAGACTCATTGGCTAAGATTCTGCAACCTACAATGTTAAGATGGCCTGGAACTTTACCACTAGCCTTGTCTAAAATTACAGCCACTCGTTTAAGCAAGCACGGCCTAGCTCTAACTTGGGTCCAAGACCAAGTCCTGTGCCTGATTTTTTAAAATATTTTTATTTTTTGAGAAAGAATCTTGCTTTGTTGCCCAAGCTGGAGTGAGGTGGCATGATCTCAACTCACCGCAACCTCTGCCTCCCAGATTCAAGTGATTCTCCTGCCTCAGCCTCCCAAGTAGCTGCAATTACAGGCATGCGCCACCACACCTGGCTAGTCTTTTTTTTTTGTATTTTTTGTAGAGATGGGATTTTGCCATGTTGGCTAGGCTGGTCTTGAACTCCTGGCCTCAGGTGATCTACCTGCCTCAGCCTCCCAAAGTGCTGGGATTACAGGCATGAGCCACTGTGCCTGTCCTTCCTGTGTCTGATTTAACTGAATCCTCCCGTAATCATACTCAATACTTAATAGGGCTTTTCTCTTCTTTAGAAACCATGAGACTTAAAAAGTCAGAAGGATCTGGAGGTATCCCTCCAAAGAAGTCCACCATCCCAGTTGACTGGGGGGTTTCCTCTGCATCAAAGCTTTTCCAGGGGAAAGGCCTGGGCTGCCACTGTGCTGAGAGGAACCCTTTCAAATGCTACTGATCACCTATAGGGCCATCAGAGAGAAAGAAAAACGCAGCTGGACCCTTGGGAGGATTGCACTGTGGTTGCTACAAAGGACTTTTCCTGTAACTGGTATTGGCTGCTCTATCCACAGTAGTGGTTCTTTGAATTACTGTAAGACTCACATTTTTACTAACAAACATGTTATTTGTTAACATTTGAAATTGATCTGTTTGGAATAATTTAATGCTGGGAAGGCATAATCTCATCAAGCTGTAGGAGGTCCTCACTCATAGCCCAGCAGCAATTAGCTACAAAATAGTTCTACAATATCATCATTAGCAGGTCTATTCATATTTAAGGAAACAATTAGATATTGGGACTATGACTATAGAATGGATGAAAAGAACAGCATCTAATCAATAGACAAATAGAAAGCTGACATTTATAGTCAGAGGCTGCGAAGACAGGTGTAATGTCACTTCATTAATTGTACAATGCAAGTTCTCTCCAGTCCCAGTATGGATGAAAAAAGGTTGTCTGTTATCCAGGGAGACTTAATAGGCTGTTATAATAACATAACTTGATTGGGACTGATGCCTGAGAAAGTGCTGATAGGATGAGTTTATCGTCAACTAAAAACAGATAGGGCAGGCCGGGCGCAGTGGTTCATGCCTGTAATCCCAGCACTTTGGGAGGCTGAGGTGGGCTTATCACCTGAGGTTGAGAGTTCGAAACCAGCCTGACCAACGTGGAGAAACCCCGTCTCTACTAAAAATACAAAAATTAGCCGGGCATGGTGGTGCATGCCTATAATCCCAGCTACTCGGGAGGCTGAGGCAGGAGAATCAGTTGAACCCGGGAGGCAGAGGTTGCTGTGAGCCAAGATCACACCATTGCATTCCAGCCTGGGCAACAAGAGCAAAGCTCCATCTCAAAACAAACAAACAAACAAAAAACAGATAGGGCTGTGTACATTATACCCTGGAAGTTCATAGTAAGACTTTGATCCGCCGGGCGTGGTGGCTCACGCCTGTAATCCCAGCACTTTGGGAGGCCAAGGCGGACGGATCACGAGGTCAGGAGATCAAGACCATCCTGGCCAACATGGTGAAACCCCATCTCTACTAAAAATACAAAAAATTAGCTGGGCGTGGTGGTGGGCACCTGTAGTCCCAGCTACTCGGGAGGCTGAGGCAAGAGAATGGCGTGAACCTGGGAGGTGGAGCTTGCAGTGAGCCGAGATCGCACCACTGCACTCCAGCCTGGGCGACAAAGTGAGACTCCATCTCAAAAAAAAAAAAAAAAAAAGACTTCGATCCTAGATATGGCCATAGGTATCTTTGTAGTTCACATTGAGAAATACCATTCAGGAAGACAGAACAATTACCAAAGTGCCTACATTATTATTGTCAATATGATGTTACAGGGCCAGGCGTGGTGGCTCACGCTTGCAATCCCAGCACTTCGGGAGGCCGAAGTGGGTGGATCACTTGAGGCCAGGAGTTTGAGACCAGCCTGGCCTGGTGGTAGGCACCTGTCATTCCAGCTACTCAGGAGGCTGAGGCAGGAGAATCGCTTGAACCCAGGAGGTAAAGGTTGCAGTGAGCTCAGATCGCGCCACTGCACTCCAGCCTGGGTAACGGAGCAAGACTCCTCAAAAAAAAAAAGTTACATATATATATATATACATATATGATGAAAACTCAAGAAATTCTGGGGGTCTTACAAGGAAAACTCTTCATTAAAAATTTATAAGACTCCAGAGTTAAACTACTCCTTAAGCTTGGATTGGATAAGATTTTGTAAGGAGCCATGAAATAATATTCAAATGGTTAGCCATTTGAAAGCTCAGGCAATGAAGATGTCATGACAGCTAGTACGATTAATGTGTGATGGAGGGAAATGTTTACACATTGCTTACAAAGAATCTGATTGAACTCTGCACTATTGATGTGATATATTTGAAAGTTGTCCTCCAAGGCAAGTATTGTACTGAATTCAAAAACTGATGCTACTGCAATTGTGGTCATTGTTTTGCATTTTACTATGGACTAGCTGGATATTTAGGCATCTGCAACTTGCCCAGAAAAAGGTAAAAGCAACAATGGTGTTAATTAAATATTGCAATGTTATTATTTCATAGTAACACAGGAAGAAGATTGTAAGGGCAAATACAGATTAAAAACAAGAGACTTAATTCTCTCTGTTGAAAATAAGCTAAGAGACTCCCTGCACCTTTTTCCTTTATCTTTTGGAATTTCTTTCTCTGTCCTTTTCAAAGGTATGTAGATGTTTTTAATGGGTAAAGAAGCTCTGGCCAGTTTCACAACTCAGGAATGTTTCCTCTCCTCTGGGATCCGGGAGCCAGCTTTTTGAAATGTAATTAATCATCCAGGAAGATAACTCTCCTCATCTGTCAGTTTCAGCTGCCACCTGGCTCTGAATTGTGAAACCTGCCTACTGTAGTGGATACAGACCCACTTAGCTGTATAGAAGAGTGAGTCCCTTTCTGTCTTTTGTTTTTAATTAAATTTCCCCAACATACTCCATAGCAATGGGGAAAGGACAACACTTGTTATAATAACATAACTTGATTGGGACTGATGCCTGAGAAAGTGCCTGGTCGGATGAGTTACATTTCCCCAACATAGCCCATAGCAATGGGAAAAGGGAACAACTCCTTTCCCCATTGCTATGGAGTATGTTGGGGAAATTTAATTAAAAACAAAATATTCTCCCAACCCAGAAAACCTCTCCACAAAAGTAGAAGAGAAAGAAAACAATTTATAACTGAATAAGCATTAAACCAGAATGCGGTATGCATCACAGGTAACCCATTGGAGGGACTGCAAAGACAGAAAGGAAGACTAGCGCCCTAGCAGCCCCTTTGGGTCATGGCCTCGTCCCAAGGATGCAGATGGCGGGCACTGAGACCGTGAGGGCATGAAAGGAGAGGAAGGACTTGATTTGCGAGTTGTGCAAGTCATAGAATTGGCAATATCCCCTCCCCAGGGGTTCATACTGTGCATTTTCTCCAGTAGGCAATTGTGATGGGATCAGAGAATTGCCGATGGCTCCCTTGCAATGTAAAAGTGCCCAAGTTCCGATATGTGTAAGCAAATGCCTCTGCCCCCAAAGGGAGATGCATCTCAATGCACTGTTGCTTTTAAAGGAAGAGAGTACTTTGGTCAGCTTCCTGGCATTGCTTAAAAACAAGACCCAAAATGGACCTTGTAATAAGACCCTACAGAATCCTTCTTAAGGATCTTCAGCCTGGAAGTCTTTTTTTTTTTTTTTTTTTTTTAAAGAAAAAACAAATCTTGACCACTGCCTGACATTATACACAAAAAAAACCAATTCCAGGTGTGTTGTAGATCTAAGAACAAAAGGCGAAACAATAAAGCTTGTAGAAGACAACAGGAGAATATCTTCAGGACCTGGGGCTTGGGAAAGATTTCTGCTTTGCTTGCTAGGAGGCTGTCTGACTCCTCCTTTTGCCAACAATGGAGTTGGCAGGGGGTTTCCATGCACCCCATTGCTTTTGTGTTGCTATGCAGAAGAGTGGAAATGCTGTCTCTCACTATCACCTTCACGTGTTTCTACCCAGTCTCCTTTTAGAAGAGATGTTCTTTCTTTTTCAAGGAACGCCTGTCGAAATGTATCAAATGCCTAGTCAGCAACTAGTGATCCTGTGAGTTTCCTCCTTTAATTTGCTGAGTAATGAATTCTGTGGAAAGATTTCCTGATGTTGAATCACCTCTGTATTTCTGGAGTAGACCCGGAATTCTATTCTATTCATAATAATAGAATATTACGTCTTGGTCAGACATAGTGTCTTATTCTTTTGCTATATCCCTGGAATCCATGTGCTTATCTTTGATTTATAATTTCTGCCTTGGTAATCAGAAGTGACAGTTGTTCATAGGTTTCTTTTTGTACTCTGTTTAGGAGGTTTGGGTGTCAGCCTAGGTTTAGGTATTTTTGGCTTTATGAAATGTTTTTGTGTGGACTGGAATAGTTTAAATGATATCAGAATTATTTTGTCTTGAAAGATGATATAGGACTTGGCTTTGAAACTACTTAGGGTTGGTACTGTTTTTATGGAGAATCCCCTATTTCATTTTATTTGACACAGGGTCTCCCCCCATTGCCAAGGCTGGAGTGCAGTGGCATGATTGTAGCTCAGTGCAGCCTCAAATTCCTGGGCTCAAGCGATCCTCTCACCTCAGCCTCCTGAGCAGCTAGGACTACAGGTGTGTGCCACCACGTCCAGCTAATTTGTTAATTTTTATTTTTGTAGAGATGGGAGTCTCACTATATTGCTCAGGCTGGCCTCAAACTCCTAGACTCAAGTGATCGTCCCACCTTGGCCTCCCAAAATGTTGGGATTACAGGCGTGAGCTACTGAGTCTGGCTTCCTTCTCTACTTTAAAATAGTAATTTGTAGACTCAAATTTTCTAGTTCTTGTTGGGTTTTCAGAAAGTTATATTTTGTTAGGAAATTATCAATTTTTTTCTGTTGTTAAAGAATCAGCTTTTGTATTTATTTACAATTTTTACTCTTTTATGTTTTTTATTTTATTCATCCCAGTTTTAATCTTTATTCTCTTTTCCCCCTTCCTTTGTTTCCCCTTTGGCTTCTCTCATTCTTTTTCTGGTTGTCGTTGACTTTGGATCTATCCTCCTTAATCATGCATATCTTGACTATTCTAACTGCCCCTCCTGGAAAGCTTGAGTTGTGTGTAGAGGTTGGGGTAAGACGTGTTCCTCTTTTCACAATGCTCTCGAAGCTTGTCGTTTCTGTATGCTCTCCTCTTTAATCCAATGATTGCTTAAGATAAGTTTTTTCTTTTCAACTTCTTACTTTGAAAATTTAAAAACCTACAGAAAAGTTGCAAGAACAGTACATTGATTTGGTCTCATCATTTGATATACTATTCAGGCATAAAAAAAATAAAATACTGATCTATGCCACAACGTGGATGAGCCTTGGAAGCATTGTGCTGAGTGAAAGAAGCTACACACAAAAGGCCACATAGCATATGATTCTATTCATATAAAAGATAGGAATAGGCAAATCCATAGAGACAGCAAGGAGATGAATGGTTGCCAGGGGCTAGAGGAGGGGGGAACGGAGATTGATTGCTAACAAGTAAGGGGTTTCTGTTTGGGGTGATGAAAATGTTCTGGAATTATTAGTGATGGTGGCACAACATTGTGAGTATACTAACAACCGCTGAATTGTATGTATGCTTTAAAGCGGGTAATGTGATTACCTTTTTTTTTTTTTTTTTTGAGACAGAGTCTCTCTCTGTCACCAAGGCTGGAGTGCAGTGGTGTAATCTCGGCTCACTGCAGCCTCCACCTCCCGGTTCAAGGGATTCTCGTGCCTCAGCGTCCCAAGTAGCTGGGACCACAGATGCACAACACCATGCCCAGCTAATTTTTGTATTTTTAGTAGAGACGGGGTTTCCCCACGTTGGCCAGGCTGGTCTCGAACTCCTGACCTCAGGTGATCCGCCTGCCTCGGCCTCCCAAAGTGCGGGGATTACAGGCATGAGCCACCATGCCCAGCCTATTGTTTTTTTTAATTTTGCCTTTAAAATTGTGAATTATATGAAAATACAGAAAATGTATATATACAGTTTAATGACTAAAAATAAACAACAACTACTGATGACAATAAACCTGAAACAAAGTAGAAATACACTAAATTTACTAAAACAGACAAAAAAAGAAAGGTCTGGCATGGTGGCTCACACCTGTAATCCCAGCACTTTGGGAGGCTGAGGCGGGTGGATCACTTGAGGTCAGGAGTTCGAGACCAGCCTGACCAACATGGTGAAAACCCGTCTCTACAAAAAATACAAAAATTAGCCAGGCGTGGTGGTGGGTGCCTGTAATCCCAGCTACTTGGGAGGCTGAGACAGGAGAATCACTTGAACCTGGGAGGTGGAGGTTGCAGTGAGCCGAGATCACGCCACGCCACTGCACTCTAGCCTGGGTGACAGAGTGAGACACCGTCTCAAAAAAAAAAAAAAAAAAAAAGCAAGCAGGCAAGCCCTAGTAACCCTAAAAGTATAAAACAGATTGAAGCAGCGGTTTAAAAATCTTCCCAAAAATAAAACAGCCAGCCCACGTGGTTTTACAGACAAGTTCTAGCAACTCTACAGACTCTGCCAGAGAATTGAAATTACCCAAAAAAACCTTAATATTAACTAGGCAAAGACAGAACAAGATAGGAAGATTGTAGGTCCATTTTGGTCTGGAATACAGAGACAAAAGTCCTAAACAAAAATTTTTCTTTTTTTTAAATACAGGGAATTATAATTAGATTGGCATAGTTAAGGCCAAAACTATAGATATTGCTACCTTATTTATCTTCAACCCTCGCCTTTAAGAGACAAATGAACACAAAACACAGGTGAATCTTGCTTGGTTCTAAGACAGTGAAGGAATTTCCCCAGTATTTAAATATATTCACATAACCAGTTATAGAAATCTAAATATAAAACCAATCTCCAGTAAGTTTTAAGATGGCACTCACCATCTTTGTGAAAAGTTGAACATTACTAACGAAGTCTAATCATATCTTATCTTTAGAAGGGGTGAACAATGATAGCATTTACTGAATTGGAGTTACTATTAAAATTCAAAAACTGAACATATTCATTTAACCACAAACCAGTCTTAGTTTTAAATCAGGACTGCCCAATAAAATATTCTGTCAGTCATTCGTGATCTGAATTCTGGTGTATGAGATCTACTAAAGGATGGTACACATAAAAAAGTCATGAGACATTTCTGTTTTGTAATAAATAAGGCAGTGGCCAATTATTACTCATCAGTAGCTTTTTTGAGAAAAGCTATCAAGTCTGCCCTTTCTTCCTTCTTCTTAATGCCAACAAAGATCATTTTTGTTCCAGGGATGTGCTTCTTGGGGTTCTCCAAATACTCCATCAGCGTATCCTCTCCCCAGGCGATGCCTTTGTTCTTATTGGTGGCTGTGTGAGAGTATCCAGCGGCCTGACCTGTCTTCCGCCCGAAGAGACTGTGGAGATTTGGCCCAGTCTTGTGCTTGCCTCCCTTTTCAATGGTGTGGCACTGGGAGCACTTCATAATAAAAATCTTTTTGCCTTTCTCAACATCACCCATATTTAATTCTCTTTTTAGTCGCTGGCGCAGCAAAGATTCCCGCTCCGAAGCCGGACGTCCCCACTCTCTCACAAAATTTTTTCTAAACCAGATCCAAATGTGTATAAAGGAAAATAGCCAATAATGACCAAGTTCAGCGAATGTCAGTAAAGCAAGGTGATTTAATATTAGAATGTCCATAAATGTCTTTTTTTTTTTTTTTAAACAGAGTCTTTCTCTGTCACCCAGGCTGGAGTGCAGTGGCGCAATCTCCGCTCACTGCAAGCTCTGCCTCCTGCCTCAGCCTCCCTAGTAGCTGGGACTACAGGTACCTGCCATCACGCCTGGCTAATTTTTGTATTTTTAGTAGAGACGGGGTTTCACTGTGTTAGCCAGAATATTCTCGATCTCCTGACCTCGTGATCTGCCCACCTTGGCCTCCCAAAGTGCTGGGATTACAGGCGTGAGCCGCTGCGCCCGGCCCATAAGTGTCTTTTAACACAGGAGCAGGATAAAGGAGAAACACGCTAGTCATCTCATTAAGTGCAGAAAAAGCATTTGATAAAATTCAACACTTATTCATAACAAAAACTCTTAATAAGCTGGGAATAAAAGGGAACTTTCTAGACTTGATAAAATACATACATAATTGTATTAATAGAGAAATGTTAGAAATATTTTCTTTCTTTTTTTTTTTAATTTTTTTTTATTTTGAGATGGAGTCTCTGTTGCCCAGCCTGGAGTGCAGTGCTGTGATCTCGGCTCACTGCAACCCCTGCCTCCCAGGTTCAAGCAATTCTCGTGCCTCAGCCTCCCAAGTAGCTGGGATTACAGCTACCTGCCACCATGGCTGGCTAATTTTTGTATTTTTAGTAGAGACGGGGTTTCACCACGTTGGCTAGGCTGGTCTCAAACTCCTAACCTCAGGTGATCCACCTACCTCGGCCTCCCAAAGTGCTGGGATTACAGGTGTGAGCCTCCGCACCCGGCCTAGAAGCATTTTCTTTTCTTTTCTTTTTTTTTTTTTTTTGAGACGGAGCCTCGCTCTGTCGCCCAGGCTGGAGTGCAGTGGCGCAATGTCGGCTCACTGCAAACTCCGCCTCCCGGGTTCACGCCATTCTCCTGCCTCAGCCTCTCCCAGTAGCTGGGACTACAGGCGCCCGACATCACGCCTGGCTAATTTTTTTTGTATTTTTAGTAGAGACGGGGTTTCACCGTGGTCTCGATCTCCTGACCTCGTGATCCGCCCGCCTCGGCCTCCCAAAGTGCTGGGATTACAAGCGTGAGCCACCGCACCCGGCCGAAGCATTTTCTTAACAATTAGTAACAAAGCATGCCTGTCCACTTGTACCACCTCTTCTGGGCTTTGTTCCGGAGGCTCTAGCCGGGGTAGCATAGCAAGAAAAGAAAAGGAAGGCATAAAGATTAGAACGGTGGAAATACATCTGTCATTATTTCACATGAAGTGATCTTCTGGAAAAAAAAAAAAAAAAAAAAATCCAAAGAGGATATAAGGACAAATTATTAGAAAGAAAAGAGAGTTTAGCAAACTGACTGGACATAATGATGAATATACACAAGCCAAGTGTATGTCTATGCACCACCCATAGTATTTAGAAAATGTACTCTGTAAAAAGACCTCATTTATAATAGCAACAAAAAATTTAAAATACTCAGAAATAAGTAAAGTAAAAGATGTAGGCGGGGCATGGTGGCTCATGGCTGTAATCCCAGTATTTTGGGAGGCTGATGCAGGAGGATCACTTGAGCCCAGGAGTTTGAGGCTGCAGTGAGCTAGGATATGCCACTGCACTCCAGCCTGGACAACAGAGCGAGACCCTATCTCTAAAATAATAATAATCATAAAAAGAAAAAAGAAAGATGTACAGAAAATTCTAAACACATTTTAAAAGACCTAAATAAATGGAGAGATATTCAATGGTGATTGTTAAGATAGTATCAAATCGCCGGGCGCGGTGGCTCACGCTTGTAATCCCAGCACTTTGGGAGGCCGAGGCGGGCGGATCACGAGGTCAGGAGATCGAGACCACAGTGAAACCCCGTCTCTACTAAAAATACAAAAAAATTAGCCGGGCGTGGTGGCGGGCGCCTGTGGTCCCAGCTACTCGGAGAGGCTGAGGCAGGAGAATGGCGTGAACCCGGGAGAATGGCGTGAACCCGGGAGGCGGAGCTTGCAGTGAGCCGAGATCGCGCCACTGCACTCCAGCCTGGGTGACAGAGCGAGACTCCGTCTCAAAAAAAAAAAAAAAAAAAAAAGATAGTATCAAATCTCCCCAAATTGAGTGAACAGATTCAATGCCACTCTAATCAAAATCCCCACAGGATGTTTTGAGAAACTAAAGTTCATTCTAAAATGTATATGGTAGAGCAAAGGTCAAGACTAGCTCAGACAACCCTGAAGATGCATGAGGAGGGCTTGCCTGGCAAATAACAAGGCTTATTATAAAACTATCATAATTAACAAAGCCTGACCTTAGTTCGAGGGTAGACAAAGTATCCAGTGGGACAAAATAGAGAGCCCTAAAGAGACCCCAGAAAAATGGACCTTTAATATATGACAACAGCCTGGGTAACATGTCTCTGCAAATAATAAATAAATAAATAAGCCAGATGTGGCATGCGTCTGTGGTCCCAGCTACTCGGGAGGCTGAGGTGGGATAATCACTTGAGCCTGGGAGATTGAGGTTGCAGTGAGCTGTGCTCGTGCCACTGTACTCTAACCTGGATGACAGAGTGAGAACCTGTCTCCAAAAAAAAAGAGAGAAAAATACATATATAATATGACAAGGTGGCAAGGCAGATTAGCGAGGAAAGAGGGATTATTTAACAAAAGGAGAAGGAAATAGAGGTGATTTATAATGGGGAAAAATGAAATTAGGCCCTCCACATCTTACACAAAAATAATTTCCAGATGGATTAAGGATTTAAATGTCAAAAAGGAAACTTTAAAATTCTTAAAAGAAAATGTAAAAAGTATCTTTCTGACCTTGGATTAGAAAAGGATTTCTTAAACCAGATATAAAAAGCATTAATCCTTAAGAAAAAAATAAGGTAGCCGGGCACAGTGGCCCATGCCTGTTATCTCAGCACTTTGGGAAGTGGAGGTGAGAAGATCGCCTGAGCCCAGGAGTTTGAGACCAGTCTGGACAACATGATGTGACCTCATCTGTACAAAAAATTATAAAATTATTTGGGCGTGGTGGGTGCCTGTAGTCTCAGCTACACGGGCAGCTGAGGTGGGATGATCACTTTAGCCCAGGAGTTCGAGCCATGTTTGTGCCACTGCACTCCAGTCTGGGCAATGAAACCCTGTCAAAAAAAAAAAAGAAAGAAAAGAAAAGATAAGGTGGATTTAATTACACTAGAATTAGAAACTTCTTTTTATGAAAGACTCCTTAAAGAAAGTAAAAAGGCAAGCCACAAATGAGAGAATACACATCGCTGGCAAAGGATTAGTGTCTAGAATACGTAAAAAATTCCTACAAATCAATAAGCAAAAGGAAGAAGAAAATATAAAAACGGGCAAAAGACAACTCCAGGCAAAACAGAAGAGAAAACACATATGGCCCAGAAACCATGGAAGAAAAGAGCAGCCTTGCTGGTAATCAGGGAAATGCAAGATTAGGGTGGGATACTGTTTCGCACCCATCAGTCTGGCAAAAACGAAGGAATCCCCCAAATAGCAAGAGTTGAAGAAGATGTACGCTTGAACCCGGGAGGCGGAGCTTGCAGTGAGCCGAGATCACGCCACTGCACTCCAGCCTGGGCTACAGAGCCAGACTGTCAAAAAAAAATAGATGAGAAAGATGTAGATCAAAAAGGATCTTGTACACACTGTTAGTGGAAGTGTAAATTGATAGGAGCACTTTGGAAAACAGGGCTTATGTAAAGTTGCATGCTGGCTGATCTCACAGTAATTCCCAGGCACACATACAAGAGCAACTTCTCCCCATTGCACTAGGAGACAGCTACACAAATGTTTACAGCAATGCTGTTTATTTATTTTTATTTTTTGAGACGGAGTTTCGCTCTTGTTGCCCAGGCTGGAGTGCAGTGGCACAATCTCAGCTCACTGCAACCTCTGCCTCCCCGGTTCAAGCAATTCTCCTGTCTCAGTCTCCCAAGTAGCTGGGATTACAGGCGCATGCCACTACACCCGTCTAATTTTGTATTTTTAGTAGAGATGGGATTTCACCATGTTGGCCAGGCTGGTCTCAAACTCCTGACCTCAGATGATCTGCCCGTCTCAGCCTCCCAAACTCAACTACAGAACATACAATTTTAGGCATATATGATACAGCTATATTAAAAAAAAAAAAAAAAAGTAGGCCGGGGGTGGTGGCTCACACTGGTAATCTCAGCACTTTGGGAGGCTGAGGGGGAGGGATCGTTTGAGCCCAGGAGTTTGAGACCAGTCTGGGCAATATAGTGAGACCTGTGTCTACAAAAAAAATTGTAAATTATTAGCTGAGTGTGGTGGCATGTGCCTGTAGTCCCAGCCACTTGGGAGGCTGAGGTGGGAGGATCAGAGGGAGGATCACTTGAGCCCAGAAGGCGGAAGGTGCAGTGAGCTGAGATGGCGCCACTATACTCCTCTCTGAGCAACAGAGCCAGACCCTACCCCCTGCTGAAAAAAAACCTAAGCGGGAAGCAACCCAAGCACCCATCGACAAATGAATGGATAAAGAAAATGTGGTGCACCCGCACAACAGATTACTATTGCGCCATAAAAAGGAATGTAGTTCTGATGTACGTTGCAAGATACATCAACCTGAAAACAACATGCTAAGTCACATAAGCCAGTCACAAAAGGACAAATACGGTGATTCCACTTACATAAAGTATCTAGAATGGGCAAATTCATAGAGACAGCAAGTGGCTACAGGTTACCAGGGGCTGGGGGAGCAGGAACTGGGGAGCTATTGCTCAACGGGTGCAAAGTTTCTGTTTGGGGCGATGGCAGTGTTTGGGAAACAGTGGTGACGGCTGAACATTGTGAATGCTCTACTTATACAACACAAGTCAGTTGTACCACTGAGTCGTATTGAAAAATGGTTAAAACGGCAAGTGTTGTGTTATATATATATTCTATCACAATTTTATTTTTTATTTTTTTATTTTTTTGATATATTTTCTCCAGACAGGGTCTCGCTTTGTCACCCAGGCTGGAGTACAGTGGTGTGATCATAGCTCACTGCAGCCTTGACCTTCTGGGCTTCAGTGATCCTCCCATCTCAGCCACCCGAGTAGCTGGGACCACAGTAACGCACCACCATGCCTGGCTGATTTTCTAATTTTTTGTAAAGACGTGGTGTCACTATGTTGCCCCGGCTGCTATCAAAATTTCCAAAAGCAAGAGAATACGCAGGATACTGGTTATCTTGGAGTGGGGAGGTGGAGTTGGGGAGACGGCAGAGCACCTGGGTGTATTTCAGTAGGGCATTGGTACAGGGCCCATTCCTGGGCTGGCCAGTGGACTTACAGACATTCATTAGCTTATTTTTTATTTGTATTTGTATTTGTATTTATTTTATTTTATTTATTTTCTAAGATGGAGTCTTGCTCTGTCACCCAGGCTGCAGTGCAGTGGTGCGATCTCAGCTCACTGCAACCTCTGCCTCCCGGGTTCAAGCAATTCTCCTGCCTCAGCCTCCTGAGTAGCTGGGATTACAGGCGCCTACCACTGCGCCCGGCTAATTTTTTTGAATTTTTAATGGAGACGGAGTTTCACCATGTTGGCCAGGCTGGTCTTGAACTCCTGACCTCGTGATCTGCCCCCCTCAGCCTCCTAAAGTGCTGGGATTACAGACTTGAGCCACTGTGCCCAGACTTATTGATTTACTTTTTTGAGGTGGAGTCTCTACCACGCAGGCTGGAGTGCAATGGCACAATCTCGGCTCACTGCAACCTCCACCTCCCAGGTTCAAGTGATTCTCCTGCCTCAGCCTCCCAAGTAGCTGGGATCACAGGCATGCACCACCACATCTGGATATATATATATATATTTTGTATTTTTGTTAGAGACTGGGCTTCACCATGTTGACCAGGCTGGTCTCGAACTTCTGACCTTAGGTGATCCGCCCACCTCAGCCTCCCAAAGTGTTGGCCACCACACACGGCCTTAGCTTATTTTCTAAACAGAAAATAAAATGAAAGAGGGCCTTGGGTGGACAAGTGTTGATGGATAATGATAATCTGGCTCTGTGAATCTGAAGCAACAACAACGAAAGACAGAAGGAAAATACCACGTTCATATGAGAACATGAGAAGCCCTCCGGGGCCCTGCCCATCTGAAAAAATGGCGTAGTAGGCCAGGTGCAGGTGGCTCACACCTGTAATCCCAGCACTTTGAGAGGTTGAAGTGGGTGGATCACCTGAAGTCAGGAGTTCAAGACCAGTCTGGCCAACATGGTGAAACGCCGTCTCTACTAAAAATACAAAAATTAGCTGGTGTGGTGGTGGGTGTCTGTAATCCCAGCAACTAGGGAGGCTGAGGCAGGAGAATTGCTTGAACCCAGGAGGCGGAGGTTGCAATGAGCCAAGATCGCGCCACTGCACTCCAGCCTGGGGGACAGAGCAAGACTCTGTCTCAAAAGAAAGAAAGAAAGAAAGAAAGAAAAAAAAAGTGTAGCAGAAATAGACCAAAGAGTAAAGGCAATTCAATGGAGAAACGGTAGCCTCCCCAGCAAATGGTGCTGGAACAACTGGACATCCACATGGAAAAATGAACCTAGGCACAGACTGCTGTGGCTTGAAGGTATGTGGCCTTCCAAAATTCATATGCTGAAACCTAATTATCAAGATGATGGTATCGCAGGGCGGGGCCTTTGAGAGGTGATTCGGTCAAGAGGGCTCCACTCTCATGAACAGGATTAGTGCCCTGATAAAAGAGACTTCATGGAGCGGTCTTGCTTTTCTCCCCTTTTCCAACATGTAAGGACATCATGAGAAGACATCATTGATGGGACAGACCTTCACCAGGCATGGAACCAGTTGGCACTGTGATCTTGGGCTTCCCACCCTCCAGAACTGTGAGAAAAATGATCTGAGACAGACCTTCCATCCTTCACAAACATTATCTCAAAACAGATCATGGGCTCAAATGTAAAACACAAAACTATCAAATCCTAGAGGATAACATGGGAACATCTAGGTGACACTGGGTTTGGTGATGACTTCTTTAGATACAAGGCCAACAGCACGACCCATGGAGAGAAAACAAAGCAGCAAACTCAGCTCATGGCCAAGTAAGGAAAGGGCAACCCGGTCACTCTAGGCCAAGGCTCCCAGGAGAAGGGAGCGGGACAGAGTTTCTGGGTTGTGGTCTGGCTTCAGCCTCCCTGACAGTACCTTCTGGAAAAGCCAGTGGGCAAGGTCGTTAGAGACTCCTGGGAAACATGGGTCCCCACTCACACATCTGACAGGGCTGGGCTGGGGACTGGGGATTGCATGCATCCAGTGGAAAAAATACAGTTGGCCTTCATATCCGTGGGTTTCACATCGGAGGATTCAATTGGCCATGGATGGAAAACACTTGAAAAATAGGCCGGGCGCGGTGGCTCACGCTTGTAATCCCAGCACTTTGGGAGGCCGAGGCGGGCGGATCACGAGGTCAGGAGATCGAGACCACGGTGAAACCCCGTCTCTACTAAAAATACAAAAAAAAAAAAAAATAGCCGGGCGTGGTGGCGGGCGCCTGTAGTCCCAGCTACTTGGAGGCTGAGGCAGGAGAATGGCGTGAACCCGGGAGGCGGAGCTTGCAGTGAGCCGAGATTGCGCCACTGCACTCCAGCCTGGGCGACAGAGCGAGACTCCATCTCAAAAAAAAAAAAGAAAAATAAAAAATAGCAATACAACAATAAAGATAATACAAATTAAAAAACAAATCAGGCCGGGCGCAGTGGCTCATGCCTGTAATCCCAGCACTTTGGGAGGCCGAGTCGGGCGGATCACGAGGTCAGGAGATCGAGACCATCCTGGCTAACACGGTGAAACCCTGTCTCTACTAAAAATACAAAAAATTAGCCGGGCGTGGTGACAGGCACCTGTAGTCCCAGCTACTAGGGAGGCTGACGTGGGAGAATGGCGTGAACCTGGGAGGCGGAGCTTGCAGTGAGCCGAGATCGCGCCACTGCACTCCAGTCTGGGTGACAGAGCGAGACTCCGACTCAAAAAAAAAAATCAATACACTATAACTGTTTATGTAACATTGACATTGCATCCGGTAATATGAGTAATCTAGAGAAGATTTAAAGCATTAGGGAAGATGAGCAAAGGTTCTATGCAAATAGTATGTCATTTTAGATCAGGGATTTGGGCGTCCATGGATTTTGGTATCCCCAGTAGGGGGAAGCCTGGAACCCATGCCCCGTGGACACCAAGGGACAACTGTAGTCAGAAGGGTGGGATCCTCTGTGTGTCCTGCTTCTAAGAGCACCATGGCCTTTTTGCAGCTCTCTATGGTGGGTCAGAGTGGAGCCCTTCTGTGGGGTGTCATGGCATCCTCAGTGGGTCCAAGCTCTGGGACGTGGAGGGAGAGCAGGGACCTACCTCATCAGCACAGAGTAAGATAGGACCCATCCAGATAGGAATCTGGGCCAGACTCACCTGGGTACCCATCTTCAGGTTAAAGAATGCTGGAGTGCCCCGGGGAGCATGGTGGTGCCGCCCTCACCCTGTCTCTATCTTGAGCGCAATCACCCGCTCCAGCCTGACTGCTGTGCTGGGATGTCACTGCACTGTCCTCAAGCTGCACTGTCAAGCGCAGTAACTGCCCCAGGATCAGCTGTGTCTCATGTCCTTCCTCCCAGATGCTCTCCCAGGGCTGTATATTTGTTAGGGTTTTCTAATTGCAGGGAGAAGAGTATTCTAACTTTAGCAAGAAAATGGATTTATCTGGCATGATGCTGGGTAGATCACCAAATTGGTGGAACGTCTAATGGAGCGGGCTTTCGGACACACAGGCAAGACCAGTTCTTTTTTTGTTTTGTTGTTTTAGAGACTGAGTCTCACTCTATGGCCCCGGCTGGAGTGCAGTGGTGCAACCACAGCTCCTTATAACATTGAATTCCTGGGGCCAGCCATCCTCCCGCCTCAGCCTCTTGAGTAGCTGGGACTACAGGTGCGTGCCACCACGCCCGGCTAACTGAGACCTGTTTTGAGTCGGATCCAGAGCAAGAAAGGACCCTGCAGGAGGACTGGACTGCAGGGCAAGCTGCTCTGCCACCAGCAGTGAGAGCCCGCCAACCTAACGGTGCTGGAGGGATCTGTCCATGGTAGGCCAGGATGCTATGCGGAACCGTCAGGAAGCCTCAATGGAAGGATCCCAGCAGGGACCACAGAGGCTGTGGCAGGGCCACGCCTTCAGTGGCAGAGCTACTCACCACTGAAAAAAACATAGCTATGGCCATGCTACCGGGACCTAGAAGAGACTTACAGCCTGACCATGGGGCATCCAGAGCCTGTGTGACCCAAGCCACCCATTGTGAACTGAGTATTGAGGTGGAGATGGCACATTGAGGCCCAGGCAGTCCAGACCCCCGGTCACCCGGCTCTTTCACACCGGTATGCCCCCTCAGCTCACACCTATGGCCTCATGGGAGGTGGTGGTGGGATGTCCCCATGACTGACTCAGACCCAGGTCCTCGACTGGTCATCTCATGTCACCACTAGGAAAAACACCTGCTGTCACACTGAGGCCCTATGCAGGGTGGCCCTGAGGGACAGCAGTGAGGGGACATCCTCTCGGGGAGCAAGACACTAGGTTGTCTACTTTGTAGAGGGAGAAATGGCCTGAGATGAAGGTGTCCATGACCCCCGGGCAGTGGAAAATGGCTGGGCTGACTGGTCAGGGAGCCGGGTAGAGGAAGATTGGAAGAAGAGACAGGTTTGGCGAAGAGGTACCTACGGGAGTGCTCAGGGAGCGTGTGGAGCCCCGTGCTCGTGCTCGCGCCCATGGCGCCGGGGAGCATGCAGTGTGGAGGGGGCGCGCCAGAAGCTAGCGAGCAGAGGGGACCATCTGGTGGAGGTCAGCCAGCTTCTCCCCAGGATGCGATGGACCCACGATGCCAGTGGCCATGGTGGGAGGGCTGGAGGCTCTGTATAAGCACAACGGCAAGGGCTTCTTCCTCTTACCACGGCTCACCTAGACACTGCCGCTAGTGAATGTCCCATCCACCACCTGCAGAGACTGATGCTGAGCCCTCAATATGACGCCATTCCTCAAGACTAGCCAGCTATTGGGTGGCAGGTTGCAACCTGCACACCAGCCCTTGTCTCAAGTTCTGCTTTCTGGGAGAAGCCCTGGATAAGAAACTCGCCTCCCTTCTCCACATTCTGGGCAGGCCGGCCATTCCTGATTTGTCCTCTAACGAGGAGTCAGGGAGGAAAGGAAGGGCTCTAATTAAACAGCCCCGTGTGGCTGGGGGTTCCCTCACTTGCCCAAACCTGGAAATGAAGCATGTAGCAATTTCTCCAAGTGATCTCCTGCAGCCGGGGCAGCCCCTGGGGACGCAGACTTTCACCCGCTGCTGCTTTCCAGGCAAAGGCCTTCTCCCTCCAGGCTTGTCCAAGAAGAGGGGGAGGTGGTGGGAGAGAAGAGGAAGAGATGGAAGGGCTGTGAAAGCGGGGGCCGGGTGAGGGCTGGGGCTGAGGAACAGGTAGGCGGCGGACCCAGGCTGGCCAGTGCTGGGTGCAGGTCCGGGTCCCAAGGCCTCCGATGCCACTCTCCCCACGACCCACCCCCTTCCCACGCTTCGCTCATCCTTTTCTCTCTCTTTCTTTTCTTTCCTTTCTCTCCTCCCTTTCTGTCTTTCTTTCTTGTTTTAAACAAAGGTGTCCGTTTCAAAGACAGCAGGGAATGGCTGAGTTGAAGGAGGGATGCAGTCATTTAAGGGGAAGCCCGAGGAAGGAGCAGAGGCGTGAGGGCTGCTGCGTCCAGGACGGGGGAGAGGGGCTGAAATCGCAGACTCTCTCTGGGGGACCCAGGAGACTGCTCCTCCTGGCAGGACCCCTCTCTCCCAGAGCCGCATCGCGCAGACAACGCGCCTGGTACCCGCCCCTCAGGACCGGACGCCGGGTGTCGTGGGGTGCCTAGGACCCCCGCCCGCTTCCGTCGAGCGCCCACCCCCGGCTTCCCGCGCCGGCTCCAGCGCCCCCGCCGCTCCCTCCCGCAGCCGTCCCCGCTCCCCTCCCCGCCCCTCCCGGCGCGCGTGCGCCCCGTGCCCGCGCCCCTCCCCCGCCGCCGTGGGCGCGCTCGCGTGCCCGTCGTCCCGGGCGGGAGCTGTAGACGGCCGGCAGCTGCTGGACGAAGAGCGGGCGCCGGGAGCGCCGAGAGCGCGGCCGGGCGAGGCGGGAGCGCGGGCGCT
>NW_026652282.1:134202927-134269682 GCF_009828535.3 Hylobates moloch
AAAAAAAAAAAAAAAAAAAAAAACAAGAAAGAAAGAAACAAAAACCAGATGGACAGGGAACGAAGCGGAGGCATATGTGGTCATTTTGCACAGGAGTTGGGCCAGAGGAGGCGAGGCTGAGCAGCCTGGGGCTGGACAAGATGTCCTCCCTTTCAGTGCATTCTGCCTGTCCTCATGGCTGCCTGGAGCATTGAGAATGAAAAACGCTGCAGAGGGAATATTGCTTTGATTGTTGCTAGATGTGAACTGTGCCCTAAGCCAGTCAGGTTAGCCCGAGGTGGGTGGGAGAATGGGTTTAGTTGCTGGGCCACGTGCCTGGAAAGCTGTGAATATGTACCCGAAGGTTGATCTTGATAATGGCTTCAGGAAGTGGTTGGCTTTTCCTGTGCAAGGTGTGGGACACCCCCCTTTCCTGTTTTTTTTTTTTTTTTTTTTTTTTTTTTTTTGAGACACTCTTGCTCTGTCACCCAGGCTAGAGTGCAGTGTTGTGATCTCGGCTCATTGCAGCCTCTGCCTCCTGGGTTCAAGCAATTCTGCCTCAGCCTCCCGAGTAGCTGGGATTACAGGCACCTGCCACCACACCTGGCTACTTTTTGTATTTTTAGTAGGGACAGGGTTTCACCACGTTGGCCAGGCTGGTCTCAAACTCCTGATCTCTAGTGATCCGCCTGCCTCGGCCTCCCAAAATGCTGGGATTACAGGCGTGAGCCACCATGCCCAGCCTCCTTTCTGCTTCTGAGCCAGGACTACGGAGGTGTCTGAGAGGCCACCGCTCTCCCGGAAAGGTGGGGGCCAGGTGGATTGATGAGACTTCAGCAGACCCTGGGCTTCAGGGAGGGAAGGGGAAGTGAGGGGAAAGAAAGATGCTTGCCTCCTGCAGAAGGCCTTTGTTGAGGTCCGCCCTGGTTCCTCCAGGGTGCGCTCTGAGTCAGTACAGCGCCACCGTCCACCCGAAGTCCTTGTTAAAGTGCACTTTCTGACTGAGCCACCAGCATGGGGCCTGGGATTCTGCACTTCTCACCAGCTCCCAGGTGATGTGGATCCCACTGGCTGTGAGTAGCTAGGGCCTTGGGTAGGAACCGGGAGTAGATCCATGGTAGCCCCAAAGCACATTAACATGGATGGTGAAGTGAGGTGTTGTGTTTTTTTGTTTGTTTGTTTACAAATGTAGGGTGAGGCCTCACCCCACACCTATTAAATCAGAACATCCAGGGGTCGTTGCCTACATGGGGGCTTTACAGGACATAACTTGTTCTTCCCTGCCATGTGCAGCTAACTGACCCTCCTTCCCTGTCACCGGCACCCCTACCAGTATACATGTCTCTCATGGACACCCAGACACCCCTTCCCCCCACTAACTGCTCAAAGGCCTTTGAGATGAAGCCCTCCCATGTTTCTCTCTCTTCTGCCCCCAGGCAGAAAGGGTGGGCACAGAGTTATGGAGGTGGGTGGTGTGGCTTGCCCAGGAGGCCACACTTGGGGGCATAGGCAGCCATGCTACTTGCTGGGCCTGTCACCTCTTTGTCCCTGCTAGAATTCTTACACGTTGGTGGAGACATTTTGCAGCCACCAATGCAGTAATTAATTCAGGCAAAAATCATCACTGGATGCCAAAACCATTAGATGTAAGGTTGTTGGGGACAGAATATTCACAAAGTCTCCAAATATTACCCCAAATTACCTGTGAATCAGGAAGGGAAACTGCGTCTTTACAGGGGAGAGATCTGGCAGCCGCCACCTGGACCACGTGATCAAACAGCCTCCCCAACAGTGGGGCAGCCTGACCCTGCCAGCCGCCAGATGCGGGGCTGGGGAGGAGACATACAGCATCTCCTGCAAGGCGCTCTTGTCAAAACGCTCAGCCTGGATCACACCGCGGGAATGAATCAGGCAATTTCAGACTCTGGCACATTCTATAAGGACTGGTCTCTTGCAAGAAGTCATTCCCATTAAAGTAAATATATAGATATAGAGAGAGGAGACATAATAACTAGAGACCTAACAACCGAATGTAATATGTGTGCTTCTTGATTGAATCCTAGATTTTTTGTTTGTTTGTTTGTTTTGTTTTTGAGATGGAGTCTTTCTGTGTCACCCAGGCTGGAGTGTGATGGTGTGATGATCTCAGCTCACTTCAACCTCTGCTTCCTGGGTTCAATCGATTCTCCTGCCTCAGCCTCCCAAGTAGCTGGGACTACAGGCTGCACCACCACGCCCTGCTTTTTTTTTTTTTTTTTTGAGATGGAGTCTTGCTCTGTCGCCCAGGCTGGAGTGCAGTGGCACGATCTCGGCTCACTGCAACCTCCTCTGCCTCCCGGGTTCAAGCGATTCTCCTGCCTCAGCCTCCCGAGTAGCTGGGACTATAGGTGCAAGCCACCACGCCCGGCTAATTTTTGTATTTTTAGTAGAGACGGGGTTTCACCATATTGGCCATGCTGGTCTCGAACTCCTGACCTCGTGATCTGCCTGCCTCAGCCTCCCAAAGTGCTGGGATTACAGCATGAGCCATTGTGCCCAGCCTCAAATCCTAGATTTTTAAAAAAACTATAAGGGTGTTAGCGGGACAGCTGGGGAGATGTGAGGCTGGCCCATTGTATGAGTGCGGAATTCCGTGCTAAGGGTGTTGTGGTTCCACGGAGAGTGGGACTGATGGCATCTTGCTTTCAAATGCTTCTGCACATGTGTGTGTAGAAACCCCGAGAGCAGGTGTGGGGAATCTGCAGATGTTCCCACATGCTTGTGGGCGGACAATTTTCAAAATCCCGAGCTGGGGAAACATGAATGGGGACTTTGCTGGGCCACTGAGTGGGTGAATGTAGTGAGCCTGCGGCTTCTCCTTTCTCCTCTGATGCTCTGCTCGTTGGGAGATCCCCCTGATGCCTGACTTGGCCTGGAAGCTAGAGTCACAACTGCTTCCAAGGTGTCCTGGATACTCCAGATGGCAGAGCTGAGAGCCAGCAGGTAGGTCAGAGCTCGGCCTGGGGCAGAGGATAACTTCCTGTCTCTGTCCTTCCCCAGTCTGTTTCCTACTCTACAGCAGTGGGGTAAGGGGAGTCCGAAGGTGGCAGCCCCCCACCCCCCGTGGCAGCCACGGGGAGGCCCCTGGAAGTGATGTGGCTTCACCTCCCATCCCGCGCGTTGCCAGTGAGAGTGAAAGGGGTCGCAGGCACCGTGTGACAAGCACTTGGGATTGCGTGTCTCCCAGGCCACAACTGTTTTCTTAGCCTCTCCGGCCTCTCTTCTCGGCTTCCCAGAGATTCCTGATCAGCAAGAAGGCGTCGCGCCCCACCCGGCTGTGCGCCTGCCACCGCTGGGTGCAGGAGGGTGCCTGGGGCAGGGCCTAGAAACTGCTCAGCCTCCGACGAGGTTGGCGGGGCGGGCGGGCAGGAGTCCTGCCAGTACAGCCACCAGCGTGGCGGAGGAGGGACGAGTGTGGTCCGCCCTGCTCCCGCGGCCGCAGCCGCCCCGCCGCCGTCGCGGCGCGCTCTTTGTCTGAGGCTCCGGACTCAGGGGGCGGGGCGAGCGCGCCTGGGGCCCCGCCCTCTCCGCCTAGGGCACCCCGCTTCCCGCGTCCCCTAAGGCCCGCCAGTCCCTTGCCCAGCGGGAGATCGCCGCCCCACAGCGACTGCCCGTGGGGCCGACTGGGCGTCATGCCTGCCTCGCCTGCCCCGTGTTGCCCCCTCCCCTGTCCCTGTGTCCCCCTCCCCTGCCCGCATGTCCCCCTCATGCGGGGAAAGCGGTGCCAGCACTTTCCCTGGCCTTGCGAATTGCTTTTCCATCGGTATTCAGCCGCCCCTCTCATGTCCCTGAAAACCCAACCTGTTCCTTCTCTGCAAAAAGCTCCGGAAGGCTGTGTCGATGCAGGTCGAGCTTCCCCACCCGGCCCCCTCCCACCTTTTAGCAAATCCAGAGGTCCCACCTTCGCCCTCCCCTCCCGGGCTCCGATCCAGTGCATTGAGCTGCTCCTGGGCTTCCCTCCCGGGACTTTCTAGTCTCTCTCCCCAACCGGCTCAGTGTCAGGGTGCCCCAGGACTCTCCTTGGGCCTCTCCTGTTCTTGTCTACATTCACTCCCTAGGTGAGCTCCTCCATCTCATGCTTTTGCTTTTTAAATTTTTATTTATTTATTTTTAAATTTTTATTATTTTTGAGACAGGGTCTCAGTCTGTTGCTCAGGCTGGAGTGGAGTGGCACAATCACAGCTCACTGCAGCCTTGACCTCCCAATGCTCAGGTGATCCTCTTGCCTCAGCCCTACTGCCTGCCCCCCTACCTCCTCCACCGCTTGGGGCTACAGGAGCGAGACACCATGCCCAGCTTCGTCTCATGATTTTTTTTGTTTGAGACGGAGTCTTGCTCTGTTGCCCAGGCTGGAGTACATTGGTGTGATTTGGGCTCACTGCAACCTCCACCTCCCGGGTTCCAGTGGTTCTCCTGCCTCAGCCACCCAAGTAGTTGGGATTACAGGTGCCTGCCACCACGCCCTGCTAATTTTTGTATTTTTCGTAGAGATAGAGTTTTGCCATGTTGGCCAAGCTGGTCTTGAACTCCTGGCTTCAAGTGATCCGTCCTTCTTGGCCTCCCAAAGTTCTGGGACTGCAGGCTTGAGCCACCGCGCCCGGCTGTCATCTCATGATTTTAAATAAAGAAAAATTCCTAGTTTAATTGAACAGCAATGGTCACATGCCACCCAGTTAACTGACTTGGGCTTGGGCCAGACATATTTGGAGTGGGGCACTGGAGATGTCCACATGCTTCGGGAAGTTCAAGCTAGAGATAAAAACCTTCCATTTCCTGCCCTGGGCCTAATCCCTGAGTCCTTCCTTCCTCGATCTTCCTCACTGCTGTGAGGATACCCCTGGTCCTTGTGGTCCTGTGTGGCAATTTTATGTTTTCTTGTGGTAAGATATGCATAACATGACATTTACCACTAGTGACTTTAGTCTATTCTCAGTGTTGTGCAGCCGTGGCCACTGTCTAGTTCCAGAACAGGTTCATCGCCCCAAAAGGGACCTCATACCCCTCAGCAGTGACTCCCCAGGCCCCACTTCCTCCAGGTCCTGGCAACCATTCGTCTGCTTTCTGTCTGCCTCTTTGCCTTGGCTAGACTGTGCTCATGCAGTCGTGTGTGCCGGTCTTTCATCCTTTTTACGTCGGGATGGGTGTACCATGTTGTGCTCATCCATTCATCCAGTGGTGGACACGGGTTTTCTCCGAGTCTTGGTTACCATGGATACTCTGCTGTGAGCATTTGAGTATAAGTTTTCTTTGCATGCCTGTTCTCAGTTCTTTGGGGATTGCTGGGTCATATACATAAGCTACACCTAACCTTGTGAGGAGCCACCAGACTGCTTCCCTGGCTGCACTATTTTACATGCCCAGCAGCAAGGCGTGAGGCTCCAGAGTCCCCGCGTCCTCTCCAATACTCCTTTCAGTGCTTCCTTTCACTGATTCCGGCCCCCTCGTGGTGTGCGGCGGTATCTCACTGTAGTTTGGGTGTGCGTTTCCTCTGTGTGTACTGGCCTGTGCTGACACGTCTTTTCCTGCGCTTATTCGATGTCTTCTTCAAGCCCTCACTGTCCCTTGCCCCCAACCCAACAGCAGGTCCTGGCAGCCTACCTCTAAAACCCAAGCTGACTCTGGCCACATCCCACCACCTCTACTGCCACCCCTGGGGTCATGCCACCATCGTCTGTGGTCTGGACCAAGTCTATTCTCCTGGGAGCTCCCTTCGCTACAAGGAAGGAAGCATGGCTGGTTTCTTGTCACCATTTAGGTCTCAGCTCAAGTCTCACTGACCCAGAGAGGCTGTCCTGACCACTCTACCCACCCAGGCAGCTTTGTCTCTGTTCCCTCCCACCTTCCAACCAAGCCCCTTGGGGAGCGGAACGGGATGGGGGGTGTGTTCTCTATCCGACCACCTCACACCCTCTGCTCCCCATGCAGTCCACCGTCTCTCCCTTCAGCTGCTTGGCACTCCTTTCCTATGGGGCACCCTGTCCAGGGCAGGTGGGGCAGGACTCCCCCCTCTTCCCCCATCTCCTGTGCTTCCTGGGCCCACCCCGCACCATCTCTAGCCTGCCCGGGAGTCACGTGACCTCGGCCCACAGAATCCCCAGCACACACCCCACCCATAGGCGTAGCCCCAGTCCCGGGGCCCCTGGCGCCCCACTTACCGGGGCCCCTCCCCTGCCTTGCTCACCCCCCAACACCCCTGATTGTTGGAAAGGTCTTCCCATGCCCACCACGACCCCCTCCCACTCATCTGTGGGCAGGAGAGCTTGGTCCCTGCCCCACGTTGCCCCCCTAGCATCCAGGCCCATCACTGAGCCCCCGACAGGCCTGGGAGCTCCACTGGTGGGTGGAGACACACCAGCTGGGGGTCTTGCTCACACCGAGGGGCTGGGGGTGGTGGTGGCTTTCCCAGGGCACCCTGCCTTGGGCTGCAGGCCGCTGGGTGGGCACCGGCTCCCTGGGAAGGCAGCCCAACCCGGGATCCTGCCCGCCCTGGCCCCCACCCTGCCGGCCGGGGCCTGGGGCGATCAGTGCCCCAGCTCCTGTCCTCTTCTGCTCAGATGCTGGGCTGGGAGACCAGGGGCCACAGCTCGGCCACTCAGAGCCCTTTCTGCAAGTCTTAGAGGGAGCAGTTGGGGGGTGTGTGCAGAGGGGCTGCGCTGTGGGGAGGGCGCATGGCTCAGTCCTCCGGGCCCGAGGCCCGCCTAGCCTAAGTGGCCTCCAGGACCCATGGCCAGGCCCTTCTCCAGCCTTCCAGAAAGAACCAGCTTCCCAGGGTTCCCTGGGGAAGGCCTGGGGCCACCTCCTCTGGAGGGGTGGGGCCTGTGCTTCATTCCTCCTTCCCCAGGTCCCCTTCCAGGCCAGAAGGTCCCCTCCCTGACCTGGAGCTCACAGCCTTGTAATTAAATTGTAAACATCCTTGTAATTAAATTCATGTAATATCCATTATTATTATTACTATTTTAGACTAAATTACTTACAGCACATTGACTGGATCAAAGGCTACCATGAACGTTTTCAAGGGTTTTTATAGTTATTGACAAATTCTTCTCCAGAAAGTTGACCACTTTACACTCTGGGGTAAGATTCAGACTAAGTGTGTCTAGAAAGGGTGATGGGGTCGGCTGGGAGGAGGAACTGGGCTTGCAGGGGACCTGGGGCAGTGGGTGCTCTCAGTGTGCAAAGGGGAACTGGGCTGTCCCAAGCAGGGTGTGAGGGCCACTTGGGCCACATTCAGGCAGAGGGGCCCTGCTAAGGCTTGAGTCCCCTGTTCAGAGCAGGGACCATGGTGGAAATTAAGGACTTTCATGTCAACTGTGGTTGAGATTGGAGCTGCAGTCCTAGAGTCAGCCCTCTTGGGCCCATCTTGGCAGCAAACCAGGAAGGAAGTAGATCTGTGTGCTGAAGAGTCGCCATGGGGCACGTCAAGCCCCTGGCTGAGCCGTGGTGTGCTCACAGGCTGCTGCACTCCCCGGGGCAGCGGAGTGCCAGGGACTTGTATTTTCATCTTTGTGCTCCTCCGCCTCCTCAGTGTGGCGCTCTGAGCACTTTGATTATTTTTTTATTTTTTATTTTTTTGAGACGGAGTCTCGCTCTGTCGCCTAGGCTGGAGTGCAGTGGCGCAATCTCAGCTCACTGCAAGCTCCGCCTCCCGGGTTCATGCCATTCTCCTGCCTAAGCCTCTCCGAGTAGCTGGGACTACAGGCGCCCGCCACCACGCCCGGCTAATTTTTTTGTATTTTTAGTAGAGACGGGATTTCACCGTGGTCTCGATCTCCTGACCTCGTGATTCGCCTGCCTCGGCCTCCCAAAGTGCTGGGATTACAAGCGTGAGCCACCGCGCCCAGCCGCACTTTGATTATTTGAAAGGAAATGCGAAAATTTGTACAAAATCTATTGTGCTAGCACGGGATGGAGGAGGGGTCTTTGTGAACAGGCTTTGAGGTTTGCTTGGCTCCCAGCTCACTACCCAATCAACAGGGTTGACTGCCACAGGGTGGCCTCGCTAAGGTGAAGCATGATGCCCAGCATGTGGTCAGGATGGCACGGGAGCACTGGAGAAGATGAGGGTCGCTGGGAACCTAGGCGAGGGGGGACAAGGAGCATTTGAGTGGGCTTCAGGTACGTGAAGTGTTGCAAGATAAAGTGGGTTTCTTCTGGATTGTTCCAAAGGAGGGAGGTTGCTCTCAATGAAGGAAACATTCAATAGTGAGAGTTTTCCGATAATGAGCTCAGTCAACAATCCCCACTCTCCCCATACTAGAAGCAAAGTGGATTTCGTCTGGATTGTTCCAAAGGAGGGAAGTTTGCACTTGATGAAGGAGACTTTTTTTTGGGGGGGTGGGGGTGGATGGAGTCTCACTCTGTTGCCCAGGCTGGAGTGCAGTGGTGCAATCTCAGCTCACTGCAGCCTCCACCTCCCAGGTTCAAGTGATTCTCCTGCCTCAGCCTCTCAAGTAGCTGAGATTACAGGTGTGTACCACCATGTCCGGCTAATTTTTGTATTTTCAGTTGAGACGGGGTTTCACTGTGTTGGCCAGGCTGGTCTCAAACTCCTGATCTCAGGTGATTTGCCTGCCTTGGCCCCCCAAAGTGCTGGGATTACAGGCGTGAGCCTCCGTGCTGGGCAATTTTTGTATTTTTAATAGAGTCCGGGTACATCAGACCCAGGGGCTGGGTCATGCCTGTAATCCCAACACTTTGGGAGGACTAAGCAGATGGCTTGAGCCCAGGAGATCGAGACTAGCCTGGGCAACATGGTGAAACCCCGTCTCTTATTATTATTATTTTTTAAAAGGTAGATCAGATAAATTACAGGTCCTTAATATATATTCAACAAATTACGGAAATACATAAAATTTTAATTCAGCCAAGAAACATATTAAACTTTTATCTTCAGCAAACTGTTAGGAGTTGGGATGGAAGTAGAACTCAGGGTGAAGCCCTCTTGGGGTTTGTAGTCTAATGAAAGGGAGGTAATTAGACAATCAGACATAAAAGGCTGAGCTCCGGCCTGGGTACCCTGAGGCCTCCTGGACTTGCTGTAGCATCTGGAGAAGTAAGGAGCATCATCTTGCATTGTCACTTAGCACCAGCACTGCCACCCAGCCTTGATGTGGGCCCTGTTGGCCTGAGCATTTTTCCTTGAAGAAGGTATTAAAGGCAGATTGAAGCCGGCTGTGCCCACCCATCCCCTATGCCCTTCATCAGCTTGCCTCTCTGCTGTGTTTTCCACCAAGTACATACTATGAATAAGCATGTGCGCCTCCATTAACCGCACATACAGAATACCAGGAATTGTTTGTTCCACCGCTGGCAGACCTTTGGGCTGTCCCTGGTGTTTGGCCACTGTGGCCTTCATGCCCACATCCTCCTGGTCCTCCTGGTGGTGGTTCTGAAGGGCATCTCCTCTCATCTCATGGCTCCAAGTGCTTGCTAGTGGGTCCCCTTCGCCCTGAGCACCTGTTGATATCCTTTGCCCATGTTCTTCTTGAGTTGTTTGTGTCTGTGTTTTCTTGTTGTTTTGTAGGAATTCTTTGCATATTCTGGAAAACCCATTATGAGGTCCATGCATTGTAAGGCTCTCCTCTGAGCCCGTCTTTTTACTGTGTTTAGGGTGTCTTTTGTCGTCTAGAAGTTTTACATCTCTTCCATTATTGCTTCCCCATTTGAAATATTGAGAATTTTATCTCTATCCCACACCATAAAGATATTGTTCTCTTGTTTTGCTTTGTCCCTGTAGGTCTTTGATCCAGTTGGAATTGCTTGGCCAGGGCTTGGACTAGGTCTTCTGTCTTGGTGGGGCAAGCTCCCAGGGTGTGGAAACGTTTGCAGGTGGGGCAGGAGGGGGAGTCTGGCGGGAAGCAACCTGGGGTTGGCCATGTTGAGTGTTTGTGCCTTTTAGAGACTGGAGTGGTTGAGTAGGCAATCCGAGGGTTGGGGCATTACAGGGGTGGCTTTACCAGTGTGCTACCTCACCATGGTTGGGGGTGGGGCGGGGGGGCAGGGCTCTGAGCAGGACCGGAAGAACTGCTGTCATCAGAAGGGCCACAGTGTGGCTCCTTACCATGTGCCTGGCCCTATACCTCTTTGCTTATGGCCCCATATTTTCCCACCTTGTTAGTAGCCCTTAGCTCTTCCCCAGAGGGGAGCTCATTTCTTCCTTCGGGGTCCAGCATGACCTGATGAGGAGAGAGAGAGAGAGAGAGAGAAGGCTTCAGGAGCCCGTGGCTTCCACCCAAAGACCTGCCTGGCTGTCACAGGCGATCACTCTGATTGCTGCTGATCCGAGGTGCTGAGGCTGTGCCCGCGCCCATCCCCCTCTTGACATCCCAGCCTCCACCAGCCTGCCCAGCAAGCTCTCCTCAGTTTCCATAGCAACACTGCTGCTTGGTAATGATTCCGGGTAGAAAGGCATTCCTGCGTTCTCTGTCATCTCTGTCACCTGAGCATCCCACTGCCTGCTTGCTGTTCTGCCCCGGGAGTTCAGGAAGAAACCCTGAGGACAGCTCTGAGCCCTTCCACTTGTGTGTTGGCTTCTCCTCAAGGGCAGTGGTAAGCTGGTAAATGTTCCCAGACAAAAAGCCCTGATTTGGAGCATTTGCCGATTTCCCTGGTGTAAATGCTGCCACTATAGCCGATTTCAAGCCACCACTGCGATGTCACTGAACTTGGAGTTGGGGGAATGCACACACCATCACAGAGTATTCACATCTCCCATGCCAGATGTGAATAACCCCAAGAGCACAGATGACAGAAAAGTGTAGTAAGATAATTAGACAGTGATGTGTTCTGAGGATTTATTGCCTTTGTTGTTAATATCATTCAGTTACCTGTACATTTCTACCATTAAAATATCAATAATCACTGTGTTTGACAACTGGCTTCCAAATTTCCCAGCTTCAGTTGGCTCTAGCCACTGCTGCTGAGAGTGTTGAGGCCATTCCGTCATGTCCCTTTGTCTACAGCCTTCCCGAACCCACACTCCGCTGCCGCCTTTCTAACTGCAGCCTCTCCACCAAGCACAGCATGCCCTGTCCCGACTGACATTCTTATGGTCTTCCAACAAATACCTTCTTGGCTGAAAGCTGTTTCCTTTATAGTATTTGATCCAGAAATTCCACCTCAAGAAATTTTCTCCACCTTGACAACCACTGGCTACACAAAGATTTAAGTATGAAAAATATACAAAATGGGCCCCAAAATGTGTCTTTGCCACATTCTTTATAATAAAAAATCAAAGCCACCCTTACTGATGTGACGATGAACATGATGGTCCACTGGTGTGTTGGTGTGGATGGACCTTAAGGGGCCTGCAGCTGCAAAATGGCACACACAGAAAACAGACTGGAAGGAAACAGGCCACATGGCGAGGTGCGGTGGCTCATGCCTATAATCCCAGCACTTTGGGAGGCTGAGGCAGGAGGATTACTTGAGGTCAGGAGTTCGAGACCATCCTGGCCAATATAGTGAAACCCCATCTCTACTAAAAACACAAAAATTATCCAGGTGTGGTGGTGGGTGCCTGTAATCCTAGCTATTGGGGAGGCTGAGGCAGGAGAATCACTTGAACTCAGGAGGCAGAGGTTGCAGTGAGCCAAGATTGTGCCACTGCACTCCAGCCTGGATGACAGAGCAAGACTCTGTCTAAAAAAAAAAAAAAAAAAAATAGCTGGGTGTGGTGGCACACACCTGTAGTCCCAGCTACTTGGGAGGCTGAGGCAAGAGAACTGCTTGAGCCCGAGAGGTGGAGGTTGCAGTGAGCCAAGATCGTGCCACTGCACCCCAGCCTGGGCAACAGAGCAAGACTCCATCTCAACAACAAAAAAGCCCCCCAAAACCAAAAAATGAACCTGTGTTTCTTTTATAAGTGGACAAAACTGATTTTGACAAAAAGCTCTTTTCAGAATATGAAAATTTCGGGGAGAAGGGAGACATAGAAAACTTCAGTGATTACCTACAAGGACATAGTTAAACAGAAAAGAGGTAATGCAGGAGCCGCTGCTGAGGCCGCAGGGGTTCCGAGGACAAGCTGGGCTCTCACGAGATAGCCGTCTTCCCGAAGGGACTCCTACGGCTGTGCTTCTGCCGTATTGCAGGCACTAAGACAAGATTTTGCCGTCGGAATTGACATCTCTGTGAGAAACCCGGGGAGGGAGGTGCCGCTGTGAGAACGCAGGACAGAGAGTTCTTGTAAACTTGCTAATAGTCGCACAACTCGGAAAAGCAGAGGGCTCTATGCAGGCGCAGCCACCTGCACCCACGCCCAGGGCCCTTCTGCCCTCTCATCTGGCACAAGCTCCCGGACTGCTCCATCCCTAGGAGGACTCTGGGTCTCCTTGCCCTGCCCTCTCTGTGCTGACTGGGGGCTTTGCTTCCAACTGCAAACCAGCCTCCCTGGGTCTTTTCTTGGCCCTGTTCCCTTTGCCTGATGGAGGCCAGGTGTCCCCTGCTCCAGAAGCCTTCCCCGCCTCCTGCCGAGGCATGCATGGCCAGCCGTGTGCTCCCTTAGCTGTGGGTAAGGTCTGTCCCCATGCTCACTCGCGGGGCATAGCCATTTGGGAATAATGCCAGTGTGTAGCCCCCCTCAGCCCAGAACAGCCCTTCCACAAGCCGCTGAGCCCATGAGGAGACCCTGCACGCCTGCCTCGAGAGCTGCCTCCTCCTAGAAGTGCTTCCTGCTGACTCTTGCTGGCCCCATGGCACATGCCCTGAATTCTGGTGGAGTCTGTTCAGTCCTTCTTGGTCCTTAGTCATTCGTCCCTTCTCTACTTGCCTCCCTTCCCCAAGGAGGACTTGAAGGTCGCAGCATACTGTCCCAGGGTGCTGCGGAAGCAGCCTTCGACCTTGTGGGCACTCCTTGCCCCACCACCTGCACTGTGCGTAATGGGCTTCCTTCTGCTACCCTTCATTGTCCTTCCTTCACCCCTATAGCATCCCGCAGAGCTGCTCAGGTCCTACTTCCGCCTTGGGCCCTGGCCCGCGATGGCCTCCTCCTCCCCGACCCCCCCTTCTGGCCACCGGGCAGCCTGTCCTGGCTCATGACCTTTGACTCAGTGCCGCAACCTTGCTGAGCTTGCTGACGTGGTTTCCTCATCTGCAATAATGGCATCTCCCTCAAGGTTGTTGGGGGGTTAGGATTTTGTGGGGACCCACATCAGGGGTCTTTCCCAGAATGTAGCACATGGCATGTGCCCAAAAATCAGTGGTGGCATTTTTTTTTTTTTTTGAGACGGAGTCTCGCTCTGTCGCCCAGGCTGGAGTGCAGTGGCGCGATCTCGGCTCACTGCAAGCTCCGCCTCCCGGGTTCACGCCATTCTCCTGCCTCAGCCTCTCCCAGTAGCTGGGACTACAGGCGCCCGCCACCACGCCCGGCTAATTTTTTGTATTTTTAGTAGAGACGGGGTTTCACCGTGTTAGCCAGGATGTTCTCGATCTCCTGACCTCGTGATCTGCCCGTCTTGGCACCTCTTTTAGGCTACTTTGCAGTTCCAGGGGGCTTCTTGTATATCAAGGCCTTTTCTCTTGGGCAAGTCAGTTATCACTGTGAGGACACAACACCATATCTTTAGGCATCTTCCTACTTGTCCCCCAACCTGACCCTGGCCCTCCCTAGTGAGTAGACATTTGTTGAGAGACTCTTCAGCTCATCTGAAGAGTCAAGGTCATCCTCTTGCTTGATGTTGAATGAGCACAACACAGATGCTCACTGAGTGTTGGCTGTTACGGTCCAGTCATTGCCAAGGAATTCAATGGGATCTTCATGCTGGCTCTGGCCTCAGTGCCGCCCTAGAAAGAAGTGGGTCCGGATGGGGAGAGGCCAGGAGAGCTCAAGCAGAGTCTGGAGGACGTTGTAGGGCGGTATCACAGCCTCCAGACCCAGTGCACAGAGGCTGGGTCCCCCAGCCCTTGGCGTGACTTGGTGATCCCCAGCTGGCCTTCAGTGGGATGAAGGCTGAGCAGTGGGGCTTCCCTGGGAACAGGGGCACCAAAGGTAGCCAGGGCTGCAGACAGAGAGCAGATTCCTTGCTTGAGTGGATTGGGGTGCTGGTTGTCAGCCCAGGTCCTGCCAGCTAGGGCCTCAGCTTTGACCTCAGAGGGGACGAGCAGGCCTTTGAGGGTTCTTACGGAGGCGTGTCTCTGCCGCAGGTGAACGGGAAGGAGCTCTCCAAGCTGTCTCAGGAGCAAACTCTGCAGGCCCTGCGCTCCTCCAAGGAGCCCCTGGTGATCCAGGTGCTGAGACGCAGCCCCCGCCTCCGGGGGGACAGCTCCTGTCACGACTTGCAGCTGGTGGACAGTGGCACTCAGACCGACATCACCTTCGAGCATATCATGGCGCTGGGCAAGCTGCGTCCGCCCACCCCGCCCATGGTCATCCTGGAGCCGTACGTCCTCTCTGAGCTGTGAGTCGCCCTCAGGAGGGCCCCGGGCCCTGCCTCCAGAGAGGGCAGGCCACCTGGGGCGGCCATCTGCACACCACCCTCTCGGGCAGGAAGCAGGCCCCTCGGCCTCCAGAGCTGACCGTGGTACCCAAGGGCTCCAAAACCTCCAGGCCTCTAGCCTTGGGCCGGGCTCCAGCAGGCGCCCCGTTGTATCTACCCCCAGGGCCGAGGGAGGACCCTCCTGTCCGGGACGTCGCTGCCGGAAGTGCCAGGGTTGAGGGCCTCAGCTCCTCCTCCTCCATCCTCTCTCCTCTGCTGCCTCACAAGCATCACTCCTTGAATCTTCTTGCATCCCTTGTCTGTCTCATTCCTCTACCTGCTCTGAATTTCTTCCATCTCTTCAGCTTCTTTCTTTGGCCCGACCGGAAGAAGGGCCTTTCATCCAGGCCTGGTGGCTCATGACCGCGTGAGCGCTGCCTCATTCTGCTAATCTTAGCCCGGGCTACGGGGAGGTAGGCCACAGGGCCATGAGCAGCCAACCTTAGTTTTGGGGCCAGGAGGGCAGCCCCTGGAGGTAGGGTGGGCCCCCCTCTGCTCTGCAGAAGTCCTCCAGGGCCTGGATAACTCCTGGGGGCGTTGCATGAGTGGGGCCAGTGCTGGGCGGGCGGGTGGGCACCCGGAGATTGGAGAAGTTGGTCCCTGCCAGCTGGCGTGGTTGGAGGAGTCTGGTCTGGGGGACGGGAACGCTATAGGCATGCGCAGGTCCTCTGCGTGGATGCTGCACACTCAGGTGCGAGAAGTGTCCCCGGTCTTTGCATGGCTGCATGTTGCCCAGGAAGGGGCTCTGCAGGAGGCAGCTGGGCCACCCACCCTTGAGAGCACAAGCAGAGCAGGTCTCCGTGCCAGGCACGCTGGGATCAGCCTGCCTGGGAGCTGGGGCTGAGGTGTGAGAGGATGGCCAGCTGGTCTGACCCCCACCTTCTCCTGGGCAGCCCCCCAATCAGCCATGAGTATTATGACCCGGCGGAGTTTATGGAGGGCGGCCCGCAGGAGGCAGACCGCTTGGATGAGCTGGAGTATGAGGTGAGCCGGGTGGCCAGGCCAGGGCCCGCAGCCAGCTGCGGGAGCCGCCCCGACGCCTGTGTGCCTTCCTGCCCAGGCCCAACCCCGTGGCCCTCCTGGCACGCGTCTGGCTGAGTCAGGGAGGGTGCGGGTGAGGTTGCGTGTTCCGTCCATGTCGATGAGTCCACGTCCCATGCACGTCTGTCTTCTGTGTCCTGTGCCTGTGTGTGCCTCGTGCATTTCCTGGGAGGGAGACCACTGAGTACATGCGCCACGTGGGATGGTAAGAGAGACCCTCAAAGCGGAGGCTGGAAACTGAGCTCAGGGGGCTCCAGAGGAAGCTGAGGGGCTGCGGGCTGAGGGGCTGCAGGCTGAGGGGCTGGGCTGTGCTGCCTGCTCCCTCACTCACGCATTTCTGGGGCTTTCTACCTCTGCTTCCTCCCGGACCCCTCGTGGCAGGAGGTGGAGCTGTATAAAAGCAGCCACCGGGACAAGCTGGGCCTGATGGTTTGCTACCGCACGGACGACGAGGAGGACCTGGGCATTTATGTCGGAGAGGTATGCAGACGGGTATGCCCCAGCCCCGAGGCCCTTCCACGTGGCCTGCCTGTGGCTCAGAGGCTGCCCGTAAGGTCCCAGCTACCAGAGACAGGGCATCACAGCTAGGGTGCTGCGTGGTGAGGCGGTGATGGTTGACGGCGTCAGCCACTGTCCAGTGAGGTAGTCATCTGCAGAAAGAGGCCTGTGCCTGGGTGGGACAGCAGATGGGCCTGAGAACTAGCAACAGGGTTGCTGTCTAGCCTTCTCCCGAACCCGTCTTGGGCAGATGTCTGTGTATCCCCAGGAGGGGGATGGCCCCTCGCACCCCTCCCTACTAGTAGCATCCCACTAAAGCCACCCTTCCAGATGGACAATGTCCTACTTCCCACCAACGCCCACGGCTGACCAAAAGCACAGGCTTCCGTGCAGAAGAGCCTAGGAGTGCCAGGGGCAGGGGCGGGGAGAGGCGACTACTCCACAGCCTCTGCCCCTGCTTCCTGGGGCTCGGAGCTGGAAGGGGAGCCAGAGAGCCTTTAGCTTGCTTTGGGGGCCCCTGAGGTGAGCCTGCCCCCTTCTACTGAAAGGGCATGTTAGGCACCAAGTCCCCAAGATGCGTGTGTCCTGCAGGTAAATCCCAACAGCATTGCAGCCAAAGACGGCCGGATCCGTGAGGGAGACCGCATCATCCAGGTGAGCACTTGTAGGCTGCAGACCTGGCCCGAGGCCCCACTGTGCTCGTCGGCCCAGCCACCTCTCTTTAGCCAGTCCCTAGCTCTCTCCCACTAAGAGCTAACCCTGAGGCCCAGCAGGCTGCTGTGTCCTAAACCCGGGCTGAGTCTCATCTGTCTCCTGCCCACTCACCCCAGTGGCTCCCGTGTGCCTATGGGATCTGCTGGCATCCAGGGCCCCTGCTGCTCTGAAACCTCCTGGCCCCTCTCCCTCTGCCCCACTCCATGCTGTCCTGAGCACACATTTGCTCTTGCAAAAGCCACGCCGCCCTCTCCCTGGTACCTTCCACTTAGTTACATCCTCCCAGAGCTCAAGCCCCAGCCTAGCCCAGCCGAGCCCAGAGTGCTTGGGCTCCCTGCACTCGCCCAGGGTCCGCCCCAGGGCCAGCCCTAGCATCCTTGTTGATTGTATCCTGGCCTGCCTCAGATTAACGGTGTAGACGTCCAGAACCGGGAAGAGGCGGTGGCCATCCTGAGCCAGGAAGAGAACACCAACATCTCCCTGCTGGTGGCCCGACCTGAGAGCCAGGTGTGTATGCCTGGCAGGGCGACCCGGGGCCACGACATCGGGCTTTCTGTCTTGGAAGCTGCTGGCCGTGACTAGGGCACAGATGTGCCAACAACCTGGAGTTGATGGAGGGCGGGTGGGCAGGGGTCTCTCAGGGCCCGTTTCCCCTCCTGGCCTCTGAAGGCTGAGTGGGTTGGGACCCTGCCCCCAGGTTGTTGAACTTCACTGAAACAAGCCAAGTGTGGGGCCCAGAGCAGACAAGAAGGGTATATGGGGAGGTCCTTGAAGCTGTGGGGACACCAGGGCCTGTCTCCACAGCTGGCGAAAAGGTGGAAGGACAGTGACCGGGATGACTTCCTGGATGACTTTGGCTCTGAGAATGAGGGGGAGCTGCGTGCTCGTAAACTGAAATCACCCCCTGCCCAGCAGGTGAGGAAGGAAAAGGGCGCTGGTGGGGAGGGCGAGGAGGAGAGAACTGGGTGGAAGGCGCTGAGGCTGTGCAGGGTCTCCCAATGCTTGGCAGGGAAATGAACCAGGCCTGAAGCCCCTTCCAATCCTTCTGTGACATCCCGTGACATCCCTGTCCATGGGACCTAACTGAGCAGTACTTACCTTTCTGCTCTAGCTCGGAAACGAAGAGGAGAAGGGGGCTCCCGATGCCGGGCCAGGCCTGAGCAACAGCCAGGAGCTGGACAGCGGGGTGGGCCGGACTGACGAGAGCACCCGGAACGAAGAGAGCTCTGAGCACGACCTGCTGGGGGACGAACCCCCGAGCTCCACCAACACCCCGGGAAGCCTGCGCAAGTTTGGCCTGCAAGGGGACGCCCTGCAGAGCCGGGACTTCCATTTCAGCATGGACTCTCTGCTGGCCGAGGGGGCGGGGCTGGGAGGGGGCGATGTCCCGGGCCTCACGGATGAGGAGTATGAGCGCTACCGTGAGCTCCTGGAGATCAAGTGCCACCTGGAGAACGGCAACCAGCTGGGCCTCCTCTTTCCCCGGGCCTCCGGAGGCAACAGCGCCCTGGACGTCAACCGCAACGAGAGCCTGGGCCACGAGATGGCCATGCTGGAGGAGGAGCTAAGGCACCTGGAATTCAAGTGCCGCAACATCCTGCGGGCGCAGAAGATGCAGCAGCTGCGCGAGCGCTGCATGAAGGCCTGGCTGCTGGAGGAGGAGAGCCTCTACGACCTGGCGGCCAGCGAGCCCAAGAAGCACGAGCTGTCCGACATCTCCGAGCTGCCCGAGAAGTCGGACAAGGACAGCACCAGCGCCTACAACACTGGGGAGAGCTGCCGCAGCACCCCGCTGCTTGTGGAGCCTCTGCCCGAGAGCCCCCTGCGGCGAGCCGTGGCCGGCAACTCCAACTTGAACCGGACCCCTCCCGGCCCCCCTGTTGCCACCCCCGCCAAGGCAGCTCCTCCACCGGGGAGCCCCGCCAAGTTCCGGTCCCTCTCCCGGGATCCTGAGGCCGGCCGGAGGCAGCACGCGGATGAGCGCGGCCGCCGCAACCCCAAGACCGGGTTGACCCTGGAGCGTGTGGGCCCTGAAGGCAGCCCTTACCTCTCGCGGCGCCACCGCGGCCAGGGCCAGGAGGGCGAGCACTACCACAGCTGCGTGCAGCTGGCCCCGACGCGAGGCCTGGAGGAGCTGGGCCACGGCCCCCTGAGCTTGGCCGGCGGCCCTCGGGTGGGCGGGGTGGCGGCCGCGGCCGCGGCCGCTGAAGCACCGCGCATGGAGTGGAAGGTGAAGGTGCGCAGCGACGGAACCCGCTACGTGGCCAAGCGGCCCGTGCGAGATCGGCTGCTGAAAGCCCGTGCCCTGAAGATCCGGGAGGAGCGCAGCGGTATGACGACCGACGACGACGCGGTGAGCGAGATGAAGATGGGCCGCTACTGGAGCAAGGAGGAGCGGAAGCAGCACCTGATCCGGGCACGCGAGCAGCGGAAGCGGCGCGAGTTCATGATGCAGAGCCGGCTGGAGTGCCTGCGGGAGCAGCAGAATGGCGACAGCAAGCCCGAGCTCAACATCATTGCCCTGAGCCACCGCAAAACCATGAAGAAGCGGAACAAGAAGATCTTGGACAACTGGATCACCATCCAGGAGATGCTGGCCCACGGCGCGCGCTCCGCCGATGGCAAGCGGGTCTACAACCCTCTCCTCTCAGTCACCACCGTGTGAGCTGCCCGGGCGGGTACACGGCCCAGGCCCAGGGAGCCCTCTGGGGCCCTGGCCCTCACTCTCCTATATAGTGTGTGTGTGTGTGTGTGTGTGTGCGCGCGCGCACACACCTCCCCGTCTGGGCGTGCGCACAGGGCTTTGTTAGCAGAGAGAAGCCCCTGAGGAGAAGGGACGCTTTTCTTTCTTCTGCCCAAGTAAAGTGACCATGCCAGTGACCAGCATTGGGGGCACACCTGTAATGGGCACCCCGTCGGTTGTGCGTGTCCATTCCCCATCCCCCATGCTCTTGCGTGTGCTTGCACGTGCACGCACACACATACCCCAGTGCTCTCTCCACCCGACCCGTGTACTTGCAGACAGGAAAGTTGAGCTGAAAGGAGCACAAGAGTGTCCAGCTTCGCTGCTGAGCGCGGCCTCTACCCGCTGCTGCGCACTGCAGTTATTTGTAGACAAAGGCACCCCTGATTTTTGTGGTTTTTCTCCCTTTCTGTGCTTGCCAATAGTTGTTTTGTTTTGTGGACCTGCCCTGGGGGCTGGCAGCCCCTTCAGGCAGCCTGGCAGAGGTGGAACTCCCCCCTCCACTGATGGCTGGGAAGGGAGTTGGGGAGGAAGAGCGGGAGGGAGGGCTGGGGATGGATGGGAGGGAATGGGAGGGAAAGGTGGGAGGAATGGGAAGCAGCTGTTCTGGTGGCTTCCACTCTGAGGTGTGGGAACGGGGAGCCTCTGGGGGGCACCTGTTTCCCCAGTGACTCAGAGCAAGACTGCAGGAACGGAGGGGTCCTGCAGGGTGTCCACCAAGAAGTCACAGAGCCCGTTCTGCACCCCACACCATCTGGAGCAGGGGCTTCTCTTCTGAGTGAACTGAGGAAGGTGCTTAGATGGTGAGGGGTCTAGAAGCCAAGCCCCATGAGCAGCAGTGGAAGACCTCGGGCCATGCGGCCTGGAGAGGACTTGGTGGCGATCCACAACCTGGACCCCAGTGAGAGGTGGTGGGCTGACTGGGAAGGAGAGGCCCCCAACCTTGTCAGGATTTGCACGTGTGAACTAGGCTGCCTGTGGGGTGCCCCTTAGGCTTGGAGAGCCCCAGATTAGAGGCAGACAGGCTGCACCACCCCTTCCCCCCTGCATCTCAAGAATAAAGCAAGCTGCCTTTGTACTTGGTTGAATCACGGCCTCCCTGTGTTCATTCTTATTGGGCTGGGGAAAGAGTTGTCAGTTTGGGGTGGGAGAAGGAAGAGGGGGGCAGGGTTAGGGTCAACTGAAAGCCACACTGCAGCCCTTGGATGTCAGGAGCAGTGACTGTGACCTCCCATGGGCAATCGTGTGGCACTCCAGGAGGAGATATACCAGAGTCAAATGAGTAATTTCAGAGGTGTCAGTCACAGGATGGTGACAAGAGACAGAAGGCTGGCAGAAGCCTGACTTCAGACTAGCCTCCAGGCAAGGGCCACGGTCATGTCCATGGACCAAACCGTAGGTGGGGCCCGCTGCTGGCACATGCCACAGACAAGTGGGTTCCAGCCCTATCCCGCCCAGCAGGGCCTGATGCCGTCCACTCTGGAAGGTGGAAGCTGCCCTCCCCATTTGGTGATCCCACAGTGCCTAGCAAGGTGCTCAGTTTGCAGAAGGCACCCAGTGGATGTCTTGGCCAGATAGATGAATACCCACGTCGTTTCCCGGGCCCTTCCATCCTGGGAGCTCTCAGCAAACCTTCGGGCTCTGTCAAGTGCTAGGAGCCATGCTCAATACTGGGCAGGGTCAGGGCCTCAAAGACAACTCCGCAGACAACATGGGCACAGCCTATCATGGGAGTGGCACCCCCTGGAGTGGGCAGTGCTGCCATGAAGGAGCGGAAGTGGTCAAGGAGGCATTCAAATTCTCCAGAAAGAAGACAATATAGGCCAGGTGCGGTGGCTCACGCCTGTAATCCCAGCACTTTGGGAGGCCGAGGTGGGTGGATCACATGAGGTCGGGAGTTCGAGACCAGCCTGGCCAACATGGAGAAACCCCTTCTCTACTAAAAATACAAAAATTAGCTGGGCATGGTGGCAGGTGCCTGTGATCCCAGCTACTCAGGAGGCTGAGGCATGAGAATCACTTGAACCCGGGAGGTAGAGGTTGCAGCGAGTCAAGATCGCGCCACTGCCCTCCAGCCTGGGCGACAGAGTGAGACCCCGTCTCAAAAAAATTTTTTTTCATTTAAACTTTTCTAAGTACCGAGATCTGGGCAGCAAGTTAGTGACGGATTAGATGCTAAGAAGGTTGTGAGGGGAAAGTCCCAGTGCCTGTTCCCAGAAGCCTGGGGTCCCACTGCAGGGAAGGCTGGATCACAAGGGTGCCAGCTGCCTCTCTGCCGCACAGCAGCTCTGGGAGGGAAAGCCTGGCATATCACACCCCACCAGCAGGGAAGGGGGAAGAGGCTTGCTGGCTGGATGGCAGGAAGGGGAGTAGAGGGCAGGGGCGAGATAATGGCTTCCCCCACCCCTCAGGGCCTCACCCCCATGGAGGCTTAGCATATCCAACCCTTGACCAGCTCCCTAACCCTGCCCCTTGGGGGAACAAGGCTCCAAGGGCCCAGCCCCTGCCACAGAGCATTGGCCGGAGTTGATTGGAGATAGATGGAGGTCAAACTGTTCCCTTGGCCCGCCTCTAGCTGCTGGGGGGCTCACTTGGATGGTCCTAAAGGCACCCCCCCTTCTTCCTCTGGTGGGGTGCCCTCCAGTGTTCACGGGATGTGGGCTCAGATGGGCCTGGAGCCTGGAGTCCTTTGGCTGGTTCAGGGAGAGGTGGTGCCAGGAAGGCTGGCAGCACTTGGCTACCGATGCCCTGGAATAGCAACTTCACGTCCCGGTCCCACTGCCATCAGGCTTCATGGTGGAGCCAGAACTAAAAAGAGCAACTGGGCGCCCGACAGCTGCCCCAGTGCCTGCCGCACCCGGCCTGCCCTGCCCCAGCCACCCGCCCTGCACAGGCTGCTGGGTCTCCTCTGGAATCTGGAAACTGCATCTGCTGACGAAGCTGGTGTGGCCCCTCAGCCCCAACATTCCTGCTGCACTGTCCTGGGGTGAGCGCCCAGCTCTTCCTAGGAGCCCGCCCATTCTTGGCAGCCGGCCCCACCCAACCCCCTTCCCAAGGCCTGGGGGTGGGAAGAGGGTTCCCTGCTTATATAGATGACCTCCCTCCCCGAGACTCTGACAGACCCAGGTCACAGGCAGCCCTCACCTGCTCCTGACACCCCCGGCCCCTCACAGTGCTGCTCTCTCTGGCCACCGAGCTGAAGTACTGAGGAGCCCCTACCTCCCAGGCAGGTTTTGGGCCTTCCCTCCTTTTCAAGAGCAGCCTTGGCCGGGCGCGGTGGCTCACGCTTGTAATCCCAGCACTTTGGGAGGCCGAGGCGGGCAGATCACGAGGTCAGGAGATCGAGATCACGGTGAAACCCCGTCTCTACTAAAAATACAAAAAATTAGCCGGGCGTGGTGGCGAGTGCCTGTAGTCCCAGCTACTCGGAGAGGCTGAGGCAGGAGAATGGCGTGAACCCAGGAGGCGGAGCTTGCAGTGAGCCGAGATGGCGCCACTGCACTCCAGCCTGGGTGAAAAAGCGAGACCTCGTCTCAAAAAAAGAGCAGCCTTGGCTGAGCGCGGTGGCTCATGCCTGTAATCCCAGAACTTTGGGAGGCCAAGATGGATGGATCATCTGAGGTCAGGAGTTCGAGACCAGCCTGGCCAACATAGTGAAACCCAGTCTCTACCAACAATACAAAACATTAGCTGGGTGTGGTGTCAGGTGCCTGTAATCCCAGCTACTCGGGAGGCTGGGGCAGGAGAATTGTTTGAACCTGGGAGGTGAAGGTTGCAGTGAGCTGAGATTGCACCATTGCACTCCAGCCTGGGTAACAAGAGCGAAACTCTGTCTCAAAAACAAACAAAGAAGCAAAAGGCAGCCTCTCTGGAGAATTCCATTTCTCTCCAGTAACAGCCAATGGGTGACCCAGATGTCAGGACTTTGGTGGCTGGTCCCAGTGGACTCCCTGACACCTTGGAGTAGGCACTGTCACTGCCTTGCAGCTGAGCAAACCGACTTGGGTCCCATGGCTGGGAAGGGCTCACCTGGGATTTCCACCCAGTCCCTTTGGACTCCAAGACCCTCACTGCCTCACGGGCCCTCAGTGCCACTAAGGAATGCCATTAGCTGGTCAGGAGCCAGCATGTGCCAAGCTGAAAATCAGGCTGATGGGAGAGGTGCAGGATGAACTGCAGGTGTGGTGCCAGGCCGGGATGCCTGCCTGGTGTCCTGAGGGCACGCGTGCTCTTGGGAGAGGGGTCTCTAGGAGGAAGTGATGTGCCCCTCACAGGTGGGGGGTTTTTTTTTGAGACAAGGTCTCACGCTCTGTCACCCGGGCTGGAGCACACTGCTGTGATCATGACTCACTGCATCCTTGACCTCTCCAGGTCGAGTAGCTGGAACTACAGGCGCATGCCACCACACCCAGCTAATTTTTCTATTTCTTCTGTAGAGACAAGGTCTCGCCACGTTGCCCAGGTTGGTCTCAGACTCCTGACCTCAGGTGATCCTCCTACCTCGGCCTCCCAAAGTGTGGGGATTACAGGTATGTGCCACCACACTTGGCCATGGGTGTGTATTTTCTCAATATCCCATGAAGGCACAGCACACGGGAAGCCAGGTGGCGTGGTCAGGGTGTGGAGTATGGAGGGGCTGAGCCCAGACAGCTGCACGCCACATGGGCAGGGTGGGGGCACTTGCTGTGCCCATGAGCAGCGCAGGGAAACCCCTCTGCGTGCGGAATGGGCCTGGGGCTTCCAAGGCAGGAGCCGTGATGAAGACCAGGCTGGCTGTTTCCCCATGGAGGCTGTGAGGCCACCTGGGGAGGAGGTGGCCAAGCCCACTGCCCTCACCAGAACCAGGAGAGAGTCACTGGGAAGGTGGATACAGGGTTCTGTGGGGACCAGACAGGGGGCTTCACTGGGAGGAGGGACGGGAGTTCTAGACGCTGGGCCCCCAGCTCTCCCGGTCGGGGGAAGGCACAATAACGCAAGCCAGCAGCCCCAGGTCCTGTGATGTTTATTGGCGGAAGCAAGGGCAGGGCTGGGGTGCCGCCCTCAGGCCTGGATGTGGCTCTTTGCGCTGAAGGCCAAGTAGTAGATCACAAGGCCGATCGCCGCAGCCAGTACCTCAGTGGACACCCAGGGCCCGTTCCAAGTGCCCTGAAAGAAAGGAGATCGCGAGCCAGCTCAGGGGAGTACAGGCGAGCAGACCAGCCAGCCCTGGTCACCCTCCGCCAGGGGAACCAAGACATGCTGGCCAGTCACGGCCCAGCAGCAGAGCTGGGGCTGTGGAGAGGATAACCTTCACTTAGCCCAGCGACCCCAAAAAGGAGGAGGGACCAGGCCACTCACCCGATGGTCCACGCTGACTGTGAACAGAGGCGGGATGATGGAAATGTCCTCATTATTCCTCTGAGCCTGCAAGGGAGGTGCTGGGCTCAGGGGTGCCCAGCGTGTGGCGGTGGGGAGGGGAGGGGAGGGGAAAGAGAGGTCGGAACACCGGCCCGAGCCCCAGAAAAGGAAAGGAGAGAAATGGGCGAGAGACATTGAGGAACAGACAGGATCACAGAAAGGCCACCCAGCTCAGGACTCGCTGCCAGCACCTCCCAACCCGGCCCATCCTGCTCCCCAGAGACAGGGGAGCACAGTGGGCTACGGGAGTCCTCACCTTCCTGAGGAGGCTGTAGGACTCCTCGTCGAAGAATCTGACCTCATAGGTGCCTGCGTGGGCGCTCTTGTGGTCTAGGCTCCAGGATACCTGGGTTGGGTGTGTTGAGCAGTGTATGGGCAGAGTGGACACGGAGGGGCCACCCTGCCCACCAGTGCCGACACTGGAGCACTCCAGCAGCCAGAGCCCACGGCCCCTGGCCCTGGTTGATCGGCCACCCCTGGGGCTTCAGGTCACACCTGGGAGCAGGGAGCCCCCTAGCAAGGGAACCATTGGCCCCTCACCTGATAACGCCCCACGTCCTGGCCTCGAGTGACAGGGAATTGTTTTCCACCGACGTCAGCATAGAGAGCCATGTTCTGGGTGAGGGGACAAAGGCAGGGTCACCTTCTGCCCCCTCTGGGTGTGGGCGGAGGAGCCCTGTGTGCTGCTCACATGGCCTGCAGGAGGGCAGGCTAGGCCCAGTTGGGGGCTGCAGGGTCCCTGGCAGGAGGTAGCAGGTAACACTCACCAATCCCGTGACTGGCCCTCTGCATCGGTCCTCCCTACGGGGGCACAGGGCCAGATCCCCATGGCCAGGCCTAACTGGACGCATAGGAACCCTGTTGACTGTGAGCAGGGGCGGGATGATCAAAAGGGCTGAGTGATTTCCTGAATGTACAAGGGAGGTGCTAGGGTCAGGGGTGCCCAGTGGGCTGCCCAAGGGGTGCTTTACCCTAAGAGGGCCATACCCAAAAAAGGCCCCATTTCCTTCTTTGGACTTTTGGGAACACAGGTCAGGGGCCAGGGCCAAGGCCAAGGCCAAGGCTCCTGAATCTTGAAGTTAGAACACCCGAAACCCCGTCTCTACCAAAAAATACAAAACTTAGCTGGGCATGGTGGCGAGCACCTGTCATCCCAGCTACTTAGGAGACTGACAGGAGAATCGCTTGAACCTGGGAGGTGAAGACTGCAGTGAGCCAAGATCATGCCAATGCACTCCAGCTGAGGCAACAGAGTGAGACCCTATCTCAAAAAAACAAACAAAAAACAAAAACAAAAACACCTACACAGACAAACTGGCTGATGGCAACTGGGGTGGGCTGACCCCCGGCCCTTTCTCCTGGTCCAGATACTCATTCGGGAAACAGCGGGTGGTGAGCCCAGTGTTACCTCGTGTAGGCACAGCACACAAAGCAGGTGAGGAAAGTGACCTGTCAACACTGGCTAGGATCTGGCAATCGCTGTGTCCCGATCTCTCCGGCACCCCAAGAGTTGGAATCTTGATTCTCCCTCTATCGACATGGGTCCCCCATCAACTGGCAGTGAGGAGCACCCCCCACCCGCCCTCCTGTCTGAAACCCCACTGTCTCACCTGGACCCTGTTCTTGCATGTCAGGGAGATCTCCACAATGAAGACGGTCTCGGTGGAAATGACAGCGTCAGAAGTGGTGTAGTAGGAAGGGGTGATCTGGGGCTCCAGGCAGGCCTCGGCTGCGGGGAAGAGGGAGAGATGCCTGGGTAAGGCCAGCTCGAGTATCCCGCTCTGAGGGCAGGATGGCCCGGCCCTGCCTCATAGCACGGATCAGCTGGGGACCCACGGGATTCTCTTGCCCCTTCCAGGTGGGATATGCGACACAGATCCAAGTGCTCGGTCACAAATGCAGTGGCAACATAGGTGGGATGGCTGTGAAGGAAGGCTGGGGAGGGGCAAGGCCGGCTTTCTGGAGGTGTGCAGGAAGAGTGAACTGGGGGCAGGTGGGGGCTGGATTCACTAGACAATACATGCCAACACTTGGACCTATGACACGGAGGCCCGGGGGCCAGGCCAGCCTCAATTCAGAGCCACAAACGGCCTGGACGAGTTACTGAAGGCATCCTCAGCAGAGACATCGGGGGTAGGGGCTGCAGGTAGGCAATGCACTGGGGCTTTCAAGATGAGAGAAAGGGTCTCTGCCCCCGGCCAGTTGACAGAAGGCCAAGACTGGCCCCAGCGTTTCCTGAGAAAGTAAACGGGAGAGGCTCTGGTTCCAGAAGCACAACTTGTTAGCTGTGAGAGAAAGGACCTTGCCTTAGCCTTCTCCATAACCACAGAGGCCCGGAGTTAAGGAAGGCTGCCGCCTACGTCAGAGGGTGTGAAACAAAGGCTCCCCAAAGTGGGAACGTTCTCAGCCACCCGCTGTCCAAATGTGGTGCCCCGGCAGAACGATGGCTTCAGCAGAGGACGTCAGAGAAGGCTCTGGGTCTGGACCACAGGAGGCAGATCCCTAGGAACAGCGTGGAGGCAGTTCTCAGGGGCTAGATCCCGCCAGCCCTTCTGTGTCCTGCCCAAGTTGGGCCTGCTTCCTGTGGCGCAGGGGAGCCCCCGAAGGGTTTTATGGCCAGGCTTGTGCTCTGGATACGTCCCTGACTATAGCTCAGGGAATTCCTGAGGGGCAGATGAGGGGTGTGCGGAAAGGGAGGCCAGTTAGGCTGCCAAAACGTTGCAGGCAGCAAGGCTACTGGCCTGAAGGACGGCAGAAAAGGGAATGTGCAGAAAGCCGCCCCTGTCCAGTCCTGGCTCCCGGGCCCGGGGCTGGCTGCTGCAGCCACCTCCTAAACACACTCTGGAGCTCAGACCTCAGCCTCACGAATGCAAATCGACGGGACCCCTGGTCGGCTCTGTCGAAAACTCTGGTAAGGGTAAGGCAGGGCCCTCCGGAAAAGCCAGTCTTCGGCCAGGCACTCAAGGCCCTGCGCACCTTTGGCTCCCCATCTAACTCGCCCGGTTCTTGCTCCCTCTCCTCACTGAGGTCCCTTCCTAGCTTATGCGGCTCCTCCAGCCCCGTTTTTGGCCGCGATCACTCAGCGCTACAGAGCTTCGCTCCGGTCCGACCCCGCAGGGAGCCGGAGCGGGGACATGTGTCACGTTCCGTGCTGGAGCTTGGGGGCCGGGCGCACCGTGGAGGCTCGGGGACTCCTCTTCGTATGAGCAGACAAGGAAAAGCCGGGCTGCCAGTAAACGTGCACGAGGTGCTTTGGTCCCCCCGTCCCAAGGCCGCCTGCCTCTCGGAGGAAGGCCCGGCCCGCAGCGACGGACCCTGAAAGGCCAGACCCCCGCATCCCTCCTCCCCCCAACACCACCTGCCGTGGGTCACAGGCTCGCAAGAAAGAAGCCCCGGCTGGGCCGCTACCTGAGCAGCGGGAGAGGCTGGACAGCAGGAGCAGGGCCAGGGCGCCGAGAGATGCCAGAGATGCCATCGCCGCCATCGCCTCTTCTCTGCCTAGAGGAAAAGAAAACGAGCTCCCATGAACACGAGGGGCAAACGAGGAAGAGCGACACGTAAGTGACAGCGGCAGCCAATCGTGCACCGAAGGGCTGGGCCGGCATTGTGACGTCTCTGGCAGCACTGACGTGGCCCCTCCCCGAGCCAGGGGCCCAGCTGGTCGCGGTCCCCCCTCAACATGGCGGCAGCGGCGCTCTAGGCGCCGGAAGGGGGCGTGGGATCGGTGCGACCGCGCGCGTGCGCAGTATCGGGTCCACGCCTGTCCCCGAAACTTCGCACCACGTCGAACTCTCGCGAGAGCGGTATCTGCGTGTCGGGACGTGCGGAGACTCTGACTTTCCGTCATGGCGCTGAAGGTAGCGACCGTCGCCGGCAGCGCCGCGAAGGCGGTGCTCAGGCCAGCCCTTCTCTGCCGTCCCTGGGAGGTGAGCAGGGAAAGGGCCACGGGACCGCGGCAGCGGTCGCTGGGGAGCGGTGGGGTAGCCGCTCCCGATGCAATCTGGAGTCCGATTGGCTAGGAGCCCCACCAGGGGCGGGGAAACGGCTTCGCGCCGGGGTTGATTGGCCGCCCCCGCTGTCACTGAGGGGATTGGCCGAAGTTGGCCCTGGGCCGGCTCTCCCAGGGGGTCTGCATCGGGTGGCTGGGGGCTCCGGACGGGCAGGGAGAGTGGGCCACGGCGGCTGTCACCTCCTTAGCATCCTTGAAGGAGCCCTTCTGAGGCAGTCACTCACGTATCCCGGCCCGCCTTTCTCAAACCGCTTCGGGAATCCGGTTCCGGGACTCAGATTTCTCCACGGATTCCCCTCTCGTGGACCGCTTTGCCACCTGTCCCGGTGGCAAAGAACCGGACTTTGCCAGTCATCCCCCATCCTCCTGCAGTCTTAGAACCCCAGATGCCTTCCCCTCGAGGCGCCTGGAATGGGAAGGAGCTAGAGTTTCTGAGGCTGCGGGGGTTTTGCTTCTGCTCTTCTCCGTCTGCGGTCTTGCGTATTCAGGTCCGAGTCTTCTTTCCTTACACTTATTTAAGAGGAGGTTAATTTAGGTCCTAGGTGGGCTGGAAACCATCTGAAGCAGCACCTGGCCCTGATGGGTAAGAGGTTTGACCTCTAGGCCATGCTCCCACACTGAGCCACTGCGTGGCCTTAGGCCACTTCCTCCTCTCTCTGGGTTCCAGTTTCCCCTTTGGAACCCAGAGGGGAGGAGACTTCATGTTCTCAAAGGGTCCTGTCAACTCTGACCTTCCAGAACTCCGTGACTTTGCTGCCACTCCCCAGGGACATCTCTACTTGCTATGTTTTCTCCTTCTGATCTCTGGGGGAGACTGCTTGTGCCTAATGAAATTCTCTTGACGATGCTGACTTCTCCCACCTTGCTGCTGAAAGGACGGCAGTATATAGTGGCTTTCCAGAGGCTCTGATGGCTCCAGCAACTGGGCTCCTGTAGGCTCTTGGTGAAGACATGTGCCTCCTCCCTGACCTCCTCTGTGTGTGTGCCTGTGTGTGCGTTGGGGTGGGAGTAGGGGACAGTGAACGGTGGGTAGGTGGGCAGTGCCTTGCCCTGAGACTGACTGTCCTGGGTATGAAAGCCCTTACAGAGGAACCCCAGGTCTTGGATCCCACTGATTTGGATGCCGTGGGAAAACATGCAGCCACCATTGACACATGGTCCAACAGAAATATGCCAAAGAGAGAAGCCTCAGCAGGCATAAGATGTGGGGTGTGGATGTTCTTTCTTTCCGTGGAACCATGAAAGGGTGATGGGAGAGTGGGAGGCGTGTGCATAGTGCATCCTGCCTCACACCTGGCTCCTTTGATTGGTGGCTTCACAGGGAAGTCAGGGCACAAGGCAGAGCCTTTGCGACCTCCTGAAGGAAGGTGCCTGCATCTGTACAGTAAGGTCAGGGAAGTCCATCAGGAGCGCTCTCTGGGTCTTTTGCCAAAGCCCAAAGGAACACCTGGCACAGGGACCGGGTGGCGGAGAGGTTCAGCTCAGCCCTGGTGGTGATGTTGCCATCTGTGAGGGAGGTCCATGCCCTCAGGAGATTGGCTTGCTGCCACAGCTGAAGCCCAGGAGGAACTACTGCTGGGAGCTGCAGGGGTCCACCCGTGACCTCCCAGGGACACCAGCCTTGAACTCTGACCTGAGGGGCCAGTGGGGTGAAGGGGCAGGCGTGCTGTGTGGCACTAGCTACTGTGAGCAGCTCAGACACCTCCTCTCACCTAATCTTTCCAACAGTCACGGAAAGTAGGTACCTCCGTTCTGTGAATTGCAGATGAGGCCATGAAGCAGTCTCGGGAGGAGTGGATGGTGGATTTGGACCGAGGCCTCCCTAGTCTCCAGAACTTTCTTCATTTTCTGATGTGCTTGTTCACTCAGGAAATGTTCCTTATGTCCCAGCTCTGGGCCAGGTACTGTGCTGGGTCCTAGGGTGACAGTATTGGACCACACTGACTTGGCCCCTCCTCTCGGGCTCAGGGGTTGAGGAGGGAGCAATGCAATGATAACCTAGGGAAGGGGGTAGGTAGGGCCTTAGGATCCCAGCTCAGTAGCTTTAGGGCATCAGGGAAAGCTCGCTAGAGGAAGGTCCACCGAAGCCGCCTTCTGCGTGCTTACAAGAGCCCCCAGATAAGATGATTTCAGATGTTGACAAGCGCTAGAGAGAAGACAGAAAAGTCCTGACCGTGCCTGTGGTTGCAGATCCAGGTGCCACACAGATCAGCTGAGCTACCCTCTCCTAGCCCCTGGCTTGGACTGATGAGTGGTACACCCGCACTGCCAGCACTCGTGCAAGTGGGCCCCTTGCGAATGCCGGCTAGGTACACACAGACAGGGAGAGGTCAGACTCCGCCCGAGCCTTCTGGACTTCTAGCAGGAAGGCATGACTTTTTGGCCAATGGCTGTGATGCTTCTGCCATTGGCTGGAACACTTTGCTGCTGCCTGGTGGTCACGTGGCAGGGCATCCCCAAGTGACAGGGAAGATCTTGGCTCTGCCACCATCTCAGGTGTGTTCTAGGTGGGGCTTCTTCCAGGACAGCAGGTCACTTGGCACCTGGCACATTTGGCTCAGGCAGCTTTGGCTCTGAAGCTGTCCGGCATTTCCAGTCAGGGCACTGGGGACATTCGGCGTCCAGCAGTCCTTTCCAAAGGCCTTCCCAGAGTTGGGTTTCTGTTATCAACCTTCCAGAAATGGCTGGATGTCCCTACACATTTGTTTTCGATTTCTAATGCCGAAGGGCCATTCTCCAGGGGGCCAACAGTGCTTGTCTCAGGGAGGCCGGAGGCTGGGTGCTACCTTCTTATCTCCCTATTTTGCTTTTTCTGTAGCGACCACATGCTGCTTTTGTAATAAGGAAAAGTGATCAGCGAAGTGATAACGTGACTGTTGTCATGGATCTGTGGTTTGTTGTAATGATTTCCCTGCTGTACCAGGGTTAGTTTGCCAATTTTTGCATGTTACAAACATCGCTGAGCAGGAATAACTGGCCAAAAAAATAATCAGAAGCAAAAAAGAGGAGGGAGGGCAGGGACACGCCTTTCAAGAAATTTTCCGAAGAGCTGAAGGAGGCAGGAGGCTGGAGCGCTTTCTGCTTTCCAGATGCTCCAGTGGGCCGGCCCCGGGGACAGAGGCTTTGGAGCTAATTATCTATTGTGCCCCTGGCAGTGGGTCATGCTGCACAGACAGGGGACCTGCGTGGGCACAGTGGGGACGGTCCGTTTTTCCTTGCAACTTGGCTTTCTGGGCTAGACATCAAACCAACCGCTGGCATTTGGTCTCTCTGCCAGGTTCTAGGCGCCCACGAGGTCCCCTCGAGGAGCATCTCTTCAGTAAGTACCTGCCCATGCCCACGCATGTGTCTGTCTCCATGTGGCCGCAGTTGTGCATGTGTGTGCACGGCCTGTGTCCTGTCCTCTGAGACGCGGTCTCCAGGGCTTACCCACCGCTCTTCTGGGAGTTACACTAGCCAGCACCCCCCCGGGAAAAGGTCCCACTTTCCTGGTCACGGCCTTGCTCTGGGAACCTTGGCTGATTGTGCCTTCTTCCTTTCTCCTCCTTTCTAGCAACAAACAATTGTGAGTATTCTTCTTCTCTGCCTGTTAGGTTTGGGGGGGCTCTTCGTTCCTTTGGGGTTGACTAAATTCCAGGTGGGGGTGGGCTGCTGCTGACCCAGGAGCCCTGGATGAGCAGCCCTGTCTGGGACGGGGCTGCCCCAAGTTGGCACCTTGTGACGGGGTGGCCTGTGGGGTCAGCACCAGTGGGAAGAAGGGAACTGCCTGGAGCCTATGGAGGCCGAGCTGGGGGGCATGTGGGATCCCCGAAGGCCCGCCTTCACCCTCTGCCTCCCGCAGCCTCCATCGGCTAAGTATGGCGGGCGGCACACAGTGACCATGATCCCAGGGGATGGCATTGGGCCGGAGCTCATGCTGCACGTCAAGTCCGTCTTCAGGTATGGAGCTCCTGGGTCCCCGCCTTGTCCTCAGCCAGGGGGCCCTGAGGACTTTGTGCCAAGAGGGGCATTGCACCCAGAAGCACTCGGTGAGGCCATGGCAGGACGACCTGTAAGCCCATGCCTTGCGTCCCATGGCCTGTGATCCCGCCAGACTGGCCTGGGCTCGGGGAAGGTGGCACCAGCCCTGCCACGGTGCGCATTGTGGAGTTCAGGCGCATCCCCATCAGTCAGTGAAGGTGGGCCCAGTCCCTTCTCAGTCAGAGCCAGGTCAGGGCAGGTAGCAACAGGAGAGAGGTAGCCTGGGCAGGCTTCCTGGAGGAGGTGTGGGGAGGGCCTGGGCCAGCCTCCCTGACCCTGCTCTGCCTCAGGCACGCATGTGTACCAGTGGACTTTGAAGAGGTGCACGTGAGTTCCAACGCTGATGAAGAGGACATTCGCAATGCCATCATGGCCATCCGCCGGAACCGCGTGGCCCTGAAGGGTGAGCTCCAGGGCCAGGGGCCAGGATGGGGCCATAGGTGTGATTTCTTTCTTGACTTCTTCCTTCCTTTCTTGCTTTCCTGCTTTCTTGCTTCCTTTCTTGCTTCCTTTCTTGCTTCCTTGCTTGCTTTCTTTGTGAGATGGAGTCACTCTGTCGCCCAGGCTAGAGTGCAGCGGTGCGATCTCGGCTCAGTGCAACCTCTGCTTTCCAGTTTCAAGCGATTCTCCTGCCTCAGCCTCCCGAGTAGCTGAGATTACAGGCGCCCGCCACCATGCCCAGCTGGTTTTTGTATTTTTAGTAGAGATGGGGTTTCACCATGTTGGCCAGGCTGGTCTTGAACTCCTGACCTCGTGATCCGCCCGCCTCAGCCTCTCAAAGTGCTGGGATTACAGGCGTGAGCCATCGTGCCCGGCCCGTGTGATTTCTTTTACCTCCCTCTGAGCTGACTCTTGTGGTGCCCTACGGCTCTGATTTCAGGGCTTGTCTGGCTAGAGAGGACCCTTGTGCTTGGAGACTGGGTGGACGCCTCCTCAGGCGTGTTTGCGCTAGGATGCTGGGATTTGAGTGAGAGCAGCTGTGTGTGCGCCTGTCCAGTGACAGGCTCCCTGATGGGTTCCCTCCCACCCCTCCTTCCCTCCTGAGACAGTCCTCTCTGCTGGGGTCAGCTTTGACCCTCAGCATCTTTCTTCACAAACCAGGTATCACAGAGATGGAGTTCTGACCCTCTGCCTGGCTCCTCGGCTGCAGCCAGCCTGGGGGTGGATGGCAGAGCCCAGGCAGGGATTCTCAGGGCTTCACTTGAGCTCCTTAAACTGCTTCCATTGCTCATTTTGCACACTCAGCCTATTACCTGCACTGTGTGAGGAGCATGTGAGCAAAGATGAACCCAGGAGGAGCCCCAGGCCCTGGCAGTCAAGTAGAGGGGCCTTTGTGCCAGCCACAGGGGACCCCTGCGCTCTGAGTGGAGCAATCTGGGTGGGGCTCTGCTCACCAGCAGGCAGCCTCTGCTTGGCGCCCTCTGACTGCTGTCCTCAGCGGCCACTGGCCTCTGCTTCCCTTCCTCCAGGTGCCCTGGGTCGTAGGGCAGGGTCCGGCCAATCCGTGGCCTTCTCCAGGCAGCCCCTGCCTGCCCCTGAGTGTGGTGCCTTGATGCGGGGGCCTGGCAGTAACACCACCAAGGCCACCTTGCTAGCTTCAGCCTGGCCGGCCAGCCTGTTAGTAAAGAGTGGTCACTTTCTGTTGCTCCAGAGCCTGGGCGGGGAATGGCATGGCTGCCTGGCTGGTTGCCAGCCTTTATTCATTTATTGACTTGTTCATTCCGTCGTTCAGTGGTTATTCATGGAGCACCTGCTGCACCAGGTGCCCTTTGAGATCCCTGAGCAGGTAGCCTCGTGGGGCTTAGGCTGGAAGTTGCATTCTAGCATTCTAGTGTTCCATGAAGCATTTTTGCTCCCCAAGTCTTCTCCTGACCCCGGCAGCCTTCAGCTGCCCTGCTGAGGTGGGGCGGGGATGGGCAGTGCCACTGAGCCTGTGTTGTGTTTTGTAGGCAACATCGAAACCAACCATAATCTGCCACCGTCGCACAAATCTCGAAACAACATCCTTCGGTGAGATCCGGGTGTGCGGGCTGGGGGCTCGGTGAGGCTAAGGTGGGGTGAGCCAGCGGAGTCTGGCTCCAGTCAGCCACCTGTCAGGCCTAGCAGCCTCTTTCTCTGTCCCCTCCCAGCACCAGCCTGGACCTCTATGCCAACGTCATCCACTGTAAGAGCCTGCCAGGCGTGGTGACCCGGCACAAGGACATAGACATCCTCATTGTCCGGGAGAACACGGAGGGCGAGTACAGCAGCCTGGAGCATGAGGTGTGCATGGGGGGCCCGAGATGAGCCCCCCCCCCGGGGTCAAGATTAAGGGGAGAGCTTAAGGAACCAGGGACAGATGTACCCTCAGAGGGCAGGGGCTGTGCCCGAGGGAGAAGCCAGAAATAGGCAGACAAGGTTGCTTCCCACAGTGGCCCTGTCACGCCAGCTCATTTGGCCAGTGCTGCTCTTCGGTAGCACATGGGTCTCTTCCCCCCATGCCCTCCTCAGAGTGTGGCGGGAGTGGTGGAGAGCCTGAAGATCATTACCAAGGCCAAGTCCCTGCGCATTGCCGAGTACGCCTTCAAGCTGGCGCAGGAGAGCGGGCGCAAGAAAGTGACGGCCGTGCACAAGGCCAACATCATGTATGTCCCCTGACCCCTCTGCGAGCAGTCCAGAAGCAGCTGCAGCGGCCTACTTGAGCCTGCTCTCAGGGATTTGTGGTCCAAAAGCCCAGCTACCCACCAAGGGGCCACTCCAGGCGAGTGCCCTGTTGCCCTCGAGGCCTTGCCAGAACCCACACTTAGGGGAGGTGGGGTGGGATTCTGTCCATTTTGCTGGTGAGGGACAGGTTAGAATTCAGACCCCAGCCTCCTGGGGCCCTCTGCACGCCCCGTCCCTCCGGCTGACTGTTAGGATGGCCAAGCTGGTGTCCTATTCCTAACCCGCCACCAGGAAACTGGGCGACGGGCTTTTCCTCCAGTGCTGCAGGGAGGTGGCAGCCCGCTACCCCCAGATCACCTTCGAGAACATGATTGTGGACAACACCACCATGCAGGTAGGAGCCTGCCCAGTGCTGCCCCCTGCCCCGAGTGCCCTTGGGCTTCTCCCACCCATGCTCCCGAATCTGCTCCTCAGCCAGCCCCCTCCTTGTCCCGCAGCTGGTGTCCCGGCCCCAGCAGTTCGATGTCATGGTGATGCCCAATCTCTATGGCAACATCGTCAACAACGTCTGCGCAGGACTGGTCGGGGGCCCAGGCCTTGTGGCTGGGGCCAACTATGGCCATGTGTACGCGGTGTTTGAAACGGTGAGTGCCGGTGGCAGCGCCGCGGCTTGCCGCCTTTCTCCTGTTCACAGACTTAGTGAGGCACACTCATCCCACCCGGTTAGCCCTTTCAAAGTGCATGATTTAGTAGTTTTTTGGATATCCAGGGTTGTACTGCCGTCACCACCAGGTCATTCCAGAACATTTTCACCACCCCATGAGGAAAGCCTGTCCCCATAAGCTATCTGTCCCCACACCCTCCCCCCAGCCCCTGGCACCCGCTGGTGGGCTTTTGTCCCTGTGGAGTGGCCTCTTCTGGACACGTCACAGGAGTAGAGTCACCGCCCGGCATCCTTCTGCCTTCCACCCACTCTCCTTCGTCTTGCCTCCCCAGGCTACGAGGAACACCGGCAAGAGTATCGCCAATAAGAACATCGCCAACCCCACGGCCACCCTGCTGGCCAGCTGCATGATGCTGGACCACCTCAAGTGAGTGGCTCCCGGTGTCCCGCGAGCCCCTGGCCAGTCCTCCGGGCCCCAGGGACTGAAGGCTGGCTGTCCCATCCTCTAGGCTGCACTCCTATGCCACCTCCATCCGTAAGGCTGTCCTGGCATCCATGGACAATGAGAATGTGAGGTTCCTCTCGTACCCTACCCTGCTGCCCCACCCAGCCTCCCCCTGCAGCCTCCTGTAGCCCGCCTCATGCACTGACCGCAGCCCCCAGGGGAGGATGGTACTGGATCTGGCACCATCTTCTGGCCCTTAGCTGGTGCCACTTCCCTCCTGTGGCAGTCCCAGTCCTGCATGCCACAGGAGACAGTGGGTAGCCCCGGGCTGCCTGTACAGTGAGGGGTGGCAGGGCCTGGCGTGTGCCAAGCCTGCCTGTGTCCTACAGATGCACACTCCGGACATCGGGGGCCAGGGCACAACATCAGAAGCCATCCAGGACATCATCCGCCACATCCGCGTCATCAATGGCCGGGCTGTGGAGGCCTAGGCTGGCCCGAGGACCTTCTTGGTTTGCTCCTTGGATTCCCCTTCCCACCGCAGCACCCCAGCCAGCCTGGTAGGCAGAGCCCAGAATAAAGCACCTTCTCCCTAGACTTGACGTGGGCCTCCCTCACTCCAGGCACCGATGTTCAGTCCACACTTTATTAAGAAAGGAATACACACACTTTCTCCGAGAGCCCTCACGGGGGTCTCAGGCAGAACACGCTCTGAGAGCCGGGCCTGGCTCCAGCATCTCTCTGCCCTGTGGTTGTGGAGAGCTGGCACCCAGCAGGGTGGTGGGAGCTGTCCCGCTTTTCCCTCAAGGCACGGAGAGCTGGAGGTGGAGCCGTAGCCGGGCCTAGGGGTTGAGCCAGGGGTGCTGGAGGCAGTCAGCGGCACTGGCCCGCTTTTCGGGGATGTACTCCATCATGGGCAGCAGGAAGGCGCTGAACTGTGTGGCCTGCTCTAGGGGCCACTCGTACTTTTCCATGAGTACCTCGTACAGGCCCCAGTGCTTGAGATTGTGGATGTGCCGCAGCTCTCCTGCGGGCAGGCCAGCGGGTGTCAGGCTCTGTCCCTGTCTCTAGGCCTGCCTTCTGCTTAGGCCCTGGCTCCTGGGACCCAGTGTTCCCTCTGTTGCAGAATCCAAGGTCCCTGTCCCACCCTCCCTGCAGCCACATGGCCTGAGCCTGCCCGGGCCCTCACCTCTCCGGTTGAAGAACTCCCGGGAATAGCGGCCTGAGAGGGCGAAGGCTGGGGGGATGTCCCCCAGAAGCTCCACTATGTGAGCGATGTGGTCTGTGGGCCAAAAGAGGAGGTTGGGGGCAGGCAGGCCAGGAGGCTGGGAGGCTGAGCCCAGAGCCCTCATCCCTTACCCTCATCACGACTGTAGTCTTCTCCAGAATGCGGCTCGAACAGGTAGTCACCAGTGGCCAGCTCGAAGGCCTGGAAGGGAGAGGAGGTGAGGCTGCTGGCTGGTGGGCTGGTGGCCCTGGGCACAGGGCAGCCCGGGCGGGCGTACCATGCAGGCCGTGCTCCAGATGTCTGCCGGGGGGCCATATTCGGCGCCGATCAGCACCTCGACGGCCCGGTATTGCCGAGTCTGGATGTCCTCCGTGAAGTGCTTGTGCTGGAAGCAAGGGGAGCCCTGGGGACGGGCCGGGGCCAAGGCTGTCCTGCCCCCACGGACTCCTACCCCACCCCGATCCACCTACCCGAGGAGCTCGGTGGGGTTTGCTCGGAGTCTCGGGGTCCCCAGATCTTCCAAGAGGGACAGGCCCAGTGATCTGAGGCTGAGGCTGATCCCTTCCTAGTGGCCCCTGCCCTTGGCCACGGCCCCAGTGCTGTTGACTGGGCAGGACCGATGCCCACCCAGCCGACGGTTCATGTGCACTGCAGACTGGGGCAGGGCTCCCCAAGAGTGGCCCTGTGCCTCCACCCTTGGACCAGGGCCCCCCACTCTGCTCTCCCAGGCTTGCTCATACCACCCAGCAGGCGTTGCCCAGGTCTGCGATCTTGATCTTGATCTTATCTGCATTTTGGGGCTCCAGGGGGTTCACCAGGAGGTTCGAGGCACCGAATGGTGCTGGGGAAGGCAGAGCAGGGAAACTGAAGTGGTCCGACTCCTGCCAGCCCTGCCTGCCCACCACCTGCCACCCAACTTACTGCTAGGCGACAGGAGGCCCCCGGTCTCTCGCTGATTGGATGAGCCGGAGAGGATGGAGCAGGAGGCAGGAGAGAAGAGGGAGCCAGAGAAGCCTGAGGTCTGTGAACCAGGGCTGAGGCTACGGCCGCCCCCCGGGGCAGGGGAGGAAGAGGCTGGGGAGGGACCTGCTCTGGCGCCCCCCGGGTGGCAGCCTGAAGAGGAGGTGGAGCCGCTGCCCCCGTCTAGTCTCAAGCCGGAGTCTGGGGAGACGGGGTGGAGGCAGCTGCTGAGCAGATGCCCTGCAGCCTTTGCTGCGCTCCACGGCCCGTCACCCCCTGTGGCCCCTCACCCTCAGCCTGGGCCGCGGCCTCCATGGCCTCCAGCCTCTGCAGGTCCCGCAGCCGCTCCTCCAGCAGCCGCTTCTGCTGTTTCCGTTTGCGCCTCATCTTCTTCCTCTTGTTTTTGGACAGCTTACCGGTCTGCTGTCAGAGCCAGGGTCACCCCAGGGTTCCTGTCGCCCGCCCCAGTCAGCGTGAAGTGGAGGTTTCCCTGCACAGCCGCCAGGGAAGAGGCCTCTCCGGGCCCCAGGGCTCCCATGGACACCAGAATGTGGCGCCAGCTACTCACTACTCTCCCTGCCTCCCCGCCTGTGGCCCCATTAGGAGTGGGAGGACCTGGCCGGCCCGCCTCAGGGTGCTCTCTGTCCCCTCTCAGCCCAAGCTAAGGCAGGTGGAAGTGGCCATTTGGGGAAGACAGCGTCCTTTCACCAAGAGCAGTTTGGGGCACTTGACCCACCCCGGGGATCACCCTCAGCCCAGCCACCCAGCCTTTCGGGATTACCACCGTGGGAGTGCATGAAGGTGGGGGGTGGAGCCACTGTGGCTCCAGAGATGGCCTCCAGTTGGCTCGGATGGGAGACGAGGCATGGGAGAGAGGGGCCCCCCAACTTACCAAGACCTCCTGGGGGGCAGTGCTGACTGGGAGTGCAGGTGAGGAGCAGGGGGACAGGGAGGAACAGAGACTCAGGCAGGAGTTCAGGCCCAGAGGCCCTGACCCAGCCCCATGTGGGCCCTTGGTACCTATGGAGCGGGAGGGGGGCGGCGCCCCTGCCTGTTGCCACTCAGTGGCCTCGGCGGCCAGGCGCCTGATGTAGGCGTCCCCCACACACAGCAGGATGTTCTCGGGCTTAATGTCCGTGTGGATGATCTTGCACTTGGTGTGGAGATAGTCCAGGCCGTGCAGCACCTGTGGAGAGTCGCACCTGACCTCCACCAACTCCTGCCCAGGCCAGGCTGGGCAGGCCATTGGGTGGCACTCACCTGCCTCACGATGCTCTTCACGCAGGGCACGGGCAGGCCCTGGTAGTTGGACTTGATGATCCATTTGAGGAGCTGGTGGCCCAGCACCTCTAGCACCATGCACACATCTGGGCTGGGAGTGAAGGGCGCCCAGTGGACACCAGCTGCGGCACAGGCCCCACCCACCCTCAGCTAGGGGAGCAGCAAGGCTTGGGCCGTGTGGAGGTGGGGAGGCAGGGCCTCCCCTGGGCAGTCCTGGTCACCATTATGCTGGTGTCATCATTGATAGTGTCCCTGTCACTCTTAACAGGTATGCCAGTTGGGATGGTGCATTTTGTGGTCATCCTAGAGGTGGCGCTGGAGGAGCAGGCACAGAGGCCCCTCGGGCCAGCCCACTCCCATGCCAGTTATGCCATAGGGCCTCTTGGCAGTCCCCCAAAGGGAAGGCAGTGCCACAGAGACGGCACCTGCCGTTTGGGGATAATAGCAACATCCATCGACGCTAGCTTGTTACTGCCTCCACGTAAACACAATTACCCGGGGGCGGGGTCATGCCAGAGGCTCCCGTTACTGGGAGGGATGCAAGCACATTGTGCGGATGTGCAGACAGGCTGTAGCAGCGAGGGCCGCCCCCCCTCCCCCCACCCTCGGTTTGCCGGCCCTTGGCTGCCACACTGCTTTGCTCTTCCTGCAAAGGATACGGACTCCATTGACTCCTGAGATCCTGAAGTCATCAATGAGCTGGACAATGGTCTCTCTTTTGGGGTCACTGGGGTCGCTGTCCCGGACCTGGAGTAAAAGCCAAGGGGCCACAGATGGTTCCACCCTGCCCTGAAGCCCACAGCTCCCTTCAGTGTACCCTTCTCCTGCTCCAGCTGGGCCCTGCTGGAAGAAAGGCCGCCAACCCCTCCTGTCCCTCATCTGTTCCTCCAGATCCTCCCCCTTGGGCACAGCCAGCTGGAGGCTGCCCCTCGGGGAGCCCCGCCCTGCCCCACAGAGCCCCGGCAGGCCTTGCACCCGCATTGCCAGGCCCCAGGCAGCTCCAGGGGAGCTGGGAGTGGGGTAGGGAGGTGCCTCACACATTTCAGGAGCTTGATCTCATCCACAGCTGTCTCCGTGTAATGCCCTGCACTCTTCACCACTTTCAGGGCCACAAAGCGCTTGCGCCTGCAATACCGAGACCCTTGTAGGCTGTGGCCCCGGCAGGACCCACGGCGGGGATCAGGGTGGCCCCAACCAAGCCCAGGGACAGGATCCCAGCCAGTGCTGGGCCCAGGAGGCGAAGGAGGCACTCACTGGATGTCCCAGCAGAGCCAGACGGTGGAGAAGTGGCCCCAGCCCAGTTTGCGCACCACGTGGTACCGCCCATTGAACAGGTCGCCAATCTTCACAGGGTAGTAGCCGCCTGACCAGGGGAGATGATAGATCAGGGTGGAGGGGGTTCTCACTACCCTGGGCCCCCGAACACCTCGGCCCCATTGACCGTCTGGCCCATGTGGGCCCAGGGCTGCCCCGGGTCCCTGCAGTGGCCGTCAGGCCACATGTTCCCAGGGCCAAGTCTCACCCTTGCAGTAGTCCTTGGGGTCTTCCTGTTCCTCGTCGTCGGAGCCCAGAAGGCCCTGTAGCATCTGAGGCACTGGCGTGGCCAGGGCTAGTTCGGAGCCCGAGGACTCGGGCCCGCAGGAGGCCTGTGAGCTGTGGGTGGGGTGGGTGGGCAGTGAGCAGGAGAGACGCCAGGGGCTCCGGGTGCCCGAGCCGAGCCCTACCTGCTGCTGCTGCTGCCGCTGCCGCCGCTGTCCCTGCCGCCGCCCGTGCTGGCACTCATCCCGGCCACGCAGCCCGCAGCTCCGGTGCCCCGGGCGGCTGCTCCTGTGGGGCCCGGCCGGGGCCTGCGAATTTATAGCCTCGGCCGGCCGCTGATCTCACCCGCCTTTATAAATAGCCTCCCAGCTGCTCGGCTGTGGGCAAGGTATGCAGCGCGGGGAGGGGGCGGCGCGACGGCAGCCCCAGAGACTCTGGCCCCCAGGCAGAGCCCCCCCTCCTGCTCCAGAGACGAAGGGGAGGTCCACGCGGGGGTGAAGCAACCCGTACCCCAGGTCGGGCTCCCGTTCTCTGGTGCGGACTGCGGGGATGTGCTCCACTTGGCAACCTGGTCCTTAGGCCAAGCCCCCGCCACCTGTGCCCCTGTGGGCATCCTCCTGGAGGTGCCTCTCTCATACCCATGGGAACCCCGTCCCCGGCTGCTCCCAGCCGCTTCCTGCTGCTTCTATGTTTCATCAGCCCCTAGGACAAGTGGGAGCCCAGTGCCCTCTGAATGTGGCGTCACTGGGGACCCCTCATTTCCCCTACCAGAGGCAACAGGCCTGCTGAAGGGAGGCCTGGGAGCTTGCCAGCCCAGAACCTGCTCCTGCGACGCTGCCTGGCACTCTGGCTCCCAGCGCCTGCTCTTCCTCTCCACCATTTGCAAGGTGCCTGCCGTGGGCTGCTCCATAGCCAGACATGGGGGAGGCAGCAGGAAGCTCCTCGCTGCTGGGGACAAGCAAGCCCGTAGCCACTTCCCCATGAGTGTGGTGGTGACTGAGGGGCCTGTGACCTAGGGGCTGCATCCTGAGAGACCAGAAGAAATTGGGTCCCCAGAAGCATCCAGGGCAGCACAGGGCACAGTGGGGCAAGGCCTGCGGCCAAGATGCGTTCCAGCCCTTCACGTGCTGGCCACGGCTGCCCCATAGTTCGGGGGCGGGGACTACAGGCCTGGTGTCTGTAGGCTTAATGTGGAGCTTGGGTGATACGGGGGTTGGGGGTGGTCACTGAGCTTCTGCTCAGCAAAAGATCACTCTGGCCACTTCAAGGACAAGGGAATGGAGAGACGAGGGTGGAGCTGGGAGGCCAGCTGGGGCCTGACAGAGGAGTCCCGATGAAAGGGAGGGGGCTCAGCAGAGAGGGTGTTTGTCCCAAGATATTGGTGCAGTGTCCCTGTACCAGTGTCCGTGAACTGGTAGGGGTGGGCCAGGCATTGGTGGAGGGGCCAGCGAGGTCAGGGAGTGGGAAGGAAAGTGAAGCCCGGGTACCTGATGGCCTCTCTTTGTCCGTGGGTAGCAGGTCATAGGCATGGGGCTGAGGGACTCTCAGTCAGGAGAGCACTGAGTCAGCTCCTGCAGGGAGAAGCAGGGGCTGGGGATTGGGCCAGGCGCGGTGGCTCATGCCTATAATCCCAGCACTTTGGGAGGCTGAGGCGCGGTGGCTCGTGCCTATAATCCCAGCACTTTGGGAGGCTGAGGCAGGCAGATCACCTGAGGTCAGGAGTTTTGAGACCAGCCTGTCCGACATGGGGAAACCCTGTCTTTACTAAAAATACCAAAATTAGTCGAGTGTGGTGGCACACGCCTGTAGTCCCAGCTACTCGGGAGGCTGAGGCAGGAGAATTGCTTGAACCCGGGAAACAGAGGTTGCAGTGAGCCGAGATTGCGCCACTGCACTCCAGCCTGGGAGAGAGAGCGAGACTCTGTCTCAAAGTAAAATAAAAAGACATACTTCTATTTTATTTCCGGATGTGATTTTCCAGCAGGCAAATAAATACAATGGGGAGAGGGGGAAGGAGGGGGATCCTTATAAATTAGAAACAGTCCCAGGTTGGGGGAAGGTGGGCGGGCTGGCAGGGAAGGTGGCAGGCAGGGAGCCCACTGCTGGGCACAGTGCCTGGCTTTGCACCCTGTGCCCCCAGGCTCTGCCAGCTCCCCTCAGTGGCTGGCTCGGTTCCGGGGTCATAAGGCACTGCGGTGGTGGTGGAGCCGGCTTGCTGCTGTCCGAGCCAGAGCTCACAGGTCAGTCACTTTGTTCTCCACCAGGGCGGCAACCTGCTGCAGGCGGCAGGCCAGCTGCAGCTTCTGGCCCACAGGGTCCTCCTCCAGGGCACTGATAATCTGCCCGGGCAGAGGAGGATGCCTGTCTGAGCCTGCCCCTCTGCCTGCTGGTCCAGGGCCACCCACCCTGCTTCCATCTCCGCAGGAGCCTGGGGATCCAGCGGGGGCTGCCTGGGGTCCCCCTGGGGAATCCGAATGAAAGCCGAGTCCCTTCCCCAGCCTGGGCCCCGCCAGCATGGGCTGGCACCCGTGCTCCCGCGGGAGGGTCCACCGGCCTCCCGCTCCACTGTGCCTCCCCTCCAGAGTGCCCTGGGCCTCACCTGATCGTAGTACCTGTGGATGTGGTTGTAGAGTTCTTGCAGAGCCTCCAGACAGTGGGGAGCAGAAGTGTAGTTCTGGGGGCACCACGTGGAGGGGGGCAGTGAGGTCCCAGCCTGGTCCTCAAGCCCCAAGTCTCCCCCCTCTGCTCTGCTAGTCTTTCCACCCACATGTGGACAGGCGCACCCCCCGGGCCATGCCTCACCCCGGAGAGCTCAGCCAGAGCAGAGTTCATCTCCTGGTAGCTCGCCGGAGAGCTCTGGCGAATGTCCGCATAGTATCTGGAGGAGCAGACTTAGTTAGGGGTGGGGCAGCCCCCATCCCCGCAGCCCCGAGGCCTCTGACACCCACCTCTCCACCATCTGCTTGTAGCGTGGGATCTCCCGGGCGTAGAGCAGTTTGTTCACCGGGGAATCCTGCTCCAGAGGGAGGGGAGGCGCTAGGCATGAGCTAGGAGGTGAAGGCGCCCCCGTGATGCTGCCACTGCCCACCCAGAGCTCTGTGCAGAGCCCTCTAGGCTTCCCCCATAAGCCTTTCCTCCTCAAGCCCCTGCCAGCTGCTGCTGCTGGCACTGCTCTCACCCGGCCCACTTTATGCTCCGAGGTGGTACAGGAGTCAATGAAGGTCTGGGCGATGACAGCAAGGATGGCGTCCACGTTGTCCGACACCCGCACATCAAAGATGAGCTGTGGGTTCTTCAGGGCATTCACCCAGAACCGCAGCAGCAGACTGGGGGCACAGGGCAGGTGTGGGTGTGAGGCCCTGGCCTGCCACTGTGATCTCCGCCCCATGTACTCCAGCCTACTGGCAACACATTCGGGGCCAGGGGCCACTGGAAGCTGGCCTGGTGGCCCAGGTGACCTGCGCCCTAGATCTTCTGATAAGTTCCAGAAACCCCAGGTGGGCGCATCCACCCTGGGAATGTCCTGGTCCCTCTGGGACTCAGTGGACCATGTGCACAGCAGGGGCGGGGCAGCAGGAAAGGCACCTGTTAGTCTTCCAGATGTGCAGGGTCCCTGGGTCCTCGATGCCATGCTTCTCTGCTAGCTCATCCAGAAGGTCAAACAGGTACTTGACGGCGATGGGGATGGGCCGGTTCACACTGAGAATGGCCTGGAAGGTGTCGTCCACAAACTTCTGCAGCGTGCCCTGCAAGGCAGGGGATAAGGGCCGTGTGGAGGGCAGGGTGTGGGGGCCGTCCACGGCTGAGGCTGCCCCTGCCCCTCCCACTCCCTGGCTCGGTCGGGGTCCCAGGCCGAGCCTCCTCTCAGGCCCAGCCGCCCAGGCTGCTCCAACCTTCATGGACAGCAGACGGGTGAGGTAGATTTCCGGAATGGCCTTGGCCCTTGCTGGCTCCCGCTCCCGCAGGCTGCTGCACCGCACCTTGGCCCCTTCTGGCTCCTCGGTGGCTTTCACCAGGTGCCAGAGGCACACCCCCCCCTCCTCGCCATCCTCCAGCGTGGGGATGTCTGAGGGCACAGGAGCCTGGCTTCAGGGCTATACCCCCTGCCCCTGGCCTGGGATGCCCAGTCCACTCCCCCGACAAGGTGGGGCAGGGTGGGGACTAGAAGAAAGGAAGGAGAGATGGGCAGAAGATCTCGGTGGGGTGGGGGATGAAGCTGAGGCAGATGCATGGCCAGGAGTTCTGCTTGCCCAGCCTGGACTCCAGTGACCCCAGGTCAGGGCCGACCCTGAGGGACTCACTCTCTCCCAAGGGGCACCTCTGGGCCAGGCTCTGGGAGATGGTGCTGCCACTGTGCAGTTGAGGGACGAGCCCCACTGTTGCTCCATCTGGGACCTGGCAGAGATGGGGAGTGGAGGCTGTGCTGACCCCTAGCCAGGTGCCTACACCGCTGCCACCCTGCCCTGCCTCACCCTGCCCCGCCCCAGCCCCGCTGCTCTGCCCACCCCACCACTGCTCACACCTTGTAGTGCTGCAAGGTGTTGAGTCTCTTCCAGTGGTTTTGGGTCACGGAGGTCAAGTCTTCATCCGATAGGGTCAGGTGACCAGCCAGGCCCGAGCGCCACTCTGGAGGGAGTCAGGGAAGCAGACAGTCTACAGCCTGCTCGCCATGCCCCACACTCATAGTAAGACACAGCTGAGGGGCTCCCGGTGCCGGAGGGGTAGGGAAGGGTCCCTGGGGTGGGTGGGCAGGGCTGGCTCTCTCACCAAGGTCTAGGGCATGCACTGAGGGCCTCTGGGAGAAGGGGGTGCCCTTGTAGACTTGGTCCAACACCTTCTCCTTGACCTGGGTGACGGTGTCCGTGTCGAGCACCCGGGCTGGCACGCGCTGCATCTCACTGCTGCCTGCGGCCCCGCCAGCCCCGGGCCCCACCAGCACCATCAGCGTCAGGGGCTGGAACTCCACGTCCTCCCGCAGCAGGCGGCTATCGTTCAGGGTCCGTTTGGCCTTGCCTGTCACGGCGTCCACGGGGCCTTTGTCCACCTGGTACTGGATGGCCCGGAAGAGCATGTACAATGGCTCACCAGCCACCTCCTGCACTGCCAAGATGAGCCAGCATCAGCCAAGCGAGGGGGGATCGATGACAGCCCTTTTCGCCTCTGCCTCGCCTCCAGCCCGGGAGAGGGTTCAAAGTCCTTCCCTTTCCAAAGCCCCCCTTGCCGGGCCTTGGTCAGGTAGGGCGCAGGCAGCAGCCCCCACATGGCAGGAGGGGAGGAGTCTGCCACTCAGGGCTGGGGGCAGGCGGGACAGTGCCCCTCACCCTCAGGAAGGCGTACAGGCAGATGGACAGCCAGTTGGTGAGCAGTTTCTCCACCATGGTCTCTGTCCTGTGGGGAGCCGGCCACAGGGTCAGGCCTTTGTGCCTGTGTCCCTGCTGAGGACATCTCACTTTCCTCCCCCCCACCTGCTGGGGCTTCCGGGCCCCACCCGCCCCTGGACAGAGCCCGCCCAGGGTGCGATGGGGGCAGGTCTGTGGCAAGCCCTCACCCCCGCCACTGGGTCCAGGTCAAGGCCAACCTGCGTAGCATGAGCTTGGGGTTCCTGTGCACGTGATGGGCCGCCAGGTCACCCAGCAGGGTCCTCATGATGTCAGTCAGGTACTCCAGCTTGCCGTGTAGCGCTAGCGACAGCAGCGAAGCCACATGGCAGCGATCCCTCTGGGAAAAGCTGGACTGCGCCTCCAGGGTGTGGATGAGCTGGGCAGGGGTTGGAGGCTCATCCCGGGAAGCCCCACTCCTCCCCCACCTTTGTCTCAGGCCAGTAGTTCCCCAGCCCCACCTCCTTTGCCCACCGGGGACTCCTGCCACACGGCCCTCACCGTGAGGAGGAAGAGCTTGCTGTTGAGCAGGTTGGAGAGCTGCGTGAGACCCTGGCACACAGTGGCACAGCGGCCGTCCTCCCCTGGCCCTTCAGGCTTGGGCTGCAGCGGGCAACCGCCATGGCCAGGGAAGAAGGCGCGCTCGGCGTAGGTGCGGTAGTCCAGGAAGGGGATCCCACTGGCCTCCAGGTCGCTGCTGAGGTCAGTCATCTCCGTCATGAGGTCTGCGGGCCAGGAGGCGCCGAGGTGTGAGTTCAGGCCCCGTGGGCACCCTGTCCCCCCTGCCTCCGCACCCACCTGTGAACTCCTTGCGGCACTGGTCTCCCACGCCGGTCTCCAGGCTCTCCAGCTGCAGTAGCACCTTCTGGTAGTCCCGCAGGGCCTGCTTGCTCTTGTGCCTGCAGCCCGGGGTCAGCATCAGCCAGGGCCAGGGCCAGGCCAGCCGCCCGCCAGGGCACCCTTGCCAATGGCGAGGAGGGAAATGTGCTGGGGGTGAGCGGGTCTCACCTGTACATGAGGGTGAGGAGGAGCACGGCGGCGATCAGCACTGCAGCACCCATGCCCACGCCTGCCTGGGCCTCCACGGGAAAGGCAGACAGCGGGGGTTCAGCCTCGTACTGCACAGGGCCCAGGGCCAGCTGCACATTGCCCATCTGCACCTGGGGGGGCAGGGCTCCTGAGTGCATGCCGGCGGCACCCGGTCCACGTGCCCACCCAGGGCACGGACTCACCACGAACTGTGGCAGGCCGGAGCCATTGGCAGGCTGCGGGGCGTGCGCAGGCGGCTCGCAGTACAGGTGGGTGCGCGTGAGCGTCTTCACCAGGCACTCGCCGAGGCCGATGTGCACACGCACCTCCTCCTTGCTGATGCCCAGGTTGAGGCCCTCGCCCTGGGACACACACGGGAGCGTAAGCCGCTGGCCCCCACAGAGGCGGCCTGAGCGCCCTGGAGGGCAAGGTTGAAGGTGGCCCTCACCTCCACATCCAGGACATGGCCTGGCTTGAGGCGGTAGGGGCGGGCAGGCCCCTCGCGGCTGAGGGGTGCCAGGCGGGGGTTGGGCTGGTACAGGAAGCCCTGGCCCCCACTGGCGCTGGCGAAGTCCACTTGCACGTTGTCTAGGGTGAAGAAGACCCGCTGCGGGCGGGCCGTGTCTGGCACAGCAGGGCTGCGGCACAGGAGGAGGCTGGACGAGTTGACGGAGCAGACGGTGGAGCACTGTGGGGCATTCAGGGCCGGCCGCAGGTGGAGTGAGCTGGGCTCCACTATGCGCTGCCAGGGGCATGGCGGCCTCCCCTCCCCCTCCCCACTGGGCATGGGCATGGTCGGGGACAGCCCTGTCGCCTGCTGGTGAGGGGCTCACCTGCAGCAGCCCCCCACCAAGCTGGATACAAGCCTGGGGGTCGGCCGCAGGGGCTCCACAGCTGCTCCTTGGCCCTGGGTCCTGGGGCTGGGCCCTGGAAGCCTGCACCTCTGCGTCAGCCTCCAGCCACACAGACAGTAGGGGCCGCTGCACTGCGTCTAGGCCGGTGCCCCTGACACGGATCAGTCGCCCACCCCTGTACCAGGATGGCAGTCGGGTGTGGGTGGGCGGTGGGCAACACAGCCCAGCCCCCATCCCACCTTCCCTCCTGCCCGGTGCACAGGCTGGCCTGTGGGCTGACCCTCACCCCCGGAAGCTGGCACTGGGCTCCGCTGCTACAAGCCGGGGGTTGGCGGTGTAGCGGAAGGGGCTGGCGAGCAGTGTGCGCTGGGCGTGGCCAAACGCCACAAGGACCGCTGCTTCTCCTGGGACAGCCTGGGGCCTGGTGCGGCACACAATGGCCTCCGGACACACTGGCTCCAGGCTGCGGGATGGGTAGTGGGGTCTCTCATCTCGGCTCTAACTACCCCAGCCCTGGCCCAATCCCCGTAGGAGAAGCCCTACTTTGCCTGCCTTGACGGGGCAGGGACCACTGGGGGTGGCCACAGCAACCACTTCTCTGAAGGTACCACCCCCACTGTGTAGAAAGGACACCGAGGCCTATGGCAGCCAGGCCGGGACTCACATGGGACAAGGTTGGCCACCGACGAAGGCACTGGTGTTGCCACCTGTCTGGAGGTGCTGACCTCGAATGGTGAGCTGGGTGCCCCCTGCCTGGGGGCCCCAGCGAGGACTCAGGCTCAGCAGGACAGGGTCCTGGGGAACAGCGCGGGCTGGGTAGGCATGGCAGCCCAGCGTGGCCCTTTCACCCACCTGGGCCATGCCCAAGGCCCTCTGCTTCTGAAGCACAGGTCATCTCTGGGCCTCACCTCCTGGGGCCAAAGTGGACCACGCCCTCCTTCCCGAGGCCACTGCACACTGGCCAGCTTCCTCCCACCCACCCCTGCCGCCTGGGGAGTAGGAGTGGGGCTCTTTCATCCTCACTACCACTCTGCCCCCTTGGGACAGCCTCCTCCCCACCACAGCTCACAGCCCGCAGACCTGGAGCTCTAAACTCTCAAATCCAGTTGCCTCTTTGGGCAGAACCCACCCGGGAAACAGTGTCACCAAGTGCCCAGGGCAACGGGTCCCGAGAGCTTCGTGCCCCAGACTGGCCTGGCTGCCCACCTCCCTTCACATGCCATGGCTTCCCTCCTAGACATGCAGCGGTGCTTCCTGCTCCCCACAGACCCAGCTTGACATCCTCATTAGGCGCCTGTCCTTCCTGGCCCTCCCTCCTACCCTCCCCTGTGTAGGGCACACCTGGGAGGCCACTGACCTGGTAGGTGAAGTGCTGGCTTGAGATGCCTGGTGGCTGGCTCTTAATGGCCACCCGGACGGGCCCAGTGGTGCCATTGGGGGCAGGAGATGTCACACACACAATCCTGGAAAGCCGAGGCCTGGGAGCTGCTCAGGGCCCAGGGACGCAGGGGACAGCCCACCAGCTGCTACCGAGCGCACCTTCTCCACCCCTCCCCTGACCGAGTGCCCCAGGTTTCTTGGCCACAGGCCTTCCTTATCTCTGGGTGGCCATCTCTGAGGGCCTCCCCACCCATCCTCACCCTCCAAGTGCCTCACCGGGCCGAGGTGCGGTAGAGAGAGGGCTCAGGGTTGCAGGGCCGGCTGGCCACGCTCACGGCGTACTGCACGTCGGCGAAGGCCCGGCCCAGGTTGGAGCCCAGGATGGTGAGGGCCAAGCCTCCCTCAGGGGGACCGGTCAGGGGCTCGACCTGCAGCAGGCAAATGATGGCAGATGGGATCCCCCGCACCCCCACCCCACTCTGCAGTGCCGGGTGCCCGGCCAGCCAACCAGCCCAGCCAGGCCGAGCTGCTGGGGTTTGGGGGCCTGGGGCAGGGCTGGTCTGATCATGGAGGATAGGACAGTGCGGGGCAGGAGAAGTGGGGGCCCCGGCAGGAGACCTGCACTCCACCCTAGGGGCGGGGACTCACCGCATCAATGCTGGGCGCAGGACACAGCAGCTCCACAGCCCCCAGTGGGCACAAGGGCCCATAGCGACAGGCAGGCTGGCCGTCAGCACACCACAGGCAGCCCAGGCTCCTGTTGGCCGCTTGGCAGTGGCTGCAGTCCGGGTGGCCCATGGCACAGTCGTACAGGATCACTAGGGAAGGTCAGGCAGTGTGCTGAGCGCCTCCTGTCTGCCACCCACCCTGCCCCACCTGCCTGGCTGCCCTCAGGCTCACCATAAAGAGCACGGGCGTTGTCCAGCCTCTGGGCCTTGCCCTGGGTGACGTAGATGGGCACTGGGAGCTCCCGCTGGGACATGGAGGGGTAGAACTGTGGGCAGAGTGTGGGGTCAGGCTGGGTGCCCACTCAGGGCACTTCTGACTCTTGTCTCCTCTGGGCCACCCCCAGAATGAATGTGATTGTTCCCTGCCTCTCCCCCAAGACTGGGGCCCAGGGACAGAGGCTATGGCTCTCCACAAAGATGGCAGATCCCTGAGGGTCTACGGGAGCTTGGGGGCAACAGGGTTTGGAGGGCAGCCACTCACCTGGTGGGCCTGGCAGTGGATGAGGCCTGAATCCCCTGCTGTCTCCTCCAGGGTGGCCGGCAGCCCCCGAAGCTCTCCAGGCAGCTCCAGCCAGCAGTGGAAGGAGGCAGGCAGGCCCTGGGGAAGGACGCTGTCAGGAGCGTGGACACGCTGTGGCAGACCCCACTGCCCTGCCCCCTTCCCTCCTGACGGCTCACTCGGAAATGTTGAAGGTTCCGCACGCGTAGGGCCAAATGGCTCTCCCAGCCCACAGGCACCAGGTGGGGACCTGCCAGGCCTTCGACCTGTGGGCAAGCCCCTGGGCCACGCACCTGGACGTCCACCTGGGAAAACAAGAGCCCTCAGCCTTTCAGAACTCAAAGGGCCTACTGCTGGGCGGGTCTGGGAAGGGTGGAGAAGGGACAGCCCTGTCTCTGCCCGAAGTTCGGGCCCACCCACCTCCTGGGCGCTGTAGATGGTCCTCTCGCCCTCTGGGCAATGCTCTCCATACACGCAGTGGCTACTCTGGGGGCACCAGTGACACCGCCAGATGCTGCCCACGCAAGCACGACACCTAGAGGGGCAGGGCAGCTGCTCAACTGAGTGCCCTCTGGGGTTGCCACCCCTACCCCAGGAGGCGGGCCCAGGGACTCACGGGGCAGCTGCCTCCAAGGCCTGGACGGCACTGCAGTCATAAAAGGAGAAGTTGGTGGCAGCCACAGCCACGTCCTCGAACATCAGGGCCAGGGGCACAGTGACGTGGTCTGGGAGGGGACAGTGGGGGCAGGACAGGTCAGGTGGCTCATTACCCCTCCAGCTTCCACCCCAGCCCCTACCCCATGGGCCACTCACCTGTGCCTGGAGGGTTAAGTGGCACCTGGTCTTGGGGAGGGGTGACACAGGCCACGTGGGGCCCTTCCACATGAGCCAAGCTGTCATAGTCCCCGAACGCACAATGGAAGTATTCATCTGCATCCAGGATGGGCAGCCGGGGGATAGACAAAGTGACCTGGGACGCAGCGGGGAGAAACCGGGAGATGGAGCCAGAGCAGAGGGGGCGGCCACTGCTGGGGGTGGCAGCAGAGGCCATGGGAGAGGAAGGAGGACGGGAGGCAGGCGGGGTTCATGCTCCAGGCAGTGGTCATGCTGCCCAGAGGGCCCAGTGGTGGTGGGCGGCTTACCTGGCCCTGCTCCTGGCGGGGGTGGTGGCCCGGCAGCAGGCTCTGGATGTGCAGGCAGTGGCTGTCCTCCTCATAGCTCCACAGCCACTGGTTTGGCTGGCCCGCCCGCCCGCACTCGCCCTTCCGGGTACACCTGCCAGGCAGGGGTCCATTAGGTCACTGTGGGGGGTCCTACACTCCAAGGATGACTGGCAACAGGGGGCTGGGGAGGCCGGCCCAACTGGAGTGCAGTGGGGTGCGATGAGCAGGAGGCGTGAAGGGGACTGTGCCCAGAGAGAAAGGGGCCAAGCAGGCAGGGCCTCATGGCCGAGGCACGGGCTCCAGCCCTAAGGGGCAGCTGCGGCTGGGCTGAGGGACACACAGCGACTCAGGGCTGCCTTAAAGGATTCCTGGGGCTGCCGTGTGGGGCACTGGCTGGAGGACAGCTGTGTGGGGGTTCTGGACCCTGGCTGGGGCTGCTGGGATGAGGAGTCCACAGGCTGGGTGGTGTCGGAAAAGGGGGATGCCAATCAGGTTCACTGCTCAGTGAGATGGGGCAGGATGGGTGACCTCCGTGGTGGCCCCGAGTCTCTCCAGCAGGCAGGGTTGGCCTCCCGGCACACCTAGGGTTGGTTCCAGGGGCAGCCTCCTGGCACACACCACCCATTGGCCCAAGCCTAGGCACAGGCCCCGTGCTCACCTGCCCTGGAGGACACACCAGCCACACAAGGGGTCCTGGGCCTGGAGGCAGCTGGCACAGTCAGGGAACTGGGGGCAGGATGCCACAGGTATCCGGTCCACCTGGAGGGGCAGCAGAGCAGAGAGGCAATGGGCACGAGACTCGGGCCGCGTGTGCTGGCCCCTTCAGCCCCAGGATGGCCCTCACCTGGTGGGCAGTCAGGACATAGAGGTGACTGCCACTGCTGTCCAGCAGCAGGTCTGGGCTGATGGCTGAGCCTGGAGGCGCCACTTGCTGGGAGTGGTAAACCTGGCCCTGGGGGCCGTGGAGAAAGACCTGAGTGGGGGGACAAGGACGAGGCTGGGCCAGGTGGCCAAAGGTTGCCCATTCTAGGGACACGCCCTCCTCCCAGTGGGGGTTCCTTTTTAGAGCCGGTTCCCCTTCTTGCCGGGCCATCGAGGGAGGACACATCGCTTCCCCCACTCGGCACCCTCAGGCCTAGGACACTGTCCAGGGAACCATGACACTGGGGCAGCAGCGGCACCCTGGGTGAGGCCCTGTGTACCAGGGACAGTTCTGCCAGGTGGGAGGGCAGCTATGGGGAGACCAAAAGGTCACTAGGAGGCACCACACCCTGCCCACCTCACCCAGCCACCCCAGCCACCTTCACCGTGAGCCACCACCAGCTGGTGAAGGCCGGGCTGCAGGGGGCAGTGCCCAGCCAGCAGTCACTGTGTGGCAAAGCCCCCTGACCCAACCATGGGATGCGGGCTAAAAGGTGGTGGTTGCTGGGGGCTTCCCTGAGCCTCCGTGGCCAGGGCCACACCCAGCCGGACAGCAAGGCTGGGCCCTCACCTTGTGCAGCTGGCCCTGGGTGTCCCCCAGGAAGGCTATCATGTGCCCGTCTGCCTGTAGGGCTGCCACGGCGCTGACCGGCTGCCCGAGCTTCAGCAGAGGCTGGACCTCCAGGGGCTGGCGGCCAGCAATGGGGCTGGGGGTGTGCTCGTCGCCGCAGGGGTACGACTCGGGGGAGTCCTACATGGCAGGGAGTGGAGAATCAGCCCCCGGAAGAGGGCAGAGAGGCAGTCGGGGGGATACTCAGGCTGCCAGCGGGAGGAGACCCAGGCACCCTGGGATGACCCCAAGGCCCAGCAATCAGGGCCGAAGGGCCAGGGCACCTGGCAAGCTCATAGCATCCAGAGGGAGAAAGGCGGAAAGAAACGGGTGGGGAGCGGGCAGGAGACCTGGAGACTCAGCTGACCCCTGACCGAGAGGTCGGCTGGCACTTCCCATGGACGGGCACCCCTGCCCAGTGCTGAAAGATGCCAGCCATCCACAGAGAGACGGGGGATGGAAGGGCATGCCACTCACAAGGGGCAGGGTGACGCAGCGCGACGTGACGCCGTACTCCACGGTGGCTTCCTCTGCACCGCTGGGGCCCCGGCCGCCCGCTGTGTAGCAAAGTCTCCGGGCCTTCTCCATACTGGCACCCAGCTCCACCATGGGGAAGGCGCAGAGCGCCGCCTGGGTGCCCCTTGGGCCCGCGGCAAACGCCCCTAGCAAGGTGCCCGGGGCAAGGAAGGCGGCCTGGATGAGGCCCTGGCCCTGGCAGGCGAGGGGGACCTCCACGTAGGAGTACAGGTTGGTGTCCCCCAGGCAGACGCGAGCCACGTAGGAGCGGTACTCAGCCTGGGCCCGGGCCCCTCGGCGGCGGAACACAAAGTAGGCGGAGCGGGCGTCGGCAAAGGCCCCCACGTAGCTGTTGTTGTAGTCGGAGAAGTCGCCCACCACCAGGCGGCCCAGGCCCTCGCTGGAGAAGGGCTGAGACCCGGCCAGCTGGCGGATGGCCAGGGGTGGCACCCCTGCCGACAGCTTGCCCGCCAGGCCTCTGGCCACAAGCAGGAGGTCCCGGCCGGGCAAGGGCACCACCAGCCCCACCGTGGCCACTCCCGGGGTATTGGCAGCCACAAACTGCCCGTCACCGGGGTCCTCAGCCTGGTACAGCACCTCGGTCACATCCCCAAGGCGCCGTGTCTCACACACGCCCTGCCGCACCTGCCCGCAGGCCACCAGCTCCTGGGCGCGGCTGCTCACCAGCAGCAGCTGGTTGGCATTGTCAGTGAGCTGGGCCTGTGGGCACTCGGCCGGGTCACGGAAGGGCACGCAGTCAGGGCTGTCGATGACAGGGCCAGTGACAGCCACGCCCTCGACCTGCAGCTCGGGGCTGAGCTGGAAGAGGCGGTTCACTGCGCCGACATAGAGTGTGCCTCGGCCAGGTGCCAGTGCCAAGTGGTTGAGAGTGGTGTTAGGTGCGGAGAAGCGATGGGCCCCTGTCAAGGGCAGTGGCGGTGGGGACAGCAACAGCAGGAGGAGGCAGAGGCCGAAGGGAGGCCAGCGAGCCATCACGGGGGCCTGTGAGAGGGCACAGGTCAGGGCAGTGGGAGCGCAAGGCAGATAGAGGACCAGAGGAAGGTGGAAGGTGGAGTGGAAAGAGGCCAGGGTGCTCAGGGCCAGGGAGGGAGGGAGGCAGAGAGATGGAGAGTGAGAGACAGTGAGCGGAGTCAAGGAGACAGAGGGGGCACAGAGAGAGGAGGACATAAGGAGGGACAAAGACAGTGTCCAAGAGCTGGAGCGAGAGGCAGGGAGGGGTGCATGCATGCACGCACGAGCACACAAGGAGAGAATTCTTTCATCTCCTACTTGATATGCATGTAGATTGTTGAAGGGGGGCAGGTCCTGGAAAGCCACAAGAGCACTAACAGAGGGACTGTGAGTCACAGAGGGGGCAGGGATGGAGAGAGGGCAGGGGAGGGAGGGAGGCCGCAGGAGCTGGAAGGCTGGCGGAAGCTGTGTCACAGCGCGCCCCTGTGCCCACCACCCAGACAAGAGAGATCTAAGTGGGGTGAGAGGAGTGAGGCCATCATGTGCCCCAAGGGACCAGACAGGGAGAGAAATCCTGCCCTGGGTAGCCAGGGCCGGCTGCAAGGAGGAACCCTCCCCAGCTGGGGGAAAGAGCCAGGCAGCCGCGGGCTGAGCAAGGAGCAAGTCAGCGAGGAGCAGGGGTCAGCTCCATGCTGGCGCCCAGCTCCAGGGCAAGGAAGCACTGGGGCAAGGCAGTGGGGGTGCTGGGAGAAGCCAGGGGTGCCAAGGGACAACACAGGCTGCGGGAGTGCGGGGAGGCCTGCTCCTGTCCCATGGGCCCCGGCAGTTTGGGTCTCTCAGGGCCTGGCACAGGGGGCCTCAGTGTGGGAGTGTCCCGGGAGAAGAGCAGACCAGGAGAGCTGGCCGGGGGAGGGGTCAGGGAAGGGGCATGGAGGGGTGCCAGACAGGAGATGGTTCCTGGGTGTGCCTGCTGGGACCCCGGGGCTGAGCCCCTGAGGGTGAGAGGTGAGAGCAGCCCCTGCTGTGGCCCCTCCTGCCCTCCACAGAGAGATGCCGCTCTGGGTGTGGGGTCACATGCTGACCAGGAGTGGGGCCGCTGGGACTCAGGGCAGAGCAGCGCCTGGAGGAAGGCCCAAGAGCCCCTTATCTCAGGAACACAGGCAGGAAGAGCACGGACATTTCCTGCGGACCCCGGGCTATCTGGGGCAGTGTCTGCCACGAGGGAGGCTGCAGCCTGTATGTCCTGGGCCTGGCCACAGCCATCCTGCCCTACCCTGCCCCTCCCAGGAACATTTTTGGGGACACCGGGCCTGGGCACTTACCATGAAGTGGTGCAGCAGAGGGGTCTCCTGGGTGGCGTGGCACATACGCTCAGTTCTGCTGCCCGAGGGCAGTGGCGATGGGCATGAGATGGCTGTGGGGGGGCATTGTCCTGAGTGGGAGGGAGACAGTCGAGGCTCAGCCCCATTCGAGCTGGCCTGGGGAAGGAGGGGCGGCGGTGGGGGTGGCGCCCAGGGCCTGGCGACCGGGCTCCCTCACAGCTGGCAGCTTTGTCAATAGTGGCCTCCACCACAACAATGTTCCCTCTGTCCAGAGGCCAGGCCAGGGCCCCACTCGCTAGTGCTGTCACCCCCACTGGGCTGTTCTGGACAGGGGGCTCCTTGCCACTTCCCACCCTCAGGGAGCCACCCCCGGGATCCGGGGACAAAGGGTTGGGGTTTCCTCCAGCCAGCCCTCCCCCTCTGGCCCCGCAACCCCTGTGTCACTAAGCATGCCCCTCCCTGACTCCCCGGGTCCCTGTGAAGGGCATGGGGTGGGCCTCGGAGCCCCTGCAAATGCCAGCTGGTAGTCTTGGGGCCTGGGTGAAGTGCCAGACCTGGCCCTCAATGCCTGCCTTTGTCCAAAAGATCTTCCTCCACACCCCCGGCCCAGCCCTGCCTCTGGGGACTGGTGAAGTGGTACCAGGTACAGCATGGTGGCAGCGAGCAGGACCACGGGAGGAGGCTGCTTGAGATGGGCTGAGGCAGAGGTGTCCACCCCACCCTCTGAAGCACGATCCTGCTGGCCTAGATGCCATCCATGCAGGGGATGAGGAAGGGAGGGGCACCTAGCAGCTAGCCCCCCGTCACCCTCATAGGCCACCCTGGCCAGTGGCACAGGAGCAGGTGCACTGGGGATGGGGTCTCTGCCTCCCCCACAGCACGGCAGCAGTAGGCTCCAGGGCAAGGTGGCAGCGGGCTGCTGCCACCTGGCTGGGCCAGTTGGGTGGCTGTGGGGGTGGGGAGCCAGGCGGGCAGCCTCTCTACCCTGTACCCTGCCCGAGGCTGGCACTGGCTTTCCCATTTTCGGGGAAGAAACATGGTTCCCCACCTCCTAACCCCAGGGCTACCGCTTGGGGGACACCGTGCTCCCCGGCACCTAGTGCTGTCGTCAGGCTGGGCCGACACCCGAGGGCTCTTGCCCGACCCGCCAGTTGGCCTTGAGACCCTAGCTTCTCCTTGGCCCGAGCACACCCTGATGCCTTGCCCTGAGGCCTGGTAGCCCCTGCACCCCAAGCCCAAGCCTGCCCCAGCTCTTACCTACCTGGCGGGCCACCGGCGAGGGCCAAGTAGCAGCTGGTGGTGCCAGGAGCACGTCTCACAGAGCCCCAGCCTCCCTCCCCACAATGCAATCGTGCCCAGTCCGACTCATCCCAACAAGCCTGGCCAGGCAGCCCAGGCTCTCTCCGCCCGCCCCTTTGCCCGATGGCGTAGGGCAGGGCGCTGCTGCCCTCTGCTGGCCGCAGCAGGCATGATGGAGGACTGACCGTGGGCACCTGGCAGGTGAGAGACGGCAGCGCCCCCCATCGGGTGGGCATTCCATAACCTGGCACGAAGCACCTACTGGATGCCAGGCTTGGGCTTGGCACTGGCACCATTCAGAAACGAACACAGGTTGGGAAACTGAGGCACGGGAGGTTAGGAAACTTGAATAAAGTCACACAGCTAGTATGTGGCAAGGCTGAGTCAACCACAGGGCCCCTTCACTTAACCATCAGGCTACATGGCCTTGAACCATGAACCTTGGCAGGCGTTGGGCAGGAGATGGAGCTGAGGCCTACCCCAGGCCAGGCCTGCACGTGACATGCCCACGTGGCGTTGAGGAAAAATCTGTGTTTCCTACAGACTGGAACACACGGTTGGTCTAGGGCTGTCTTCCAGGGTGTGGCGGAGGTCAGCAAATCAGGCGGGGTCTCTGTGGCCAGGCTTGAGAACTTGAACTTGCCTTGCCATGAGCAACTGCAAGCTGGTGGCCCTTGGGCAGAGAATGTGGGGAGGCCTGGTCCAGTGGTAGTCGTGGGCATGGAGAGAGGTGGGCGTGTTCCAGAGGCGCTCTGGGGAGGCAGCATTCTGAAGACTGTGCGTTGGACCCAGGGCAGGAGGCAAAGGCAGGAGAATCCAGGCGACCCTGGGGCTTTTCTGCTGGGGCACCGTTCCCCTGTGGCAGGGCCATCCACGGAGGGGCCGGCAGAAGTGGGAGGACGGTAAGACTGAGGGGCCCATGAGGGAGGAGGAAATGGCGATGGGGCTGGGGAGGCCTGGGGGTGAGAAGCTTGGCTCAGGTGACTGGAGCCCTGGGGGCGGCTGGGGTATAGGGCCAGGTGTTCGCCCTGGAGCTCGAAGGCCCAGCAGACTCGGGGTATGGGTGCTTCCCTGAGCAGCTGTGTCATTCTTTCCAACCTGCCTGGAGAGAAATGGGGCACAGAGGTGGGTGACTTGCCCAGGGCCATGACCTGACGTCGTTTCTTCAGAGCGCATTCCACAGAGATGGGATTTGAACCCGGGCATTCTGGCACGGGCCACGCTCCGGACCACTGGGCCCCAGATCCACAGCCTCTCACCTGCAGTCGCTGAGGATGTGGAGGCAAACCAGGCAGGCCCATGGGAAGGGACCACTAAAAAGCGAGTGAGCAGCCGGCAAGGGGTCTCTCCCCAAGAGGAAGGCCAGGCAGCCTTGAAGGGGCCAGGGAGGGATCTGGAAGCTCCAGGAGGGGAGGCCTGGGGGAGCCAGCTGGCCTCTCTCCCTCTCCCTGTCCTTCCCCCCATGCCTACCCCAACACACACACACATGTTCTCGCTGGCCCCGGACGAGACAGACACCTGCAATCTGGCATGGGGAATGGGTTTCTCCTTCCTTTCCACAGAAGAAAATAAATCAGGCTGGGCGCCGTGGCTCCTGCCTGTAAGCCCAGCACTTTGGGAGCCCAAGGCAGGAGGACAACTTGGGCCCAGGAGTTCTAGACCAGCATGGGCAGCATAGTGAGACCCCCATCTCTACAAAAAAATTTTAAAATTAGCCAGGCATGGTGGTGCGAGCCTGTAGTCCCAGCTACTTGGGAGGCTGAAGTGGGAGGATCGCCGGAGCCTGGGAGGTGGTGGCTGCAGTGAGCCATGATGGTGCCATTGCACTCCAGCCTGGGTGACAGAGGGAGAGCCTGTCTCATAAAATAAATCTATAAAAGTAAAAGGCATCTGGTGCACCTACTTTCCCTAATAATGAATTCTTTCCACAAGGTTCCTCATGTGTATTTATTTTGATGCAAGTTTAATAGAAAATGTATTACCACATGAGTCACTTAATTCCAATGACATACCATCCCAAACGTCTGAAAGTTTCTTATACTAGTATATTGATGGTTCTTGCACTGAACCCATCAGAGATGGATTGTGGGAATTAGATAAATGTGAAGATGATCACATAAGCCAACACTATTGCATTTGGATCTATGGCAAGCCTATATGTTCAGAGGATTAATAACATATGATACATTTTTAAATAACAAAATATCATGCCTTTACATCTACAATTTTATTTTGCTCAATATAGCTCCATTTCAATAAATCCATCCACAGGCAGCACCATTTTCATAAATATGTGTGTATATGGCCTGCAAATGCACCTTCTACGCTTTCTGATCAGATAAGAGGCGTGGCTACGGCAGCCCCTGGTCTGAAGCTGGTGTAACCAGAAAGGATCTGGGCTGGTTTGGGGAACCGGAACATCTTATGTCAGGGGAGTCGTGCTGGATGTATCCTGCAATGGCCAGGTCCCCTCACCAAGGGATGGGAAGGCAGCGTCAACTGATCTGGTGTTGTCTCCTTGCCATGTGCCAGGCTTCTCAATGCTGGAAGGAGACTTGTTGGGTCAGTGGGACGTGGGCTTCACGTTTGCTGGGCTGAAGACATAGCTCTCCATGCTGGCATCCCAGCGGACACCCCCACTGCCACTACTGCACCACGTCTTCACGTACACCAGCGAGCAGACTTGAGAGTTTCTGCGCATACAGTGGGTGTGAAATGGTGCCCTGCTGGGTTTTGAATCGGCATTCCTTGACCACCGGCCATGTTGCAGCACTCTTCATTTCTTCTGTCAAATGCCCGTGCATGTCTTGGCCTTACATTTTGCAGGCGTTCTGTATTTTCCATACCAATCCTTGGGGTGTATGTCTTCGGCCTACCTGTTACTTGTCTTCTCAGTTTGCTGATGTATCATGTGATAAACAGAAAGTCTTAATTTTAATATCATAGCATTTATCAATCTGATTTTTTTTTTTTGAGACGGGGTCTCGCTCTGTCGTGCAGGCTGGGGTGCACTGGCGCAATCATGGCTCACTGAAGCCTCCTGGGCTCAAGCGATCCTCCCACCTTAGCCTTCCAAACACCTGGGACTACAGGCAGGCGCCACAGTGCCTGGCTAATTTTGTAATTTTTTTGTAGAGACAGGGTCTCGCTATGTTGCCCAGGCTGGTCTCAAACTCCTGGACTCAAGTGGCCCTCCCGCCTCGGCCTCCCAAAGTGCTGGCCTGTGAGCCTGTGAGCCACCGCGCCTGGCTACCTTCTTTTGAATTCCCATTCAGACTGTGTGTTGCTGGTATATAGAAAAACAATGGATGTCTATGTACAGATTTTGTGTCAAGTAACCTTGTAAACTCTCATATTAAGTCTAATAATTATGTTTGGGTTCTCTTTGTGGATTCTTTTTGATTTTCTGCGTACACAATCCCATCATCTGCAAGTAATGACCGTTTTGTTTCTTCTATTCCAGTCGTTTTAGCTTTAATTTCTTTTTCTGAGGCGGAGTCTGGCTCTGTCACCCAGGCTGGAGTACAGTGGCACGGTCTTGGCTCACTGCAACCTCCGCCTCCCTGGTTCAAGCAATTCTCCTGCCTCAGCCTCCCAAGAAGCTGGGACTACAGGCACCCACCACCACACCTGACTAATTTTTGTATCTTTACCAGACACAGGGTTTCACCATGTTGGCCAGGCTGATCTGGAACTCCTGATCCACCCGCCTTGGCCTCCCAAAGTGCTAGGATTATAGGCGTGAGCCACTGTGCCCGGCTGATTTCTTTTTCTTGCTTTACTTCCCTGGACTTGCTTTCTTTGCTTTTACTTCCTTTGAGCTGAGATCGAGCCATTGCACTCCAGCCTGGGCAACAAAAGTGAAACTCTGTCTCAAAAAAAAAAAAGCATAGGAGGCATTGTCAGTGTTCCATTATTAAGTATGATGTTTGCATGTTTGCAGGGAGCATTTGGTAGGTATGTTTATCAAATTTAGAAAGCTCCCTCCCATTCCTAGTGTGCTATATGTTGAGTTTTTATAAAATGCTTTTTCTGAATGCATTAATATGATCACAGGGTTTCCTCCTCTAATCTGTTAATGTGGCGAATTACATTAATTCATTTTTAAATGTTAAACCACTCTTGTATTTTCTGGACTAAACTCAACTTTGCATGATGTATTTTTTTCATATGCAATTCTGGATTGGGTGGTTTTTTTTTTTTTTTTTAGCCTCGTATTATTATCCTCGTCTGGTTTTGGTATCAAGACATGGTAAAGGGAGTTGAGGCAGTATTTCCTTTTTCAGCTGTTCACTGGAACAGTTAGTCTAAGATGGAGACAATCAGTTACTTCCATGTTTGCTGGAGATCATCTGTAAAACCATCTAGGCCTTCCTTGCTTTTTGTTTTCTGTTTTTTGTTTTGTTTTGTTTTGTTTCTTTTCTTTTCTCTTCTTTGTTTTTTTTTTTTTTCTTTTGTTTTGTTTTGTTGTTGTTTTGAGACAGAGTCTCACTCTGTTGCCCAGGCTGGAGTGCAGTGGTGCAGTCTCAGCTCACTGCAACCTCTGCCTCCTGGGTGCAAGCGGTTCTCCTGCCTCAGCCTCCCGAGTAGCTGGGACTGCAGGCGTGCACCACCACATCCAGCTAATTTTTGTATTTTTAGTAGAGACGGTGTTTCTCCATGTTGGCCAGGCTGGTCTTGAACTCCTGACCTCAGGTGATCTGCCTGCCTCGGCCTCACAAAGTGCTGGGATTACAGGCGTGAGCCACTGCATCTGGCCCGGCCTTCCTTGTTTTTGTAGCTTCCTGCCTGTCCCCCTATAGATTTTAAACAATGGATCCAACTTCTGTAATAATTATGGGACCATTTAGGTTTTCTGTTTCTTCTTGAGTAATTTTTTATTGTGGGAAAAAATACATAACACAAAATTTGCCATCTTTTTTTTTTTTTTTTTTTTGAGACAAGGTCTAGCTCTGTTGCCCAGGCTGGGGTGCAGTGGCATAATCATTGTAACCTCAAACTCCTGGTCTCAAGCAATTCTCCTGCCTCAGCCTCCCGGGTAGCTGGGACTACAGGCATTCATCACCATGCCCAGCTAATTTTTAATTTAATTTTTTTTTTTTTTTGAGACAGATCTCACTTTGTCACCCAGGCTGGAGTACAGTGGCGTGATCTCAGCTCACTGCAACCTCTGCCTCCCGGGTTCAAGCAATTTTTGTGCCTCAGCCTCAAATTTTTAATGTTTTCGGTAGAGATGGGATCTTGTTACTTTGCCCAGGCTGGTCTCCCATTCCCAGCCTCAATCAAACCTCCTACCTTGGCTTCCCAAAGCGCTGGGATTACAGGTGTGAGCCACCATGCCCAGCCTCCAACTTTATTCTTTTGCATGTGGATATCAAGTTTCCCCTATACCATTTGTTGAAAAGACTACCCTTTTCCCAATTTGTAGCCTTGATACCCTTGTCAAAAATCATCTGACCGTATACTTGAGAGTTTCTTTCTGGGCTCTGGATTCTATTCCGTCTCTGTCTTTATGCCAGGACCACACTGTAATATGTTTTATTTTGTAATAGATTTTGGAAATCAGGAAGTGCGAGTCCTCGAACTTTGTTCTTCTTTTTCAGAATTGTTTTGGTTATTTGGAGTCCCTTGAGAGTCTATCTGAATTTAGGATGAATCATTCTATTTTGAGTCAATTTTTGATAAACAATATTTTTCTAAGAACATGCTTTTTTTTTTTTTTGGAGACAGAATCTAGCTCTATCGCCCGGGCTGGAGTGCAGTGGCATGATCTTGGCTCACTGCAACTTCTGCCTCCTGGGTTTAAGCAATTCTCCTGCCTCAGCCTCTCGAGTAGCTGGGATTACAGGCGCCCGCTACCACGCCCAGCTAATTTTTGTATTTTTAGCAGAGACGGAGTTTCACTGTGTTGGCCAGGCTGGTCTTGAACCCCTGACCTCAGGTGATCCACCCGCTTTGGCCTCCCAAAGTGCTGGGATTACAAGCGTGAGCCACCGCGCCCTGCTGGAACATGCCCATTTTGTTTAAGTTTTCAAGTTTATTAGCATAAAGTGTTTTGGTTTTATTTTATCATTAATTTATTATTAAGACATTTCTTGGGTCAAAACCAGATGACGTTGCTTAATGTTCATTTATTTTTAACCTACAAAAATTGCAGTTTCATCTTGTTCAATCTAATACACACGAAAGAGCATATGCTGCTTAGATGAATCATCTAAAGAATGATGATCAACTATTGCACACCTGTCCCCACTGACAGCCATCATGGACCCTTCTTTTTCCCTTCGCAGTTAGTCCTAGCCTTTCCTTGGTTGTCTTTATACTTGTCCCAATTAGGAATCAGCCTTAAACAATAAATTATTTACTTTTGCAACAATTTTTTTGGTTTTTTTTTTTTAAATGTGTTAACTAGAATCACCATGCTGTACATCAGATCTCTGGAAAGTCTCCATCCTGCATAACTGAAACTTGGTACCCTTTGACCAGCATTTCCCCATTTCCCCTACCCCAGTCCTGGAGGCCACTGTTCCGCTCTGTTTCCATGAGGCTGACATTTTTACTTTCCGTATGAGCAACGTCACGCAGTATTTGCTTTTCTGTGCCCGGCTTACTTCACTTAATGTAATGTCCTCCAGGTTCCTCCATGCTGCAAATGGCAGGATTGTCTTCTTTTTGAAGGCTGAATAGTGATCCATTGTGTATCTGTACCACATGTTCTTTATCCATTCATCTGTTGGTGGGCATTTCGTTTGATTCCATATCTTGGCGATTGTGAGTAGTGCTGCAATGGACATGCGAGTGTGGATATTGCTTCGACATACCAATTTCATTTCCTTTAGATACATACCCAGAAATGGGATTGCTGGATTGTATGGTCATTCTCACTTTAAATATTTTGAGGAACCACCATGCATACCATTTTCCATACTGGCTGTGCTAGTTTCCAATCCCACCAGCAGTGTCGAAATGTTCCCTTTTCTCCACACCCTCGCCAAAGTTTGTTTTCTTTTGTGTTTTTGAAAATGATCATTCTAATTTGAGTGAGGTGGTGTCTCACTGTGGTTTTGAGTTGCATTTCCCTGATGATTGGTGATGTCGAGCATTTTTCTTTCTTTTTTTTTTTTTAAGGTGGAGTTTTGCTCTTTTGCCCAGGCTGGAGTGAAGTGGCGCGATCTCGGCTTACTGCAACCTCTGCCCCCCGGATTCAAGCGATTCTCCTGCCTCAGCCTCTGGAGTAGCTGGGATTATAGATGTATGCCACCACACCTGGCTAATTTTTGTATTTGTAGTAGAGACAGGGTTTCACCATGTTGGCTAGGCAGGTTCCGAACTCTTGACCTCAGGTGATCCACCCACCTCGGCTTCCCAAACTGCTAGGATTACAAGCGTGAGCACTGCACCCGGCTGATGTTGAGCATTTTTTTTTAATAGACCTATTGGCCATTTGTATGTCTTCTTTCGAGAAATGCCTGTTCAAGTCCTTTGCCCATTTTAAATTGGGTTATTTTTGGTGTTTGTTTTTTCAATTTTCAATTTTTAATTTTTAGGAGTACATAGTAGGTGTAACTGGGTTATTTTAACTGGGTTAGAAAATACGTTTGCTTGCTGTTGAGTTGCTTGAGTTCCTTGTGTGTTCTGTGTATTAACCTTGTATCAGATGGATGGTTTACAACTATGTTCTTCCATTCCGTAGGTTGTCTCCTTCACTCTGTTGATTGCTTCCTCTGCTGTGCAGAAGCTTTTTAGTTTGATGCAAACTCAAACTCATTTGTCTGTTTTTGTTTTGTTGCCTGTGCTTTTGGTGTCATATTGAAAAACTTATTGCCCAGACCAGTGCCAAGAAGCTTTTCACCTAAGTTTCTTCTAGTAGTTTTCTAATTTCAGGTCTCACATTTGAATCTTCAGTCCATTTTGAGTTGATCTTTGTGCATTGTGTGAGATAAGGGTCCAATTTCATTCTTCTGCAAGTGAATATCCAATTTTCCCAACACCATTTATTGACAAGACTGTCTTGTGTCTATCATGTATTATTGGCACCTTTGTTGAAGATCAATCAACTGTAAATGCATAGATTCATTTCTGGGTTCACTATTCTGTTACATTGGTATATGTGTCTGTTTTTATGCCAGAACCATGCTGTTTTGGTTACTATAGCTTTGTAATATATTTTGAGATCAGATAGCATGAGTCTTCCAGTTTTGTTCTTTTTGCTCAAGATTGCTTTGGCTATTTGGGGTCTTTTGTGGTTTCATAGACATTTTAGAATTGCTTTTTCTATTTCTGTGAAAAATCTCATGGGAATATTGATAGGGATTACATTGAATGTGTAGATCACTTTGGGTAGTATAGACATTTTAACAATATTAATTATCCCAATCCATGAACACAGGGTATCTTTCCATTTATTTGT
>NW_026652282.1:134274298-134285599 GCF_009828535.3 Hylobates moloch
GAATACTCATCAGTATGCTGCAACCACTTTTAATCCTAATAATGATTTTGCCCTGGAGCCTACTTTGTGCGATATGAGCTTCTCTCCACTAGCTCCCTTTTGGATGGTCTTTGCCAGATGTGTCTCCTTCTATCTGTAGTAATTAGAGCCATTCCAGCTATGTGTCAAAAATAAACAAAATGGGTTTATGATCAAGCATGGGTGACTTACACAATCGTCAAAAGAAACGGAGGAACAACTCCCAGCCCTCCGAATCGGCCACCTCCTGGAATCAGGAATAAATCCTAATCTCAAAATGCAGGTAAACAGTCTACCTCCTGTCCCCTAAATGAGATGCCAAGCATGCCCCTCCCCTCAGCCAGGCTGTCTCCATCCAAACTTCAATGACCACTGGCTTCCCTGCTGACCCATGTCCCACTGAGGAGCCCCAGGCTCTGAACCAACTGCCTATGCACCATCCCCTCGGGCTGCACCTGCTCCCCAGGCCTGCCCCTCCTTTGGAGCTGCCTCTGTCCACCAAGGGTGCTGTCGCTCACCTAACCTTCCAAGCCAGAACCCAGTGGTACCTTGCTGCCCCCTCCACTCCCTGAAGAAGCTGCCTCCATGCCTGTCGAGTTCTTCCAACTGCTCGAACCTACTGGAACTCCAGGCCTCAGCATGTCTTGTCTGGGTGGCTGCAATGGCTGTGCTTGCTTCTCTGTCTCTCTCCATCAATCAATCAACCAATCAATCGATCAATCATCAATCAACTATCCACCTATTAATCCATAATCAATAATCTATCAATCTATATCATTTACTTATATAATCAATCATTGATCTATCCCATGTGTCTTCCTGTCTCCCTTTTATCATGCCTATCCATCTATCTTTTATGCCTCTATCATGTCTATCTTTCAAGCATTTATCTATCACCAGGCACAGTAGCATGTGCCTGTAGTCCCAGTAACTCAGGAGGCTGAGGCAGGAGGACTGCCTGATGCTAGCAGATCGAGTCCAGACTGGGCAAGATAGTGAGATCTCATTTCTAAAAAAAATTTTAAAATCATTGATCATCTCTCTTTATTCATCTATCTATCCATGTATCTATCACGTATTTTATCACTTATCACCTATGAATCATCCATCATCTATCGATCAATTATCTATATCAATCATGTCTATATATCTATATATCTATGTACCAATTTATCCGTCAATCATCTATCTGTTTTTGAGGCGATATTCACAAAATATACAATCAATCCCTTTAAAGTGCACAATTCAGTGGCATTTAGTATGCGCTATAGTTCCAGAACATTTTCTTCACAATAAAAAGAAACCCGAGGCTGGGTGTGGTGGCTCATGCCTGTAATCCAGCACTGTGGGAGGCTGACGCAGGACTGTCGCTTAGCTCCGCAGTTTGAGACCAGCCTGGGCAACATAGTGAGATCCTGTCTACAAAAAAAAAAAAAATCACAAAATTAGCAGGGTATGGTGGCACACGCCTGTGGTTCCAGCTACTCAGGAGGCTGGGGCAGGATTGCCCGAGCCCGGGAGATCAAGGCCACAGTGAGTTATGACTGTGTCACTGCACTCCAGCCTGGGTGACAGGGTGAGACCCTGTCTCATTAAAAAATAAATAAATACAAAAATTTTGAAAAAGGACTGCCCCCGCCCCATTTTCCTTCCCCTGCCCCAGGCCCTGACACCCACTCGTCTGCTTTCTGTCCCGATGAGCCTATTCTGGACATTTGTGTCTGGCTTCTTTCACCCAGCACGAACTCTGAGGTCCACCCGTCGTGTTATGGCGGAATGGCACCACGCCTTATGGACAGGCTGTGTGTCCATTTGTCTGTTGATGAACACTCAGGCTGCCCCACCTTTGGGAGGCTATGGCCATCCATGCATAAAGGTATGGCCACACAGCTGTTCTCAGTTCTCATGCCTCTGAGGCCAGATGGGCTGCTGCACCTTATTCCCACCAGCCACCCTCACATGCAGCCAAGTGGCCTGCAGTACTCAATACTGCTTCCCTGTTGCTGAAAGCTCCTCGGTGGCCTCTGGGCTAAGTCCTGTCTCTGTAGTGTGGCCTCCAAGGCCCGCCGGCTGCAGCCCTCCCTTCCCCTGCCCTCCCTTCCCCTGCATGCAGCACGAACACCCTGTGCTGTGCTCCCGGTTCCCCCCAGGCCCCTGCACAAGTGGCCTCCTCTCCCTAGAAGGGCCAGCAGCACCGTGTGTGGCAGCTTACACATCCCTTCTCTTGCCTTCGTGCTCCTCCCACAGGGACCAGCATGATCCCCTCCCCTAGTCCTATTTGGGCTCAGCCGGTATTTCTGTGCAATGTTGTTCCAGGTTCCACCCCGCCACCGTCACAGGAACCCTAAGAGCATTGGCGTGAGGCTGGACCACGTCTTCTGGTGACTTTCCCCGCGGAGGGGCTTGGGGGTCAGGTCCACTCCTTTCCCAAACTCACTCTTTCCCCCACAGGCAACCCATTCCCTCTCCTCCATCTCTACCCGAGATCCACAGCAGACACCACCAGACTCTGAGGCAGGGAGGAAGGACTGCATTTGCCAATGGAGGCTTTTACTGGGGGGACTGGGGGTGGTGCCCGGCCCGAGGGCTGAGGGCCCGGGAAAGGCACACGGTGGCGGTGGGGTCTCTCTCAGGCAGGCGCTGGCTCTGCAGACAGCTTCCCCTGGTGACCCCTCTTTGGCACTGAGCTGGGAACATGGTGTCCGCACTCCCGGCTGGCAAGCAGAGGCCCGTGTGCCCAGGTGGCGGCTGGCAGTGTAGGCTGGCAGGGTGACGGCCACAGGGGCTGGGTTTGGCACCAGTGGGAGCCGGGGCCCCACAGGACTCAGAGGCTGGGCCGCCCCCGCTGCTGGCAGGGTAGTCACATTGGCCACGGAGATGGCTATGAATAGGGAATCCAATAAATTAGGCTGTAGAAAGAGGAGGTGAGGGGCTGAGGGGGCAGGGCCTACATTCTCGCTCGGCAGGCAGTGCTGTGCGTCCCTCTCCTGTGGAATCTTCGGGGCTCTTGTGGGGGAGAGGATGCAGGTGAGGTGCTCTGTGTGACCGTGGGTCCCACTGGGCGGCTTTTATGGCATCCCATGGGATGGGAGCCTTGGCTGGCCACCCTCAGGGCATGGACCATGGGGTCTTTGAGAGACTGATGAGGAGAGAATCATGGGGACTCCAGTCTCCGGGGGGAGGCCACCTGCAGCTCCAGGGGCTGTGGCCTGAGGGGCTCCTGAGGCTCCGCTGCGCTGCTGTGTGGCCAGCACTGGGCCCCTTGTACCCCAGCTTCCTCCACGGAGCAAAGTAGAGGACTCACTGCCCTGGACAGGGCCCAGTCACTGTGGAACAGCCCCCCCCAGGGAGTGGGAGGGACAGGGTGAGGGTTACGCAGGGCGCCACCCTCCACATCTACTTTCCCGAGGTCGGGAAGGGTCTTCTAGGAGGAGGGGCCAGGCATGCAGGGGCGGGGTGCGTGCGCGGGTGGGTGCTGCTGTCTCCTTCATGTGATCCGAGCTTGGGGGCGGGGCAGGGGCCGGGGAGGGTCAAGTCAGGTGGAGGCACCCTGGAGGCCACCAGGGCCTTCCGGGCTAGGTGCCAGCACGTGCGCTGGGGCCATGGCCTCGCCCAGGATCTGGCAGAGCTCCTGGAGGCGCCGCTGCATCTTGGGAATGCCCGCCAGCTGCTGCTCCAGCCGCTGCTTCTCCTCTGTCAGGCTCAGGCGGGCAGCCGAGTCCAGCTTCTCGAACTTCCAGCCGCCCTCCCCATCGAACTGTAGCAAGTGTGTGTGGTACTTCCTGGCCAGGAGAGGGACAGGGTCAGGGGCACGGCACGAGGGCTGCTGATGACAGCCGCCTGCTGCTGCCGGGCCCACCAGGCCACCAGGCCACCTCCTCCCCTCAGGCAGCCACTCCCACCGACCCCAGGCAGGGAGAGAGGGCACCTACCACAGGGAGGGCCGGTGGGTGATGGAGAGCAGGGCAATGCCCGCGTCCTTGGCCGCCTGGAAGATTTTGCCTTCCACGTCGATGCTCACGGCGCTGGTGCATTCATCCAGGAGGGCGTACTTGGGCCTGGGGGTCCGGCCCGAGAGGGGAGTCTGTGCACCCTCCAGGGCCCAGCACCCCAGCCCGGCTCAGGCTCCACTGAGCACAGGCCTCCCCATGGCTGCTACTTCCCCTTCCAGGGGACCCCAGGGAGCCTGCCGGCCCCGCGTGCTCACCTGTGGTAGAACATGCGGGCCATGCCGATTCTCTGCTTCTCGCCACCCGACAGGACGTCCTTCCAGTCACACATAGCCTCCCAACCTAAGCGGGGGCAATGGTCTTGGCTCAGTTCCACCAGCACCCAGACCCAGGTGCCAGCCGGGGAGCTGGGGGAGCTGCGGGAATGAGCTAGCTGTGACGACAGGGCCCCTGTGCCTCTGTGTCCTTGTCTGTCTGCCAGGCATTAATCATGGAGGAGTGGGGACTGGAATCGTGCCTTCCCCTAGAAGAGATATGGTGGAGTCAAAGCCCCAACACTTCAGTGTGACCTTATTTGGAGACAGGGCCTTCGCAGAGGTGATCACACCAAGATGAGGTCATCAGAGTGGACTCTAATTCAACATGACTGTGTCCTCATAAAAAGGGGGTGTGCGGGCAGAGGACATGCACAGGCGAACACGAGGTGAAGATATACAGGGAGAAGTGGGCCATCTGCGAGCCGAAGACAGAGGCCTGGAACACAGCCTTCTGTCATGGCGCCCGGAAGGAGCCCACCCTGCTGGCACCTGGATCTTGGACTGCTGGATCCAGGAGATGATCCACCCCTGCGGTTTATGGCAGCCCCAGGGCACCCATACAGTTCCCTGGCACAGAGCTCCAGAGCGGCCTGAGTGCTCTCCCCAGACCGGGGGCTTGTCACCCACAGGGGTTGGGCCTCCTATCACTGCCCCGTGCTAGCACTTTGGCAAGGCTCGAGTGGGCTGTTTGAACGAGCAGGTGAGCCGGCTGCTCCATTAGGCCGGGGCGCTGCGGCAGAAGTGGCCCCTCCTGTCGTCTCGCCCATGCTGCCTTCCCCGGCGGCCCACGGCTAGAAGTGGCGACAGGGTATATGGCCACCCAGAATAGAGATTATGCTTCCCAGGTGGCCTTGTGGTGAGCTGTGAGCACGAGACTAAGTTGTGGCCAATGAGATATGACTGTAAGCATTCAATATGGCGGCTTCTGGAACCCTCCTTAAAAGAAAGAAGACACATACCTTTTGCCCCTTCCCTTCTACTTCCTCCATCCTACAGCCTGGGACATGATGTGAGGGCTGCAGCAGCCCTCCTGGATCATGAAGTGACTTTGGGAATGGAGGCCACACACAGCAGAGTGACATGGTAGAAAATCCTAGATCCCTGGGGCCTTCACAGGGCAGGGCCAGCCCTGGCAACCGTGGCCTGGCTCTCTTGGGACCTAACAGCTCAGTAGGATAAACTCACAGATGATCTTAGCCACTACTGCGGGGAGGCTGGTTCTGCTCCTTGCAGCTCAACTCCATCCTAACGGCTCATGCTGGCCGGCCACAGGCCCTGGGCATTCAGGCTGCCACAGAGGCGGGAGGGGCCACGTGCTCCCAGGCTGAGGGCAGCAGGAGCAAGAGGCAGGGCCCGGCCAGGGGCTGCTCCACCGCCATCGCCACCTGTGTTCCCGCTTCCTCCACAGGCAGGTGACAACACCCCAGCCATTTCCTGCAGAAGCCACTTCTTCTCATGTTGCCACCGAAGGAGGGCTTGGTGCCCGTGCCCTTGAACCATGAAGGGGAGACCCAGCAAGGCGAGGTCCTTGCCCAGAGCCATCTTGCACCCAGCAGTGGGGGCTGGAAGCAGAACCCAGAGGCTCAGAATTCAAAGACAGAACTGAACACTCCGTCTACTGTGTCCCTGCAGCTGCGCCCCCCTCTCCTCCTCCGCTCTCCCGGCCCGACAGACGCTGTGGACAAGCAGTATTCCTTGATAAGCCCAGGACAAGACAACAGCTCAGTCTGGCCTCCTTTTCAGTGAACTCATCTCTGAATCCACCCGACTCTGCTGGCCCCAGCCCCCTCCAAGCGTCTGCACAAACCTCCTGACAGTAGCCATCACTGCACACATGTGCCTGCCCCTCCCAGGCTGCCCCTGCCCACCGCCCCATGGTCCTTCCAACAGCGTCTGATCCTGCTCAGGGAAAACCTAGGCTCCCGCCTGGTCCGGAGGGCCCTCTGTGAGCCAGCCTCTCGCACCACCAAGCCTGCGGGCTGCACTCCGCCCTGCTGCCCCTGGCTCCTGGACGGGGTAACCACTCAGCATTCTGCAGGGCTCAGCTCAGACCTCTTTTCTCTGGGAGAGGGTATCCTGGTCCCCCAATGAGGTGTGCATCCCTGCTAGGTGCCCCCTTCCCTAGAGCACCCATGCCACCTGGGGCCATCTGTGTGGTGTTGGTCCTCCCTGGTAGGCGGGCCTCAGAGGTAGCACCCTCTGCCTCGCCCCTGTGGCACCTGGCACTTTAGACTCCTGGATGTTGAGATAATCTTCACTCCCTGGAGGCCAAGGGAGAGGCCAGGGTGGGACAAAGGGCGGCTGCCAGCCCCAGGCCTCCTACCTCCCTCCCGCTGCAGGATGTGGTGCAGGTGCACGACGTCCAGGATGGCTTCCAGGTCCTGCTCCGAGTGGCCCTTCCTTCGCATGTCCTCCACTGAGTCCGGGTAGATCACCTGGTCACGCAGGGAGCCCACAGACATGTAGGGCCTGTGGGAAAGCTGGGTGTCCACGGAGGGAAGGGCCGGCCCTGCCTCCCCCAAGATACTCTGCGCCTCCCAGGCAGTGTCCACATGCCACGCTCACACGCACCCACACGCTCACGTCGCCGCCCGTGCACACACCCCACACAGATCCAAAATAGGGCAGTGGATCGGGCGGGTTTGGAGGGAGCAGGAACCACAGCCCGTCTCTGGCTCTGGGGACAGTGCCTCGGTGTCCTCTCCTGAGGTGCTGACTCTTCACCACTTCCTGGGCCTCTGCAGGAAGCCACGTGTGAGCGCACGGGCAGGAAGAGGTGGAGAGAGACGCACGGGCTTCCTCACCTCTGCGGGATGTAGAACATGCGCTGGGGTGGGGGCTTGTAGAGCACACCACCGTACGTGGGCCAGAGCCCACCCAGGATCCGGAACAGGGAGCTCTTGCCGCAGCCGTTGGGGCCCGTGATGAGCAGATGCATGCCTTCCTCCACCTGCAGGGGCAACAGCCGCTGACGCCAGAGAGCGCAGGCCCCTTCCCGCACCCTATGGCCTCCTGCCCAGCCTTGAGAGGCTCCCAACGCCCGAGGCCAGCAGGCAGGCCATTCTTGATCTCTTGATAAGGGACAGCAGGGCCTGGGGGATGGGGTCCAGCGTCCACAGCCCTAGCTAAATTTAGCTCTCGCTAGATGCCTGGCCCAGGACACAGGAATGGACAAGACCCCGCCCTGTCCTCAGGCCCTGACATGCCCAGAGAAGATGGTGCCAGCACAAGAGGAAGGGCCTATTCTGCCACAGCTAAATGAGTAGGTGTGTTCCAACACAGCCAGCGCCGTCCTCAGTCCCGTCCGACTCCCACTTCACCAGGAATCCAAGGGCAGGGTCAACCCCCAGCCCCCTTTAAGGAACTGCCCTGAAAGGCACTTTGTTTTCAAGAGACGAGATCTCACTCTGTTGTCCAGGCTGGAGTGCAGTGCTATGATCACAGCTCACCGCAGTCTCCAACTCCTGGGCTCAAGTGATCCTCCCACCTCAGCCTCCTGAGTAGCTGGGCCTACAGATGCATGCCACCATGCCTGGCTAATTTTTAAATGTTTTTTAGAGACAGGGTCTTGCTATGTTGCTCAGGCTGGTCTCAAACTCTTGGCTTCAAGCAATTCTCTCACCTTGGCCTCCTGAGTCACTGGGGACAAAAGGCAGTTTCTTTCTTTTCTTTTTGAGACAGGGCCTTGCTCTGTTGCCCAGGCTGGAGTGCAGTGGTGGGATCATGGCTCACTGCAGGCTCAACCTCCTGGGCTCAAGAGATCCTCTCACTTTAGCCTTTCAAATAGCTACAACTACAGGCATGGCCACCACACTTGGCTTATTTTTGTATTTTTAAAAATTTTTGTAGAGACAGGGTTTGCCATGTTGCCCAGGCTGGTCTTGAACTCCTGGGCTTAAGCGATCTGCCCACCTCGGCCTCCCAAAGTGCTGGGATGACAGGCATGGGCCACCACGCCCGGCCCAAAAGGCACTTTCTTTATGTCTCTAGACTGACAGTACAGACCCCACTGCCTCCCCAGGTGCCGGAGTGGCCCAGAGATGCCACAGTGGCCCCTGGTATCTGCATCATGGACCTCAGGCTCCTCAATTCACTGATTCCATGGTCCTCGCTGGAGCTAGGAAATGCCTACTTTGGGAAAATGCCGGCCAGGCTGGAGGCGGGCTGTGTGCAGGGAGGAGGCCAGGGGCCTGGAGTCAGTGAAGTTCACGGTAACAACAACGATGCTACACGGGGCTCCTGGGAAGACTTGAGGCCATGGTCTTTAGCTTACCTCAGGCAGTGTCATGGGTGGAACTGTGTCCTCTGAAATTCCTATGTGGGAACCCTAATCCCCACTACCTTGGAGTGTGAGCTTATTTGGAAACAGGGTCGTTGCGGATGTGATGAGTTAGATTTGGACGAGGTCGTTCTGCAGAGGGGTGGGCCCTAATGCAATGTGACCTGTGTCCTGACAGAAAGGGGAGACGGAGGCACGGACATACCCAGAGGGAGAGCGCCTAGTGGAGACAGAGACTGAGGCCGACCTGCCATGGCAGAAGCCAAGGAAGCCCGCAGATGGGCAGCAGAGCAGAAGCTGGGACAGAGGCCCCGAGCGGAGGCGCCTTCTCGGTCCTTGGCAGAAGCCCGCCCCGCCTGCGCCTTCCTCTCGGACTGCTGGACCCCCAGCCAGGAGAGAGGACATCTCTGCTGCGAAAGCCACTCAAAGTTTGTAACACTTTGTGATGGCAGCCACAGGATGCTAATGCAGCCACCTGACTGTCCCCCTCCTGAGGGGAGGGGCCTGGGCCTTGCCCCATCTCACATACCCGGCTCCCTGAGCAGCTGTGGCCCTGCGTGCAGGGGCCCCATGAGCTTGCCGGCTGCCCCCGCCTGCTTGTGCTGCCCGGGGCCAGCCTGGAAACCACCCTCCTCGGACTCACTGGTGATCGGCTCCCCCGACATCCTAGGAGGGGGCCACTGCCGGCGGTGAGGGTAACCACCTGTGCGAGCCCCCTCCTCCCTGGCATGCCCCTCCTCTCTGCTTCCTCCTGTGTGAGCTGCCCCTCAGGCCCACGGCCCCTCACTCCTCTACCCTCAGCTGCCTGCCCACTCGCTCGCAGCAACTCCTGGGCAAGGCTTCGTCCCACCCCCACCACCCCCAGGGACTTTGACCACTCTTCTTGTGACCCCCACTGTCCCTTGAACAGCTGTCTACCTGGAGGCCTTTGTAACATTTTAGTGCCCCTCCACAGTGAGGACTCCCTGAGTGCAGGGCTCCTGATTTACCTCGGGTTTCTGGTGCCCGGCTCAGAGTTCAGGGCACATTGGTTAAATGAGTGAATGAATGAGTGATTCCTTGTCACTTCTCTACCTGTCCCTCCACCCCAGTCTCCCCCTCACTCCATTAGTCCCCAGCCCTGTCCAAACCCCTGGCTGGGGACACAGGTGATCTGTGGATTCCTTGCTGTGGCCTTCCCAGGGAGGTCGAACGGCAAGGTTTGAACCAGAGCCCCCCTGCCCGGGTTTTGGCTTTCTTAGGAGTGCAGGGAGTTGGCATCAGATGATAGGGCCAGGAACACCGGGGTGAGCCTTGGCCAATCCTGGTATCACTAGTCTCTTTTATCAGCCCTGCCTCTGTTGCCCCAGGATGAACAGTCAGAGACACGTTGGTCTCTCACCTTGACCTTGGCCCACCTGCCACATAGATATAGGGACAACGGCTGTTGCCAGCACAGACAGGCGGGAAGCCAAGGGCTGAGGCTTGCATATGTGCGTGGCTGGTGCCCTCCCTGCTGGACGTACCCTGATGTTGAGGCTGGCCACCACCACCTCTCCTGACGGCGTGATGATGGGGATGTTCTCGCAGATGATCCCCTGCTCCACATCCACCACCTGGCCTGCAGAGAGAGCACAGCGGGGGTGGGGTGGAGAGGGAGTGGTGGCGACCCCTCTGCATTCTGGGGAGTCTGCGTGCCCCCGGCTGCACGCCCTCATTCCCATCCCTGGCAGCATGCCAGCTGGTTCCTGACCAGCAGCCTGTGGTCCGGGGTCCCTAGGGAACACAGCCAGGTCTTCCAACAAGCGGAACTCTTCCCCCAGTGTCTAGTACGGTGCCCTGGGCCGCCACCCCCTTCTGCAGCACCTGCCTCCCACGGCAGCCAGCAGCTGGCACACTGACTGGAACTTTCTCTTGCTGTCCTGCATGGGTGAGGGGACCACATCCCCCTTGTTTTGAATGAATAATCCAGGCTGGGGCCCTCTAAGGGCGAGTCGGTAGGGTGGCCGGCAGCTACTGTCTGGAAAAGAAGGTGGGCGCACCAGCACCTCTCCCCGGGAAACCCTCCAGGGGCCCAGCTGTACTAGGCTGAAGTCCTCAAAGACCCTGCCGGGCAGCCCTCCCATCCTGGGTGGACTGGGATGGGCCAGAAGCACATGGAGGTCCCTGAGTGAGGGAGCGGGAATGGGAGGAGCTGGGGCAGCAGGTCAGCACCTGCAGTAGCAGCAGGGGTGGGGTCACTCACAGGGAGGGGACAGCCTTACCTTGGATCTTCAGGGGGCCTTCCACGCGGACACCAGACCGGCCTATGGTCCCAGACCCCGCCTGAGCGTCCTCCAGCTCCCTGGGCCTCTTGAAGTGACAGCGCTGAACATCTTCAAACACCTGGAACATCTCGTGCACCCGGGCTGTGTAGCCAGCCAGCTCCGTCACCTGAGGGAGGGTGACCTTGGCTTAGCCCCTGCCAGTTGCAGGGAGAGAAGCATGGCAAGGATGGCAAGGGTGGGGCTGGGCCAGGGGTACCTCCTTGTACGACGACATGATCCGCTCAATGGCATCTGCAGCCGCTGTCAAGAGGTTGCGGGCAATCGTGAAGGCTTCTGTGCGCTCGCTCACCAGCTCCTCCTCCTTCTTTTCCAAGGCTGCCTTCTTCACAGCCTCTGCATCTGCAAAGCCCCAGAGGGGTGGGTGGCGGGGCGGGGAGGGGCAGGGCAGAGACAGCGGAAAGTCAAAAATGAGCTGCTGGAGAGAAAGGCGA
>NW_026652282.1:134285699-134333127 GCF_009828535.3 Hylobates moloch
GCGGCGGCAACCAGATCTCTCTCTCTTTCTCTCCATGTGCAAGAGAGGGACCCCTCACACCATACAGACAAACCAACCCAGAGCACATCACAGGCTGATGTGTAGTGTAGCCCAAAGTATGAAACTCTCAGAAGAAAATGGGATAAAACTTCACGACCTTGGGTATGGCAACAGTTCCTTCACTAGGACACCAAAAGCATGAGCACCAAGAGAAAAACAGATCAACTGAACACTTTTGTGCACCAAAGGACAATATCGAGACAGTGAAAAAGACAACCTACAGACTGGGAGAAAACTCTGGACTGGTAAACCACACATCTGATGAGGGCGCAGTATCCAGAAGATACAAAGAGCTTTCACAATTCAACAACAGAGATAACCCGATCACACATGGGCGAAGGACGTGAACAGACATTCCTCCAAAGAAGACATACAAATGGCCACTCAGCACATTAAAAGAGGCTCAGCATCATTAGTCATCAGGGAAATGCAAATCAAAACCACCAAGAGATACTGCCTCACACCCACTAGGTGGCTAGAATACAAAGGAGATGATAACCAGTGCTAGCCAGGATGAAAAGGTGGAACCCTCCAACACTGCTGGCGGGAAGGTAAAATGGGGCAGCCACCGTGGAGAACAGTCTCGCAGCTCCTCAAAAAGTGAACTGTCCAGTTACCGTGTGACCTGGCAATTCTACTCCTAGCTACACACCCAGGAGAAACGAAAATATCTGCACACATAGAGACTTGTCCATGGATGTTCACAGCAGTGTTATTCACAATAGCCAAAACATGAAGAAACCCAAAATGTCCATCAAGAGATGAATGGATAAAGAAATTGTGGTCTATGCACACAATGGAATATTATTCAGCCACGAAAAGGAACGAAGGACTGATTCATCTTATGACAGGGACGAATCTTGAAACCATGATGCTCAGTGAAGGAAGCTAGTCACAAAACGCTACAGAGCACATGATTCCATTTCTAGGACATGTCCAGATAGGCAAATCCACAGAGACAGGAAGCAGATGAGTGGGTGCCAGGGGCTGGAGAGAGGGAATGAGGAGTGACTGTTCATGGGTCTGGGGTTTCTTTGGGGGATAAAACAAAAATAAAACATTCTGGAGTTAGTGGTGATGGCTGCACAACTCTGTGAGTGAATTTAAACTGTACATGGAAAAGGATGAATTGTATGGTAATTACATCTCAATAACGTTGATTTTTAAAATACTCCAGTAGGCATCTGGTTTTGTTTCTGGGTACAGCCAGCTCCTTCCACCGGCCCTCTGTCCTGCACCGATGTCGCCCCTCCTGGGGCACATCTGAACTTTGTCATCCAACGCCCAGGGCTGTTTGGCTTTGAAACGCCAACTTTCTTTTTCTTTTCTTTTCTTTTTTTTGAGATGGAGTCTTGCTCTGTTGCCCGGGCTGGAGTGCAGTGGTGTGATCTCGGCTCACTGCAACCTCTGCCTCCCAGGTTCAAGGGATTCCTGTGCCTCAGCCTCCCGAGTAGCTGGGATTACAGGCGCCTGCCACCAAGCCCAGCTAATTTTTTTTGTATTTTTAGTAGAGACGGAGTCTCACCATGTTGGCCAGGCTGGTCTCAAACTCCTGACCTCAGGTGATCCACTCGCCTTGGCCTCCGAAGATGCTGGGACTGCAGGCATGGGCCACCACGCCCGGCCTAATGTCCCACTTCCTGACTGCCCCCTCTACACCATGGTTTTTGACCTCTGGGCCAGCAGCTGTATTGTTTGGTGTCTGCTTCTCCCAGGAGCTGCTCCTGTCTTAATTTGCTTTTCTGTCACACTCTAGGCCCCGTGGCAGCACTCCTAACCCTCATCAATGGTCTTGACTCTCAGCTTCTTGATCCTTAGAGTCCCCACAGGAGCAGAGGTGGGGAGCAAGGGCGAAGGCCGCCTCTGAGGGTGCTGGGGTGTGGCTGAAGTGGTGGGAGTGTCCTGTGAAGGAACTGAGGACTGTATCCAGGGGCGTGTGTGATCCTGACGGGGAAGCCTCAGGGATCATTGGCTGGGGGCTGGGGGAAGACACAGAACGCAGTATCTGCTCAGGGCCATGCAGGGTGAAAAGGGGCCTGGCCTGGGAAACCAGGGAACTAGATTGGGCTGGCGGGGCAGGGACGTTAATCCTAAAGGTCGAAGGCCTTGGGCCTTTCTTCCCAGGGTGCTCTCAAGGACACAGCCCTCCTCCCCAGTTGTTCTGAGAGCTGGACAGTCGCTGTGGACAAAGGGAAGGGTCTGCAAGTCTTTGTGCCCAGGGCATCCTGGCGTAGAACCAGCTGCCCTCTGCAGGTTCTCTTGGAGCCTTGGGCGACTAAGGCCAGGGCCCCAGAGCTGGACAGAGCAAGGCCTCAGGGCTGGAGTGGGAGCCACAGGCCCTGCCCATCTCCTGAGCCCACCTGCCTTGCACACCAGCCCAGCAAAGCTTATCTAAATCTTCCCCAACCGGTAAGAGCCTGCCTTCCCACCCAGTGCACTCCACCTCCTTGAAGCACCTGGAGCCCTCACTAGCCACCCGCCGCAGGGGACACAGCAGGGACAAAATAGACAAAAATCCCTGACCCCACGGAGCTTGCAGTCCATGGCAGGGAGAGAGAAAGGTGCCACTGACGGGGTGTTGAGTGCTTGGGAGAGCAGTGGGGCAGGGAAGGAGACAGGAAAGGTGGCGGTGGGCAGGCCGGGCCTTGCCTAGGGGGGCTGCGCCACGGGGCAGCAGAGGAAAGAGTGCTCCTGGCACAGGCCCCAAGACAGAGCAGGCCTGGCATTTGGGGAAATAAGAAGACCACAGGACCAGGCACAGTGGCTCACACCTGTAATCCCAGCACTTTGGGAGGCCGAGGCAGGTGGATCACTTGAGGTCAGGAGTTCAAGACCAGCCTGGCCAACATGGCGAAACCCCATCTCTACTAAAAATACAAAAATTAGCCAGGCATGGTGGCGTGTAACTGTAGTCCCAGCTACTTGGGAGGCTGAGGCAGGAGAATCACTTGAACTCGGGAGATGGAGGTTGCAGTGAGCTGAGATCGTGCCACTGCACTCCAGCCTGGACAACAGAGTGAGACTCCATCTCAAAAGCACCCCCCCCCCAAAAAAAAAAAAACAACAGAAGGCCACAGGACAGAGCCAATCAAGCCAGGGGAAAGGGAGTGCTTCACAGCCTTCAAAGGCTGTTGGCTCTGAGGACCACCAGAGCAGGGCCAGGAGCCCACAAAGCCTGGCACAGCAGAGGCTCAGAAAATTCCTAGGCCTTCAGGGCAGGGAGCAGCCCGATGCGACCAATGGCAACCATGGAGCCAAGCGGCTGCAGGTGCTGTCTCGCGGGCTGTCTCGGTGCCTGGGGCTAGGTGCGCTGACTGGGCTGGGTACCCATGTCGGCATCAACGCTGCCCTTGATGTGCAGTCCCCGAATTAGATCCTTCCTCTTGGTGAGTCACCCAGAGGATGACACAGACAGTTGAGGGCATGGAAAGCCCCAAGGTGGAAACAGGAACAGAGAGAGAATCAGACTTCTGTTTATAAATTGAAAACCCTCTTCCCACCAAACTGGGTAAACTATGACACTATTTCCAGCAGAGCCAAGCTTGACAGAAAGCAAGGGAAACTCCTGGGAGCAAAGAGAGCAGACAGCCAGGTGATCCTTTGAAAGCCCCAGAGGCAGGCAGGGCAAAGACCAGGAAGCTTTCCTTGCTTAGCCTGGGCTCTATGCGCAACGAACAAAAAGCCTCCTCTAAGAATTTGTAACAATGTGCCTGGAGTTCAAATGAATTCAAATGAAACCACCTCTCAATTCAGAAACCATCCCCTCCGCACTAACTAACGGCCTCCAACTGCTTACCCTGGAGTGCTTGGCCAAAACAGAAGGAAATATGGACTTACACCCTCCATTGAGGCCACACCAATCCCCATAGAAGTCCTGTTGCAAAACCCACAAGGAAATGATCCACCATGAGTGAAGACCAGCAGACAGAAGACAGGTGAATGATACTCCCAAGAACTGAAGCTAACCAAACCATCGGATAGAGACAGTGGGGTAAGTGTGACTAACATGATACACAGCATAAAAGGAACAGTCAAAAAGATGAGCAAATAAGACACAGAAACAGCCTGACATTTCTACTTGAAAAAGGAAACGTCCATTTTCAAATTTCTATTTGAAATAGAATGAAATAGAACTTACAAAACAGCCACTGAAATGTGCACAAAATTCCAATTAGACATGGCCAAAGAGAAAACTGGTGAACTGGAAAATGAGCAAGCAGGAAGGCCTCAGGGCATCCCCAGAATTCAGCACAGACAGTGTGAGATGGGAAACAGTAAACAGAAACCAAAAGACACAACGAAGAGAGTCAGAAGTCCAGCACTGGCTGCCAGTTCTAGAAGAATAGGAAAAAAGAATGAGAGTCAGGCAATATCTGAAAAGCTAATAGCTGAGAATCTTCCAGAATGATTGAAAAACTCAAATATTCAAAGGACATATAACAAGTCTCAAGCAGAATCAACAAAAACTGACACCTAAACATGTCATAGTGAAACTGCAGAATGCCAAAAAGAAAGAAAGTGAGCAAAGTAGCCAAAAAAAACCACAGAGTGCTCAGGGAGGACAATTTGTTAGCAGCTACAGATTTGTCAGCAGCTACAGAAGAAGCAGGGAGACAATGAGACATTGTGAAAGGGCTGAGAGAAAAGAATAGTCCACCTAGACTCCATTGCACAACTCAACTTTAGCTTGGGAATAAGGGTGAAATAGAAACATTTTCAACAAAAATAATCAAGAATTACAACAGGCTGGGTGCGGTGGCTCACGTCTGTAATTCCAGCACTTTTGAGAGGCCAGTGCTGGAGGACCGCTTGAGCCCAGGAGTTCCACACTAGCCTGGGCAACACAGCGAGAACCTGCCTCTACAAAAAACAAACAAACAAACAAAAAACGAAACAACACAAAGAGTTACAATAAAATAATCAAGAATTTCCCATGACAAAACCCTTGCTGGAAGAACCTTTTTTAAAAACCAACCACAACTAGAAGCACTGATGACTGTTTGTCCTGAGTATAGTCGTGAGTCAAAAAACAAACAAACAAACAAAAAACTAAAAACATGTCTATCTGGAGGAAGATAACGGGAACACAGAAGAGAAATTGAGATGTAGGAACGAAATGGTGAGCACAGAACTCAGCAAACATGTGAGCGAGTTTCAACACGCGTGGATAAGGCGATAGCAAAGAGGAAAAACTAGGTACAAATCCAACTCTTGGCTGGGCTATGACGCCATGCTCCACGGGGCTGCTTCTGTGTTCTAAGGTCCAGGAGGAGGCGGAGCTATTGATTAACCTAACAAGTATGCGTGTTGATCTTTTATTTTTTATTTTTATTTGAGACGAAGTCTCGTTCTTTCGCCCAGGCTGGAGTACAGTGGCGCTATCTCGGCTCACTGCCAGCTCCGCCTCCCGGGTTCATGCCATTGTCCTGCCTCAGCCTCCCGAGTAGCTAGGACTACAGGCGCCCGCCACTGCGCCCAGCTAAATTTTTGTATTTTTAGTAGAGACGGGGTTTCACCGTGTTAGCCAGGATGGTCTCAATCTCCTGACCTCGTGATCTGCCCACTTCGGCCTCTCAAAGTGCTGGGATTACAGGCGTGAGCCACCGCGCCCGGCCGCATGTTGATCTTTTAAAGGGTAACCACTAATGGACTAAAAATCAAATGCAGAAGTTGCAATCCAGCAGGGGAACAAAACAGGAATGCAGGCTGGGCGCGGCAGCTCACGTCTGTAATCGCAGCACTTTGGGAGGCTGAGGCGGGAGGATCACCTGACCAGGAGTTTGAGACCAGTCTGGGCAACATGGCGAAACCCTGTCTCTACCAAAAACATGAAAATTAGCCAGGTATGGTGGCTTGTGCCTGTAGTCCCAGCTACTGGGGAGACTGAAGTGAGAGGATCACTTGAGCCCGGGAAGTCGAGGCTGCAGTGAGCCAAGGTCGCGCCACTGCACTCCAGCCGGGGCGACAGTCAGACTCCTGTTTCGAAAACCAAAAAGAAAATAAAACAAACAAAAACAACAGGAATGCAAAAACCTAAATCTTTAATCTTATCACTAAAATAACAGGTAGTACAGGCTTCCCGCTCCTCTAAAACACCTTAGGGTGGAGGTCTTTCCCCTTTGCAACCTGCAAGAGCTGTTTCAGGGCGAGGAAACCAAGGCTGGAGTGATGAAGGGGCTCACTCCAGGTACTCTGCACATCCTCCCACCTCTAAGTCGCAGTTGGGTTGAGGACAGGGACAGGTGGGTGAGAGTATCTGTGCCTGGAGAAGTGACATGTAGTGTTCCTGACTTGCAGTCCTGGGCTTGGCTGAGTGGTAACAAAGGGCATGAGGTGCGCGCAGGGCAAAAGGCAACAAGGAGGGGCAAGGCAAGCCCAACTTCTGAAAGCATCAAGAGTGGCAGCAGGGCCTCGGTGGCCCCAGCAGCAGAAGTGGGCGGCGGGCTGGCTGAGTTGGGCCCTCATGAGCCCAGCACAAAGCGGTATGGGGGACAGGCCCCTGGCCTGGATCCTCTTGGAGCCCTGGGTCTCACCTGACTCTGAGTAGCCAGTGGCAGTGATGATGGGGACAGCCACCATGAGCAGGCCTGAGGCGCTCCACACATACTTCATGAGGAACTGCTCCAGCATGACATACCATAGGCGTTCCAGAAGGATGAGGTTGATCTGCGACGCCAGGTCCTGGTAGGAGTGCTGTAGCAGGGCCAGCTCTACCTGTGGGGGGTGACAGACACAGACAGGCTTCCTGGCCACGCACAGGGGCAGCTCCCGTGGGGGCGATGGTCAGGGTCTCCCATTGCCACTCACACACGCTGTGCCATGGTGACCATCAGAAGGCCGAGAGCCAGAGGTTACGATTGGGTGGGGCCAGGTCTCAAACTCGAGGTGTGAGGGGGTATAAAGGACTGGCTGATGTCACAGTGCGGCTCCTGTCCCCTCTCCACTCCCTCTTTAGTCACCTTGTTTCTGTCCTCTGCTGAGTCCATTTCTTTGGGCTCCCTGCCAGCCCCCCCTCCTCCTGGCTCGGAGAGATCATCCATCAGCTCTAGTTTTTCCCCCCTAAACTAAGCAAAGAGCAGCGCAGGACAGCAAAAGGCAGTGCTCTTGGGCTGAGTGCAGTAGCTCACACCTGCAATCCCAGCACTTTGAGAGGCTGAGGTGGGAGGATTGCCTGAGCCCAGGAGTTGGAGACCAGCCTGGCCAACATGGCGAGATGCTGTCTCACCAAAAATAATTAAAAAAAAAATTAGCTAGGCGTGGTGGCACACACCTGTAGTCCCAGCTACTCGGGAGGCTGAGGTGGGAGGATCACTGGAGCCCTGGAGTTTGAAGCTGCAGTGATGGCGCCACTGCACCCCAGCCTGGGCAGCACAGTGAGACCCTGTCTCTTGGTTCTGAAAAACTCGGTTCAACAGTCTGGGCCTATTTAGGCCCCCTCTCCCCTCAACCTTCCCACAGTTCCTTTTGGTGAGAAATTTGCATGGCATTTTCCCACTGAAACCAGGAGGATGCGCTCCTGAGCTGGGCCCTACAGGACTCGCTCCAGTGGATGTCCCCACTGCTGAGCCTGGACCTCGCTCCCTCAGCAGTGGGTAGGCCTTCCCTGTCCTTCTGTCCCCCTTCCTGCACTGGCCACCACTACGTCAGGACACCAGCAGGTGGGGAAAGGGACATCCGCTGGGAAGAGGTGGCAGCAGCAGTCAGACAGGCGGGGGAGGTGGGAGGTGTTGGGAAGTGCTCCCAGCAAGGTAGCCAAGGGGTTGTGAATTTCTGGGCTCAGGCCAGGGACACACACCCCAGCCTTGCCTCCCCACAGCCGCCTGATGACAGCTGCCCAGCCTGCCACTGTTTGCCAAGTGCTTTCACGGCTCTGCATCTGATTCTCCCCACGTCCCACTGCATGTGTATTCGTGTGCCCATTGTACACAGAACACTGAAGCCCAGGGAGGCAAAGTGACCTGCCCAAGCCCATACAGCCTGATGGTGGCAACCAGTGTGGGAATTTGGACCACACTGGCAGAGCTGCTAGGAGAACCACATTCTTGTAAATGATGCTTAGACTTATCAAGAGAGCTTTACTTTGTTCTCAAGCAAGAGATCATGTGCATGTGCGTTTCAATAAGCCTCCTCGTGGCAATCCCAGGAAGGACAGAATACTCTGCTGTGTGCCCTCCAGCCAGTCAGCTGCTTCTGCCCTGATCTGAGCCTAGGCCAGTGTCCACGGGGACATCAGCCAGTGGGACTGCCATGGGCCACATGCCACCCGAGAGGTCCTATCACCCCACACAGCTTTCCAGCTGAGGCCTATGCAGACAGGCCGTGAATGCACACCAGGCCCTCCTGCCCTGGCCAACAAACCCTCTTGGCCAACGTGCTACTTCCTGAAGCTAGCCCGGATGGAGTCCTTCAAAGAACCTGTAATCTCTCTACTTCCTGAAGCTAGCCCAGACGAAGGCCTTCAAAGAACCAGTGATCTCTCTTCTGCCCCCGCCACCCAGGTCGGCCTGCACAGCTGAGCTCCCTGCAAGCCCGATCTCCCATTCCTGAAGCAAGCACCCTGGCAATCCAGACTCGTGCTGGGAGCTGGCAGGGGTGCCAGCCAAGGCTGACAATGTAGCTGCGGGGAATGTGCCAAGCGCCTCGCCCAAGGCTGCGGCTGCTTGCCAAGGCCCTGCAGCCCAGCATGCGGGAGAAGAGGAGAGGGAAGCCGGGGTGGTGGCTGAAGTCCAGGGGCCTTTTCTCTGAATCTGCAGTCTGGCCCACACCCGGGATGCCCCTCTCTGTGGAATTCGGGGACAAGCCTGCTTCTCTACTGGTGCACAGTCAGTGAGACAAGGTCCCAGGGCAAGAGGCCACCTGACCCAGGGAGCACACACAGGCCTTCGGGGGATGGATGCCATTGTGCCCCTCCTCCCAAGAAGCACTGGGGAACCGAAACTGAGTCGCAGAGAGCAGGGCCCAAGGCAGCTACGAGGAAGGGGAGGGGCTGAGGCGAGATAAAGGGAGCATTGACCTGGAGTAACCTTTCCCAGCGCCTGCCTGGCCTGCCGGCCCCAGCCCACCGGGGAGACAGGAGACAGACGGGGCGGAAGGACGGCCACCTTCCGCCCCACCAGGAGCAGGAAGTGTGTCCCGCCGCAGCGGCGGCCTGGGCCCGGCATCTCTGGTCTGGGGGCCCGGGAAGGCAGCTGAGCCAGTTGGTAGCCGGGCAGGCCTGTGGGCTCAGGCGGGGGTGGCCTTGACCCCAAGTCCCACTGCTGCGCTGGGCGCTGCTCATTAACCTCCGCTTGGGCTGAGTCATGCCCATAATGCCGGCCTGCCTGGCCAGCCAGCTCTGCTGGACGCCGGCCTTCAAAGGGCCCAAGGGCCCAGGAGGGGCTAAGCAGCAGGCTGCGTCCCTTGGTCCCCACTCACAAATGGCAGGTGTCTCCTCCTGGCTGGCTGCAGGAGTGGGGCGGGCAGGAGCTCTAGAGGCTCAAACCGCTAGGATCGCAGCTCTAAGGCCAGGACAACCTCCTTGAGGAGGAGAGGAAGCAGAAGTGGCCTCGAGCGTGCAGGCAACCGCACAGGACAGTCCCCACCCAGCCTTCCTGCCTCTCCACTGCCGCGCCTGAGTCCACGGCTGCCCAAGGCCCTGCCCACCCCAGCCCCGCTCTCCCATGGCCTGCCCACACCTTTGGCATCAGCCCTGGCCAGCCCCGGACTGTCCCCACCGCTCACGGCTGCCTGCCCCTGGGCCTCCCTGCCACACGCTTCCCTCCATGCCCAGCGCCCCAACCTGCCCCACCTCGTGGCCCCCATAGAAGGCGATCTCCTCCGAGTTGGCCACCACACGCGAGTGCATGTAGCGCAGCTCCCCCTTCCGCCGCGCCTCCTCTGCCACCAGCTCCCCGAACTTGGGCGAGAAGGCCCGCAGCACGTTGGCCGTAAGGAACACCACGAGGCCGGCGATGGCCGAGGGCCAGGCTGTGCCGGCCCCACGGGAGCGGGCCGCCCGAAGCAGGGTGTAGGAAGTCACGGCCACGTCCAGAAGTGGCTTGGTCAGGTTGGAGTAGAGGTGGGCCACAGAGGCCGCAAAGGCCACCACGTCCTCCGTCAGAGACTGGTCAGGGTTGCGAAGCCGCCCGTCCATGTTGCTGACCCGGTAGTAGGTCTGCTGGGAGAAGTAGAGGCGGTAGGCGTGGGCCACCAGACGGCTGCGGAACGACAGGGCCAGCTGGCCCTCCAGGTAGCGGATGGCACTGTTGACGAAGGTAGCAGGGAGGGCGATGAGGAGCCACTGAAGCAGCTGCCAGCCAAAGGCCCGCGGGTCCTTGCGCACGATGCAGCGGGCCAGCCTTCCGTCCAGGCGGGCCACATACACCGACAGAAAGGTGCGGCTCACCAGGGCGGCCGAGTGCAGGGCCAGCAGCCCCGTCTCCCGGCACAGGATCCGGGGGAACAGCAGCCGCAGGAGCCACAGGAGCCGCTGCAGGAATACCCGGTTCATGCCAGCCTTGGCCGCCGCGACCCCGGAGACCTCCTGCGTGGGCTCCCCGGCGGGCGCCTGAGGACTCCTGGCCGGGGCCAGGCACTGGCGCACCAAGGGGTAGACTTTGTGGGCTCCATAGGCCGCGAGGGCCAGGAGCACTGCCGTGCGCTTCAGCGTGCTCCCGCGCCAGGGCCGGGGCCTGGAGAGCACCGGCATGTCACCTGGGCTGGCTGCGGCGCAGGGACTGGGGCTGGTGCCTGGGGCAGCAGTTGAGGCAGGTGACTGGAAGGGTTGTTGCTCTGACCCTGGGCCTGTTGTCTAGGCAACTGGAAACCTTGCGATGGCCCCTGAGACAGTCGCTTTAGGCCCCCGGGGTGGTGCTGGGGCCCCTGGTGCGGTGGGCTCAGGGCCCTCCAGGGTCGCGGCCTCTTCAGGCAGCCCAAGTGGAGGAACTTGGCTCTCCTGTCCTGTCAGTGCCCTGGCCCCTGAGGTCAGGGCCTTGAGAGGTCTCGGGCAGAGGGGGCGTCTCTTCCTCTCCACCTTCTCCTCCTCCTCCTCCCCTGGTGGCGCCCCTCCCCGGGGCACCAGGCGCGTCCGTCTGCTCCGCAGCCTGGCTGAAGCGACAGTGACTCCGCCACCGGCCCAGAATCCCCACCCACTCCTCGCCAGGGGCGAGTCGGGGGAAGGGGAGGAGGCGGAGGAGGGGCGAGGGGCGGAGTCCGGGCGCGGGAGCCCCACTCTGTTCTCGCCCCTCGGCGGGGCCCGCCCACCCCCCCCACCTCCCGTTCTCGCCCCTTGGCGGGGCCCCTCCCGCACCACAGAGACGTGGGACGGCCGCGCGTACTAGAGAAGCGGCCCTCGCCGGCCCGCCAAAGCCCCGCCCTGCCCGCGTGCTCGCTCCACAACGCCCTGCGCGCCCGGAGCCCGAGGCGCCTCTTCCTCTCGCGCTCGGAGCGCCGGCCCTCCGCTCCGGGGCGGGGCGGGAAGCGGAGGTAGGCGGAGCCTCCGGGGCCTCGCGAGGGCTGGTGGGCGGTGCCCGGCGGGCGCTTCCGGTTTCCGGCCGCGGGATGAGGGGCGGGGCCGGGGCTGCTGTGGGAGAGTTCGGTTGCTGCGGCGCGGCCTGCACGCTGACTGTGGGAAACTCGGTGAGCGGGCTTCGCGCGCCGGGCTGGGCTCCGGGACCGCCGAGGCTCCCCGGCCCATCGACGAGGGAGAGAGGCGAGCGGCGCGGGGAGGCCCGGGGGCCGGGGAATCTCGGGGCCCGCAGCCTACCTGGGTGTGAGGGGCAGGGGCGAGGGGAAACCGGGCGGCGCCTCTAGAAGCTGGTCTCGGGGACGGGGCGGGGGCGGTGAAGCCCCACCTGGAGGAGCGGCCGGGCTGGGCCTCCGGGACGGTGTGCCAGGCAGGGGCCAAGTCGGGGGGACCCCCCGGTGCGCGCGGTCGGCTCTCGCTCTGCATGGGCGCTTTGGCCCGCGAGGGCTACTGGAAGGACCCCTGGCTTCTGAGGAGACTGCGTCTAGAACTTTCTCCGTATGGGGCCTTGAGGTGCTTGGTCCCGAATCCTGCCCTCTAGGAGTCGCTCTTGCGGGCCTCCAGCCCACCGGAGGCGAAGCGGCCCCGGGCGGAAGGCCGCTTGATCCTCGAGGGAGGTGCCGGCTTCTCTCCGTGGGCGCCGTGGGGACGGTGGGAGGCGGGGGCGTCGGCAGCGCTTGTACTAGGTGCGGCCTTGGGCCCGCCTGGTAGCGGGGATTTGGGCCCGCAGAGCGCCCGCCTCTGCGGCTGAGTTCTGCCTGGCGGGGAAGGCAGCGCCCGATGGGTGCCAAGGCGTCCTTCTCTTGGTGCCCTGGCACTGCTCTTCCCGAAGAACGCTTTTCAGTTAAACGGGCGTCGGAAATCTCGGGCTTCATGGGGCAGGGATCGTCGGGAGAGGCCGCTCTGGACGTGTTGACACAGGTGCTGGAGGGGGGGGCAGGCAACTGACCAGCGAACGGAAGTTTGTGGGGCCTGTGAACGCTGCTGGCCAAGAGGCCCTGCCGAGTGGAGCCCTGCTTCCGCCAGCGAATCAGAGACTCTGAAGCGAAGTGCAGGGGGTCAGGGTGGAGAGTGGCGGCCCCAGCCTCGCAGGGTAACTGAACTGGATGTTCTTGGCTGCCCAGCGCTTACAAGTTCTGTTCCTTTTGTGCCCTGCCAGGAAACAAGCTCACATCTCCCTGTGGGAAACCTTCTAGCAACAGGATGAGTCTGCAGTGGACTGCAGTTGCCACCTTCCTCTATGCGGAGGTCTTTGTTGTGTTGCTTCTCTGCATTCCCTTCATTTCTCCTAAAAGGTATGGCCTGTGGAGCAAGCAGGCGAGTTAGGCAGGAGGGTGCCTGTGCCCTAGCCCTGGGATTGGTGTGTGCAGCTGGTGGACCCTGGAATTGGGACCCGATGGAACAGGTAGAACCTGTCTGGGGTGGGGGGGCAGGGGTTGTGTTTGTTATTGCCAACCCTCCCCAGGGTTCTGCTTCGTCATGACTTGCTCAGTTCCTTTTCCTGTGTCCCCTGCCTTCTGGTCTTCAGAATGCCCCCGAGAGGCAGGAAGATCTATGTTACAGTTCTGGAAATGATGCCCTCCCGCCTGCTCTTGGTCCACGGGGTGCTGGGATGGTAGCGTGGGATTCGGAAGACTTGCACCACTGGGTCACGTTGTTACTGATTTGGTGACTCTTGTCCTCCTAACTAGTCTCACTGGCATTGCGCAGTGGCTGCGTGAACATTACTCAGCCTGTGGAGGATGAAGCCATATTCCCTTTTAATGAACAGAGGACCTGTTAAAAGTGAATTGGAGATTAATTTTAATTATGTATAATACCTGAACACGTCGCTATTTAAATTACAATATTACGAATAAGGTCAAATCTCCACAGGTATTTTTAAAGGCCGTTTTTTCGTGAAAAATTATCTCTCATGTGATACCATAGAAAGTATGCAGTGCTGTCTGAGGAGGATTCTTGCAGAAAACCACACCTTCGTACAGTTGACGAGACATGCAGAGATAGAGGGCCCCGGGGAGCTTTAATCTGGGAAGCTTTAGAGGACAGACAATCTGATTTCTACACAAAGCAAACTGGAAAAGCAAATGAAAGAGGGAGAGGGAAGGGGGAGCTTCCAGAATAAGAGGGATTTAAGACATTTATCTACCGAATGCCAAATCGGTACTTTGTTGGGTCCGGATTCAAACAAATATTGTTGCCTGCAGTGATTGGCATTTTCAACTCCAGCCCTGATGATGAGGGCTTCTTGTTGATTTGAACAGTGTATAAACACTTCTGAAGTCTCTTCTTAGAGCTGCATCCCAAAGCATTTGTGGATGGAAATGATGTGAGGTCTGGGGTCCATCTCATCATAACAGGGTGGGGGGATAATGTGGAAGCCATTTAAAGAATAACTGTATGGGGCAAATTTGGAAATTCAAAGGGGTACAATGAAAAGTAATTTTTTTTTCAGTGATACCAAGTATTTTTTTTTTTTGTGGTGTTTTTTTTTTTTTTTTTTTTTTTTTTTTTTTTTTTTTTTTTTTTTTTTTTTTTTTTTGGAGGTCGTTGTCGCCAGGTGAGTGTGTGGGTCTCGGTCACTGAAGTCCGCCTCCGGTTCAGCCTTCTCCTGCCTCACCTCAGGCGCCCGCCACCACGCCCGGCTAAGTTTTTGTATTTTTAGTAGAGACGGGGTTTCACCGTGGTCTCGATCTCCTGACCTCGTGATCCACCCGCCTCGGCCTCCCAAAGTGCTGGGATTACAAGCGTGAGCCACCACGCCCGGCCTTTGTTTTTATTTTGAGACAGAGTCTTGCTCTGTCACCCAGGCTGGAGTGCAGTGGTGTGGTCTCGGCTGACAGCAACCTGCACCTCCCGGGTTCAAGCGATTCTCCTGCCTCAGCTTCACTAGTAGCTGGGACTACAGATGCCTGCCAACATGCCCAGCTAATTTTTTTTTTTTTTTTTTTTTTTTCAGTAGAGATGGGATTTCACCATGTTGGCCAGGCCAGACTTGAACTTCTGACCTCAGGTGATCTGCCCACCTCAGCCTCCCAAAGTGCTGGGATTACAGACATGAGCCACTGCGCCCAGCCAACTACCCATGTTTAAGATTAGTTTTCCAGGCTGGAAGTGGTGGCTTATGTCTCTGCACTCCAGCCTGGGCAACAGAGCGAGACAAAAAAAAAAAAAGATTAGTTTTCCAGACATTTCGATCTATACGTGGACCAGCATCTTTTTTTTTTTTTTTTTTGAGGCAGGGTCTCGCTCTGTCACCCAGGCTGGAGTGCAGTGGCACGATCTCGGCTCACTGCAACTTCTGCCTCCCAGGTTCAAGTGATTCTCCTGCCTCAGCCTCCTGAGTAGCTGGGATTACAGGTGCCACCATGCCTGGCTAATTTTTGTACTTTTAGTAGAGACAGGGTTTCGCCATGTTGGCCAGGTTGGTCTTGCACTCCTGACCTCAAGTGATCCACCCACCTTGGCCTCCCAAAGTGCTGGGATTACAGGTGTGAGCCATTGCACCTGGCCTTTTTTCCAATAGTTTTGAACAGATGTCAAAGTAGAGAATTGCAGGCCACCGAGGCTGACTTTGCGGGGCTATTCGGCCATTGGAGAAGAGTACAAAGCTGGATTTCCATTTTGCTTAGAGCCCTAGAGCCAGTGTGTGTGCTTTCTCTTTAGCTCCTGTCCTTTTTGTCTTCTTCACAGATGGCAGAAGATTTTCAAGTCCCGGCTGGTGGAGTTGGTAGTGTCCTATGGCAACACCTTCTTTGTGGTTCTCATTGTCATCCTTGTGCTGTTGGTCTTCGGTGAGTGAGCTGTGGCTGAGGGCAGCTACCTGACCTAGACCCTGGTCTCTGCTGCAAAACCCTTTACCGCTTTTGATGTGTAGCGTCCAGTTTTGGCTGCTGGGAGACAGACTAATGAAATGCTGTGTCTTTCTCTTGAGGGAAGGAAGAGCCTCCCTTTGCCCATGCTGCTGACTGCTAGTCGGTTCTTCACTTTGAGGCCCCTCTAGGCCGGGCATGGTGGCTCATGCCTGTAATCCCAGCACTTTGGGAGGTTGAGGTCAGTGGATCACCTGAGATGAGGAGTTCGAGATCAGCCTGGCCAATGTGGTGATAGCCCATCTCTACGAAAAATACAAAATTAGCTGGGCGTGGTGGCGGGCACCTGTAATCCCAGCTACTTGGGAGACTGAGGCAGGAGAATTGCTTGAACCCAGGAGGCAGAGGTTGCGGTAAGCCTAAATCGCACCATTGCACTCCAGCCTGGTCAACAAGAGGGAAACTCCATCTCAAAAAAAAAAAAAAAAAAAAGAGGCCCGTCTAGCAGTGGGCATGGGCTTATACCAAGCAGTTTGTATGCAGCCTTATGACGGCCACCTTACATTGCTTTTTTTCAAGACTTTGGGAGAAGGGACGCCTTAGGTTTCTGAGGCTGCTTCTCAGGTCACTCTAGAACTGAAGCCAAGAGAAGCTAACTGGCCTGAGTAGTGCTGCTCACCAGTCACTTAAACAGCAGAATTGCCTGGAGCAGGGCCTCTAATGGGGGACTGAGCAACCAAGCACACAGTGAGCCTAGCTGGGAAGGGAAGTCCTGCCATTCCCTGTAGTAGTAGGAGGAGGACACAGAGATGTGTGGCAACCTATCTTGGGAAGAGATCCTAGACCTCTCTGCATCTGGGCTAGACTTGAGGTTTTCCCGGGTCGTTCCAGCTCTGTAGTTCTGTAAACTCTAACACTGAGGTGCACACTAGCAGGTGCTTGAAAGATAAACTGGTCCAAGGGCAAGCAAGCTCTGGGATAAGGCCAGGCCAGGTGGTGTTAAGATGAAAGGCAGACATTTTGTAATGAGGTGGTAGGGTGACCATCTGGAGACAAGAATCAATAAAGCTCGTCTGACTGGTAGATGTTTGCTGTTCTGCTGTGGTAAGTGATCGATATGTCCCCCTGTTTGGGCTCCAGAGTATTGGCTTGGCTCTGCTGTGGACACCACTCTCGTCTCAGAGCTGTGGTGCCTGCCGAGGCGTGGAACACTCCTCCCACCGAGTCCCAGCAGAAATGCTGAGCGGGTGGGGGGGCTGTGGTTCAGGGGAATGTGCAAAGCCTCACCCACCAGCTTCAGCATTAGGCATTTCTCCTTCCTGATGTCTCAGAGCCTGATAGGATATGTTCAGGCAGGACTGCCTCTGAACAGGCCAAGTGTTACCTGACAGCTTCCAACCACATAGGGTAGGTGCCAGCTGCCTGAGCACCTCAGTGTTCTGGAAATACTTGGCAAGGCCCCAAGAGGTAGCTCTTTCTAACCAGGGTTCTCTCCCTGAGCAGCCTCCAAGCCAGGAGTAGGTAGGTAATATATGTTCGTTCCCAGGCCACTGAGTTTTTGAACTGAGCATGTGTGTTTTGGCTTTTGGGTCTGGGGTGGGGGTAATAACTAGGGAAGGGAGGGACCATGCTGAGGATGATTCCCTCAGGGTCTTGCCCCTTCCCCAAACCAGAAGGAGTATGTTTCTTTCCTAGAGCACTGAGTGGGCTGGAGAGATCCTTTGCGGAATGCAGTAGTTGACAAAGCCTTCATTCTTTTTTGGGATCGGGGAACTGCTTGGAAGTTCTGGGGGGACATATGGCCATGATGACTGGCTGCTTCCTACTCTCATGTTAAGAAGCATAATCTAGAAAGATCTGCAGAGCCTTCTTCAAACAGAAGTGTTAGTCACGGGTACTAGTGAAGGGTAACGGGCATAACTAGCTAGAGCTGTGGCCTTGCTTGGGGGCGGGGAGGGTTGAGCAGATCCTCCTGGAGGGTGGAGTTGCTGAGGGTGCAGGATCTTCCCACCTGGGCTGAGGCCCGAGACGGAGGGCTGGGTTCTACTGTGGGACTTGGGTTAGTATTGCTCAGTCCCCCATCCCCACTCTTGGTCATTGGCCAAGGTGGTCCTTAGGATGGTGGGATTCCTGGATGCAGGTGACAGTGTAAGGAAACATGTTTATCTTGTTTTTCTGATTACAAAAATAATGGGTAATTATTCTTAAAAATTCAAAAATTGAATTTAGAAAGTTAAACTCCCCGTAATCCCATGTCCCACAGGTAACCATCATGAATATTTTGTTGTGCATTTCCAGAGGCGTTTTTTATGCTGACATCTTTAATAAAATGTCTACAGTGGTGGGATCATCCACAGAAAGTATTTATGTTTCCTTCCACATTCCTGCTAGGACATGGCAGGAGGAGCATTCCACGCCTGAGCTGGTAGCACAGCTCTGAAATAAGACTGCTGTCCATAGCAGAGCCCAGCCAATACTTTGGATTTTGCTTTTTCTACTTGCTGTACCTTAGACACCTTTTTTTTTTTTTTTTTTTGAGATGGAGTCTCACTTTGTCGCCCAGACTGCAGTGCAGTGGCGCCATCTTGGCTCACTGCAACCTCCGCCTCCCAGGTTCAAGTGATTCTCCTGCCTCAGCTTCCGAGTAGCTGCAGATTACAGGCGCCAGCCACCATGCCTGGCTCATTTTTTGTATTTTTAGTAGAGACGAGGTTTCACCATGTTGGCCAGGCTGGTCTTGAACTCCTGGCCTCAAGTGATCCGCCCACCTTGGCCTCCCAAAGTGCTGGAATTACAGGCGTGAGCCACTGTGCCCGGCCAACATCTTTTTATAGCAATCTCATTCTTCTTAAAGATCACGTAGTATTCTCTCATGTGGTTGTGTCATAATCCATTCTTTATAAGCATCTTCGAATCATTGCAAATTTATGCAAATACTTCTGTGGGATAAATTCAGAGGTGGACGAGGGTATGAACGTTTTGCATTTTATACAGGTGTGCTGTTTTTACCCTTGCTAACAGCGTTTGAGAGTACTCGCTTCGTGGTGCCGGGGGATGGGCAGATTTTTATAATGCAAGATCAACATAAAAACCAAGCAGCCTAAAACCGGAAATTAAGAACCCCATGAGGCCAGTGCCCTGACTCACGCCTGTAATCCCCACACTTTGGGAGGCCGAGGCAGTTGCTTGAGCTCAGGAGTTTGAAACTAGCCTGGGCAACATGGCGAAACCCCATCTCTGTCAAAAATAGAAGAAGAAAAAATTAACTGAGTGTGGTAGCACACACTCGTGGTCCCAGTCACTGGGGAGGCTGAGAGGTGGAGGTTGCAGTGAGCCGGGATCGTGCCACTGCACTCCAGCCTGGGTGACAGAGTGAGACCCTGTAACCCACCATACAAAAAGAACCTCGATACCCATACAATGACACCTTGCCCCTCTCATATGGGAGTCTATTAAGAGCATTCTTTAGGTAGATCTTAGTGTATTGACTTAAAAGGATGTCTCAGGATGCATGGGGAAAAGCATTAGGTTTGGTGTGGCTCAATGTCTACATTAGAGACAGATATAAATATATTTTTAACTGGAGCTCTGTATGTCTAGCAGCAGCTCTTTCAGGAGCAGAGGCTGCTCACTGACTCAGCAATTAGAGACAGATGTAAATATATTGTTAACTGGAGCTCTATATGTCTAACAGTGGCTGTTTCAGGAGCAGAGGCTGCTCACTGACTGAGCAATTATTTCAGTGCCCACTCTGCACTCACAACTATCCCAGGCCCTGGGAATATAGTATAAAAGATTTCTGCTCTTACGAAGTTTGTAGTCTAGTTTGGGAGAGATGGACCCAAAAAATGTATTTAAGATAATTTCAGAGATGGATGTCTATTACGAAGCAGGTAACATAGTGTAATGTGACTAAAAATGACTTCAGACGAGGTGGCCACATTTTTATTGTATATACTGCTGGATGTGATTATGTTATGGGATCCTTTCCCTTTCTACATTTTGGGTGTGTTTGAACTTTCGATGAGCGTGAATTCCTTTTGTAATCAGAATAAAACATCATAGATAATAAAACCCATTGTAAAGCTTTGAAATGAAACCCTTGACCCCTAGCTGGCATCCTGCAGGTCTTGACTCCTATTTTTTTGTTAGTTTGCTTGTTTTGTTTTGTTTTTTTTCGAGACGGAGTCTCACTCTGTCGCCTAGGCTGGAATGCAGTGGTGTGATCGTAACTCACAGCAGCCTTGACATCTTGGGCTCAAGTGATCTTCCTGTCTCAGCCTCCCAAGTAGTTGGGACTACAGGTGTGCACCACCATGCCCAGCTATTTAAAAAATTTTTTTTTTTTTTTTTTTTGGAGAGAGAGAGAGTGTCTCCCTGTGTTGCCCAGGCTGGTCTTAAACTCTTGGCCTCAAGCAGTCTTCCTGCCGTGGCCTCCCAAAGTGTTGGGATTACAGGCGTGAGCCACCACATCTGGCCTGGGTCTTGACTCTTAAGCACCTTAGGTCCCTGGAGCAGGCATTTCCATCTCCAGGTTCAACCTGGCTTATCATTGTGGGGGTTGGGGGGGCTATGGGCCAACTTGAGATGAACAGAACAAGATGCGGTTGGGGGCACCATGGGAAAAGGAAGCCACCCCCATTTCCAGAAACTCTTTAGGCTTGGTTAGCATCTTGAACTGCAGAGCAAGCTTGGGGCCTGTGTAGAATGGGGCCAGGGATTGAAAAGCTGGAGGAAGGAGTGGGTCTGAGGGTGGGAGCTTCCTTTTTTTTTTTTTTTTTTTTGAGATGGAGTTCCGCTCTTCCCCCGGGCTGGAGTGCAGTGGCTCAATTTCGGCTCACTGCAACCTCCGCCTCCCAGGTTCAAATGATTCTTTTGCCTCAGCCTCCCGAGTAGCTGGGATTACAGCCGCTCACCACCACGCTGGGCTAATTTTTTGTTTTTTGTATTTTTAGTAGAGATGGGGTTTTGCCATGGTGGCCAGGCTTGTCTCGAACTCCTGACCTCAGGTGATCGCCCGCCTCTGCCTCCCAAAGTGCTGAGATTATAGGCGTGAGCCACCGCGCCTGGCTTGAGGGTGGGAGCTTCTGATAACAGCATCCCATGAGGGGTGTGTGTGCGTAGAAGTGGGAAGAACTGGGGAGGCCGATTTGAGGGAAGTGAGTCTGACCTGTCTCATGCCGCCTGTCTGCCTGGTATGGGCTTATCTTGCCCTAGTGTCTGCTAAATGCCTATGTCTCCTCTCTGCTCCACCACAGATGCCGTGCGCGAAATTCGGAAGTATGATGATGTGACCGAAAAGGTGAACCTCCAGAACAATCCTGGGGCCATGGAACACTTCCACATGAAGCTTTTCCGTGCCCAGAGGAATCTCTACATTGCTGGCTTTTCCTTGCTGCTGTCCTTGTGAGTGGGGGTTGAGGGGGCAGGTGCTGTGAAAGGAGCCGTGGGCTAGCCACGGACACGGAGCTCAGTGGGCTCAGTCTCCCCCCTGTGACTTTGATTCCTCCTCAGTCTGTGGCCTGGATCCCAAAGCCCTGTCTGTGTTAGGGAAGCCACATAGTTTTCTCCTGACCTCCAGAGGCAGCGTGGAGAGTAGGAGAGGGCTGCCCGAAATATCAGAAGACCCTCACACACCACATACTCTCAGGCAAACAGATTACTATCTCACGGTCCGTTTGCATGGAGAGTGAGGTGTAACGGTAAGGCCTTGCCCTCCTCTGGGAGAGGACCTTCAGAGTTCAGCTCACAAGGGAGCGATTGAATGGGGGGCTCTTTGTGTCTGGGGTGCTGACCTAGGGACAGCAGGTAAAAGTGGCACGAAGAGGCCGGGTCTCTCCTCACCTCAGGGCCTTCCCCACGTGAAACTCGTAATGAGGGCATGTTACGTTCCATGGCAGCCAGAGTATTTCTGATGATTTTTTTGGTAAAACTAAGTGCCTTGATCAGGGCCAAGGGTAACTAGTTGGGCAAAACTGGACCACTACGAAGTGCCTATTTGAGCCTGGGGCTCTGTTTGCTGCCTCCTGCTTCACATAGCCGTTCTGATCAGCAGGGCCTGGCTGGGAGGTGGATGGGAGCTCAGACCAAGGGCGTATGAAGGCATTGGAAAGGCGCTTGCTTTGAGGGTGGAGCTCTCATCACTTAATCACTTCTCAAAAGACCCCACCTCTTAATGCTACCGCAGTGGGGATTAAATTCCAACACATGAAGTTTGAAGGGCACTCGGACCATAGCACCAAGTGATTCTCAGGCTCACGGACAGTTATTCCCCGCTTGGTTTTGTGCCCCGAGACTCAGGAATCTCCATGCCCAAGAGATTCTTGCTCTCTAGTCACCTGGTGTGCCCTGCTTTACTGGGCGCTACGATGACTACTTGTCTTAAAGTCTGTCGTTTAGATGATCTTGTACTCTCTGCAACCAAGTTGGAAAGGGGTGGAGCTAGAAAAGGCAAACACATTTTTTCAAGATAATGGGTTTGATCACAGATTTGATCTACAAGCTTGCTATCTTCAAACTTAAGAAAGTCAGGAAGGCTGGGAGGAGTCAGAAACATACCCTAAAATTTTCAGGAAGTTCCAAACAAGTATTATCTTGTGGTCTGAGGCTGAAAGGGAAGCAGATCTGGAAGGCTGATTCTCAAAACCAGAATTCTGAGTGTGACAGTCAGCAAAATGAGGAAAAAAGACCACATTGAGGAGGGAAAGAGAGGAAACTAGGCCATCTACCAGAAAAGCTTCTAGAGCTTTAAGAATAGTATGGGGGAGGGGTGGGCTGGGTGTGGTGACTTACGCCTGTAATCCCAGCACTTTGGGAGGCCGAGGCAGGTGGGTCACCTGAGGTCAGGAGTTCGAGACCAGCCTGGCCAACATGGTGACACCCTGTCTCTACTAAAAATACAAAAAAATTAGCTGGGCTTGGTGGTAGGTGCCTGTAGTGCCAGCTACTCGGGAGGCTGAGGCAGGAGAATTGCTTGAACCCGGAAGGCAGAGGTTGCAGTGAGCTGAGATCACACCACTGCACTCGAGCCTGGGCGACATCTCAAAAAAAAAAAAAAAAAAAAAGGAATAGTATCGGGAAGGTGAAAACCTGCTGGGAGCTCTGAATCATGAAAGATATGGAGAAGTGGGGAGAAGGCAGTCCCTTTTATACGTCTGTGTAAGGAAGGAGATGGAGGGTAGGTGGTCAAGGGCAAAGGAAACACTAGGATGAGAAAGTGGAAATTGCAGATGGGCAAGAGTAGCATCCCTAAATGATGTACTTTGCACTTAGACTTGATGAGATTATGTCCAAAAGCTGTTGAGATCATCTGCAGATGAAATTGCCACCGAATCTTGAGGATTTGCAGAGTGGGAGAGATACTGGCAGACTGCAGCCTGGCAAACATCCCAGTTTCCAAAGGGAGGAGAAGGTAGATGAGGAATTGACCTGGGGAGGGTTGACTTTGATCTCCAGCCATGCTCTAGAAAGAATAGCTTGTATGCTTTCGGAAAAGAAGAGCGGGATCGTTGGTGACTGCTATGAATTCCTGGAGAAGTTCTGTCAGCCGTCTATAGATGGAGTGTAGATGGATTTTTAGCGTGATGCTTGCCAGTCTGAGTCTGTTCTTAAGGACCGGATGCTGAAGTGTGGGGAAGGTGCCAGCAGAACAGTGTAGTTAGGTGTGGTCCTAACCCACATGAGTGGCTGCCATGTGGATTGGCTCCATCCACACATACACACAGAAGAAGCCTTAGGGGGCTCACTCTTTTTTTTGAGACAGAGTCTCACTCTGTCGCCCAGGCTGGAGTGCAGTGGCTCAATCTCGGCTCACTGCAAGCTCCGCCTCCCGGGTTCACTCCATTCTCCTGCCTCAGCCTCCCAAGTAGCTGGGACTACAGGCGCCCACCACCATGCCCAGCTAATTTTTTGTATTTTTAGTAGAGACGGGGTTTCACCGTGTTGGCCAGGCTGGTCTCAAACTCCTGAGCTCAGGTGATCCGCCCGCCTCAGCCTCCCAAAGTGCTGGGATCACAGGCGTGAGCCACCGCGCCCAGCCTGCTTTGTTTTTTAGGTGTTTCCTGCAAGCTGCAAATGGGCTGCGTGGCCGTAAGGCTGGACAAGAGCATCACACAGAAAGCCAAGTTCCTCTAGGGTCACAGCCACCATCTTAGATTTAACTTTTAGACGAGCAAGGAGTATATATTTCTGGCAAAATTCCAGAAATGACTAGGTTGCTTATGGGCAACTGGTGAATCCACACTGATCCCTGGGATCACCGTTTCCTTTTCTAAGAAGTCACGCAAGACCAACCACATGGCTTTTTTGCATCAGGCTACTGGATGGGAACACGAGAGGGTGCGGCAGCTGAGCCACTACGCCCAGCCTCCACATGCTTTTTAAAAACATTCCTGTGTTTAAAAAAAGTTAACCACGGGGCTTTAAAGCACCACATGCTTTAAATGCCCCTTGGTGACTTGAATGTTCTACTCAGTTTATCATGAATGTTTTTCTGGGACAACTGACCTGTTTCCAGCATATATATATATATATTTATTTATTTATTTTGAGACAAGGTCTCGCTCCATCGCCCAGGCTGGAGTGCATTGGTGTGATCATGGCTCACTGCAGCCCTGCCATTTTGCCTCAGCCTCCCGAGTAGCTGGGACTATAGGCATGTGCCACCACGTCCTGCTAATTTTTTAATTTTTTGTAGAGACGGAGTCTTGCTCTGTTGCCCAAGCTGATCTCAAACTGCTGGGCTCAAGAAATCCTCCCACTTCATCCTCCCAAAGTGCTAGGATTACAGGCATGAGCCACTGTGCCTGGCCTCTTCAGCATTCTTGAGTGTTCCTGAGTGTCTACCCAATTCCTCATTGGTGGACGTCGAGCCTGCAGCTCTGTTTCTGACGTCATAAACAGTGGCCTCAGCTAGTCAGCTTTCTTTGGGCCTCCTGATCCTCTTGGAGCACCAGTGCCACTCCTATTATCTGTCTCTTTCTTTTTTGTTGATTTTTTTTTTTTTTTTTTTTGAGACAGAGTCTCTGTGTTGCCGAGGCTGGAGTGCAGTGGCACAATCTCGGCTTACTGCAGCCTCCGCCTCCTGGGTTCAAGCAGTTCTCATGCCTCAGCCTCCCAAGTAGCTGGGACTACAGGCACATGCCACCACGCCTGGCTAATTTTTGTATTTTTAGTAGAGACAGGGTTTCGCCATGTTGGCCAGGCTGGTCGTCTCCGACTCCTGGCCTCATGTGATCCGCCTACCTCGGCCTCCCAAAGTGCTGGGAGTACAGGCATGAGCCACCACACCCACCCCTCTTTCTTTCCGTGTTCTTCATGTCCCTCTGAGAGGCTCAGTTCTTGAAGACGAGCAGGTACTCATGGCGCGAGCAGGTACTCATGGCCCGAGCAGGTTAGATGGTTAGGAGTTAAGGGTTCCAGACTTCGTATGCAACTTTTCTGAGTGGTAGAGAGCCTGCCTAGTGGGTATTTCAGTACTGCTGGGATGCGGTCACCTGTGTGGATTAGTATTTTGCAAGGGTGTATGGGCTGGAGTGGAGCTGGAGAGCCTAAAGTGGGGAGACCAAGTTGGAGGTTGTCAATGAGACTTGCTGGGAACCTGAACTGGGGCAGTGGTAGCAGAAGTGGGGTGGAGGGGACAGACCTGAGAGGCCCAGGTGGAGTTGAATCAGCAGGCTTTTCTAGTCTCTGGGAGTCTGAGATGATCTTGGTTCTGCTCTGGACTTGCGGAATGCGAGGATGCAGCCCCCTGCTGGAAAGGGAGCTCTGGCTGCCCATGGAGTAACACTATCGTGCTAGGTGTGAGGGCTGGTTGCAGAGTGGGACTTCTGGCCAGGCCTGGGGACAGCAAGGAAAGGAGGGGACAGGGAGAGCAGGGGAGGCCTGGCAGATGAGCAGGATAGGGTGCTTCCGGGCAGTCGAGCTTGGGTTGCTGGCTTCACAGAGGTATTGAGGCCGGGACAAAGGGAATGTGACGGCAGGATGGATTCCAGCCTACAGCAGAGTGATAGAAGATCGGGGAGCAGAAGGAAGAGGGAAGCAAGATCAAGAAGGAGGATGTGAGCAGGTTAGTGGCCAAGGAGGGGAGCACGTTCCAGAGAAATCCTGGTGCTTGGCACTAGTTTTCATCAGGACTGGGCTTAGGACACATAGGAGGTTAGCCTGAGAACCCCCGAGTAGCCCTTGTAATTGGGAAAGGGGGCCTGGCCTGAAAGGAAACATCACACCTAGAAGCAAGCCTGTACCCTTGGCCCCCCATAGTCTGCTGCTGCTGCTGCTGCCTGGGATAGCAGTGGGAGAGTCCCAGCCTCCCAGCCAAAGCCTTCCTGAGCTTTTGTCCTGCCACTGCCACTACTGTCTCAGTCCTGTCACTTGACCCAGAAGCCTGGGGCTGATCTGCCCTTTCTTCTTGTCCCATGTGACTGCCCAACCATCGTGGCCATTTCTCAGTGTGTGGCCCAGCAGGGTGAGGCACTTTCACGTTGTCAAGTAGCCAACCTCCAGAAGTCTTCAGCCTGCAGAGCTGGACTCCACCCATGAAACAGCCTGTAGATGTCACCTCCTAAGCCTCTCTCACAACCCTTGGGACCACTGCTGTGGTGGGGCCGCCACCATCCCATATAGACCAAGTGGGCTCCCTGCCACCTGCCTTCCCCCCTTTGGCCTGTGCACCCCACTTCCAGTGGCTTGCTATCACATGGATCCTCCAGGACGCGGCTTCTCCACAGTCTCTGCTTCGGCTTCCCCGTCATGAAGCAGCCATGTGGGTCTCATGGGAGAGCCTCATGTAACACATGCTCTCCCCCAACTTGATTCTCTGAGCATTTTGGGGGCTTCTGTGCGGAACACCCCCTCCAGCTGCCGGCCCAGCCGGCACCTCCTCTTCGTGAATCTGCGAGGCTTCCCTGTGGAGCCTGTTCCGAGGGGCCCACGCCATGTCCCTGGCTGACCCATAGTGCTGTCCTCGGGTCCCAGGGCAGCCTGCACATGCAGCTCTGAGGCGTGGCACTTGGCAGGGTTGCCCATCATGGAAAACCTGGGCTCTTCCCCTTTAGACTGTTAAGCTCAGTGCCAAGGGCCTGGCACATATGAAGGGCCGCTGAAACCTTTGGTGACTGAATGGGCTGTCCTGGGCTGACGGCGACAGCTTTAGGTGCGTGTCTGGGTTGAACTTGTCGGGCTTTTTAGACAAGAAGCCCAGCTTTTCAGGTCTTAGGAGCTATGAAAGTTTGTGAAGATGGATGCATCGGGGCCACCTCCAGGGGACCACACCGGATGAGCCACTGGTTTCCACTTGTGGAAGACTCCGGCAGTCGCTCCTGTTCCCTTCCTGCCAACCTTGCACTTTCGGGGCACAGCTAGCAAGAGGTCCTCTTGAGTCTTGGAGTGTGTTGGGGACGGCAGCTCCCTCTAGGCTGGGGTTTGTGTGTTCAGAGGACCTGCACTGCCTTCTCTGCCTTATTCAGCTTAAATGGTGGTCAAGGTTAGGCCCAAAGTGCTGGTTAGCAGCCAGTCGCAGGAAGGCCCCTGTTTGTGTGGAAGCCCCTTGAATTTTTGCTGACCTGAACTTGATCCACAGGCATCTTTTGTTTCCTCCTTACCCCTCCAGGGTAGAATCCCATCGTTGCTATTAGCCCAGATGGAGCTGCCCATGCTTCTCTGCTGAGCTGCTTTTTCTTCTTTTTTAGGTTGAGTCATCTAATCACAGACTGCCTTTGCCTAAGTTGTCTTACCTCACTCGGTTGCTCTCTACCCTCCAGCTTACCCCAAACCTCTCAGATAGCTGGTTTTAAAAACCCCAGAAACCCAGAAACCCAGCTGGTCTATGTCACTTGTTCTCAAGAAGAAGGGAGCACAGGCCAGACCCACACCTGCCCCTTTGCCCTGTGCTTACTGCACTGTCCTCAGGATGGGCGAGCTCCATCTGGGTCGTGGGCTGGAGCTGCCACACGGCATGTTCTCATTTGAAACGGCCTCCAATTCCCCCAGCTCTAGCCCTCCTCTTCCTGTCTTCTCCAGCGTCTGTGTGCTGGGAGGCTACAGGGAAGGCCACGCGGCTGTACCAAAATGGACTTGGGGCATCCCTTTGGGGCAGCCCTCTCGGGTCTGCTCTAGGTGACTCTCCCAGTTGTAACCTGTTTTCCTGATTCCAGACTGGTGGGTAAGAGTCGCCCAGGGCAGTGGAAGCCCTGGTGTTAGTCATTCTTCTTCACTGAAGCCTTCCTGAGGCGTCACCTGACTTGCTTCCTTGCCTGGGCGCTGCCTCATTTTTTTCTTCCACAGCTGGGGCATGTTCACCCAGAGTCCACTGGCCACCCTGCGGTAGGCCTGGAAAGTCAGCAGGTGGCGCTGGGACACCGGCTTTCTGCCGGCTGGGGGTAGAGGAGTGAGCTTGTGTGAACACCATGTGTATGCAGGGGCTGGGGGTTGAGTGACTTGACTCGCCTGTAACCCGTCAGCAGGGCAGGCCAGGGGTGGCCACAGCATGGAATCTTTTGGTCGGGACTTGCTCCTTCCCCATTTCCTATTAAGCCCATGTCCTCTTCCCCTTGCTCGTGGGGGAAGACAGGGCTGCCGAAAAGTGCTTATGAGCCATGGCTCTCCCCACTTGATATGGTTGGCCCTGTTTCTCTAGAGTCTGTGGAGAGGTTCTGTTTCTCCTGCCTTCTCTGGTTTACTCAACCTTTTATAAAAGCATGATAGCCCTGCTCAGTGTCCAACAACATTCTATCAGGAAAGCCCAGTCAGCTTGAGGCATTTACCATGTGTCTGCCAAGGCCGCATCTGCATTCTGTTAAGTTTCGTTCACTGGCCTTTTTTTGGACCCCAGGCCATTCTATTGGTGACCACCCTGTATCTGTAGGAGATGCCTTTGGCTCTTAGGTTCTTTCCTGTTTTCTGGAAATGAATAGCTAAGAACAGTGATTCGGGTAAGATTACTTGGGAGATCCAGCAGAGGCAGAAGCTAAAGGCCATGTTCCGTGCCCTGTCCTGGGGGCCTGGGAAGCTACAAGGGAACAGACAGAAACGCACGTTAATGTGCCTGAGTGACCCAGTGTGAGGGAGCAGGAAAATGTTCTAGAAGGCTGGCTCCCAGGCTGAAAAATGCCAGTGATCAGAGAGGACCTGGTCTGCATTGCTTGGGCCCTGGGTGAGGGCTGAGGGTATGAGGACGCAGAGGCTGGAGCTCTGGGTTGTGCCTTCAGGTCGCGGCAGTGAATGTTTTTTCCCCCTGCAGCCATGAGCCTGGCTTGCCCATCAGCATGGGTCTGAGACGGCACCTTCCCACTCCTGTCTTCGGTCTCCTCTGTTGCTAGACTGAGCAGCTCTGTGTCTGCCTCTGCCCCTCTTGGTGCCAGGCTCCCAGGTGAACACAGGTGCAGTCTAGGCCCAGGGAGATTCTGTCCAGCCTTACATGCAGCCTCAAATCTGTCCCCTCACCTGTCAGGGAGCACTTCCTCTCCTGGGAGTGGGATCCAGTCATCTGGAAGCCCAGCCCCGCCCCCCCTTTTTTTAGCTATACTTGCTGGAGTGGTCGGAAGACCCCTTTTCAGTGTGCCAAGTATGGGAGTGCAGAGATGAAGGCACAGTGCCCAGCCCAAAGACCTTCATAGCCTGGTAGGGCAGCCATATAAACGGATGGCAGCCACTCAGAGAACAGAGAATGAGGTAGTTACATGAGGGTGCCTAGGGGGCTGCTGCAGGAGCCCCCAGAAGGCGTCCCTCTGATGGGGTGGGTGATCCGAAAGGGTTTCTGGGGGGAGGTGAAGATTGAGCTGGGTCGAGAGGACATTCCGGCCTGGAGGACTGCCGCACAGAGCCAGGCGTGTTCCAGGAATGGTGAGGGGTTAGGTGTTACTAGAGTAGGGGGCCACGTGGTTAGTGAGGGAGGAGAGCTCACTGATGGCGTGCGTGCTGGCAGCAGGTGGCTTAAGCAGAAGGCTGACGTGGTCGGATTTGCCTTGCTCTGGGAGGTGGATGGGAAAGCCGTATGGCGGCAGATAGGGAGGAGGCGCCAGCAGTGGGGATGATGGCGGGCATGTTTGCAGTTGACATGGAAAGCACTGGGTTGTGGCTTGGGCTAGGGGGCCAAGAGGGCCGAGTCTAAGGTGGTTTGCCTGCTTACCACTACAGTAGGGGCTACACGAGGTGGTCAGGTCAGGCAGGTCAAGTGAAGGCCCGTTTTGGACAAGCTGAGTCTAGAATGTCTCTGGGGACATCCAGGAGCCAATGTTTAGTGGGAGGTTAGGTATGAGTCTGGGCCGCAGAGAAAACCGTTTCAGCGATAAGAGTGGCTGGGAAGAAGGTATAGGGTGTCATCTGAAGAGTACAGACCCCAGAGGGAGCAAAATAACAGTGGGAGGAGGGTGTTGCGAGGGGACCTCAGGAGGGTAACTTAGCAGCAGAGCAAGGAGTTCAGGGTGACCGCTGGCCTGGGCGGTTAGGAGGCCACTGGTGGCCCTGCTGCTGGCTTGGAAGGGCAGGCCTTGGCCAGCCTAGGTTGAGGAGTATATGTGAGGGAAAAGACCAGGGGCGCTTGGGCAGGGCGACTCCAGGAAGGAGGCAGTTGAAGGTGAGGTTCCTGGAGGGGGAGAATGATCCCGGGTCATCCAGTAGGAAGAGAGAGGACCTAGAAGGTGTGAAAAACTGTCGGGCTGGGGGTGCAGTGGGAGGAGTATGCCCAGGGTGCTGTGGGGGTGGGGAGCGCCTGTGAGGGTTGGCAAGAGGAAGGGGAACCGGGGCCTGGCAGAGAGGAGCCCCAGACTGTCTCAAGGCTGGGAACTGAAGGCCTGGGCTGGGGCTGGGCAGGGTCAGGCTTTCGGACAGACATGGCGTGGATCTTGCGCTGGACTTTGTGTATGTCCTGGCCTATCTTGGAAGCCCTGGTTCTCAATAGCCGGGAAAGGCCTGGGATGGTCCGAAAAGAGCTGGGCCTCTGCTGCACTGCCGCGGAAGCATTTGTGTTAGCTATTTCCCTGGGTACTGGGGTGACAGCCATGGGCACTCACCAGCAGCCACTTGCCTGGCCTGGTGGCGGGCAGTATAGCCTTCAGTTTTGCTTGGTCCTCTCTGTACCACCAGGTGGCATGACCCCCACCCCTCAATTCCAGCTGGGAGGAGCGGTCCTCTTCCTCCTTCTACATCACTGGGATCTGCTCTGGGGCTGGGCAGCTCCCTGCCAGGGGGCTGGGTCTTAGTCAGACTTGCCTTTCTTTCTAGGCCTCTCCAGTGACTTCTGGCCATGCCGATGTGAGTCAGATGCATTGTTTCTCTCTGGCTCCTAGGGCGCTCAGTAGCTTCCTCCACCTTCAGGCTGCAGCCCAGTGGGGGGCAGGCTGGTGGGCAGCTGGGGGCTGAGGCAGGGAAACCTGAGCCCTAGGCCACGAGGTCCTGGGCCGCTAATTTTAGAAAGCACATGTCACTGGAAACTCTCCTTCTCTGCCAGGAATCAATGGCCTGGCTCTCCTGGTGCTGCCAGGGGCCCCTGGGAGCCTCTCCCCAAACCAGGAACCTCAGGTGCATCTCCTGGCCCGGGTGGGTACTTTCTGTCCTGAGTACATCCGGAAAGGGGCTCTGCCGAGGCCCTGGACAGCCATGGCTTGGGCCAGGGAGGTAGCTCACCTTGTCTGCTCTCTACTTTCTCCAGCCCTTCCGGGCTGCTCCTGGCCATGAGCAGAGGCTGTGAAGTGTGAAGGCCTGGCTGGGGCAGGAGGCCACTACGACTCTTCTGAGTAAGCTGTTGTTGAAACACCCTGGACTAAGCAGATTTGTCTCTTCCTTCTCCCAGGCCCTGTGTGACCCTTGCCTTCTGAGGTGTGTGAGAAAGGAACCCCTGCCTTGTTGTGACTGTTTGAACGAGTCCTTCCCTCCTCTCTTCCTGCCAGCTAACATCTTGGGGCAAGGGTGAACCAAGGGAAATGAAGTGGCCATTCCAATCTCTGTTTGGGGACTAGCATCTGCCTCCAGCTGCCACCTGTTTGCCTGTCTCTCCTGGCTGCTTCAGATAGGCAGCGTGCGCCTGTGTCCTGATTCCTCTACACCCTCCAGCCCAAGAAGACCTCATTTGGGGTGCTGTTACATAACGGATGTGTTCCAGCGCAGCCTGCATGACGGGTTGGGAAGGAGGCTGGCCAGAGAAGAGAGTTCTGTCTCACGTTGGGACCTGGGAGCTGTTCCCTTGTTAGTTTAGAGAGTAGAGTGGTTCCGAGCTCAGGTTCTGGAGTCAGGCAGACATAATTTGGAATTCCAGCCATGTCCATTTCTGGTTTTTGGCCTTGGGTACATGGATTTACGCTGCTGAACTTCTGTTTCCTCCTCTATAAGCTGGGGCAGTGATAGTAACTTCCTCATCAGGTAGATGTGAGGATGCGGCCTGGCATGTTGGAAGTGCCCGGATTGATTATCCTCTCTCATTGCTTTACCAAGGCAAGCCCAGCCTCGCAGGGAGGAAGGTGGTGCTGTGGCTTGTCTGGCACGTCTAGGCCCCGACCCGGAAAGTGCCGCGTTCCGGGACCTCATGCTGTAGCGAGGCTCTTCCCAGCCCCCCAGGCTCCTGCTTCCAGCCCCTCCCGGAGCTGAGGGTGGCCGTTGGGCACAGCGACAGAGGACAGCTCCTAGGCCCCACCTTTTCCCTCACGCTGCCAGCACCAGGTTGGCGGCTTCTCGCTCGGCTGCCTTGGCAAGAGGGCAGGCCCAGGCTGGAGCCAGGTGTGGAGTGGGAGCAACGAGGAGGTGCTCCTGCCAGCCCTTCATGCTCTTTTTCTCACTTCTCCCTTCTTTTTGTAAATAATCGCAGCCTGCTTAGACGCCTGGTGACTCTCATCTCGCAGCAGGCCACACTGCTGGCCTCCAATGAAGCCTTTAAAAAGCAGGCGGAGAGTGCTAGTGAGGCGGCCAAGAAGTACATGGAGGAGAATGACCAGCTCAAGAAGGTGAGCCCAGCTTCCCGACCCACCATGGGGCGTCCTGGTGTTACACTGCAGGAGCCACATTCTTTAGGGCCTCAGTGGCCACTGCTAGCCTGTCACGCTGGGAAATGTGCCTGAAAAGCCAGAGTTGGGTGGAGGCGCAGAGGGGAAGTCCTCAGTGGGGAGGGTATGCCCGCTGGAGGCGTCTGTGTGCGTGAGGGTCCGGGTGAGGAGGAGGGTGTTGCTGCTCTCGTTTCCATCCACTGCTTCCAGTCAGACCCTTCCCTGAGAAAAACGGCCCCTCAGTGAGCCAGGCCCTCTGCTGTGAACCGAAGGCCCTCAGCTAGGCCCTTGTTCCCTGCAAGATTGCCGCACCCCCTCTGGAACTTGGGGTCTATGGCATCCCTCAGTGCTGGAGAGGAGGTGGGGGCAGGGTAGTTGGCCAGTCTTAGACGTCCTGTCAGGAGGTGAGCTGCAAGGCAAGCTCGGAGGGATGTGGATGCAGAGGTGGAATAGAGCTGGCCAGGCAAACTGGGGGCTCCTGACTGCAGTGAGCGGCACTGTGTGGGGAGCACAAGGCACCACCATCCGCGGAGGGGTTGGTGAGCGCCATGGAGCTGCTGAGCCCTGCTGCTCAGGAAGGAGGCAGGGCCAGGGGCCAAGGCAGGCAAGGCGTGCCCGGCGAGCTGCAGCAGGTGGCCACGCTGGCGCTTCTCTTCCCCTCGGCGGGCAGCCACGCCCTGGCCTTTGCCTAGGAGCTGGGAGCAAGTGGTGGCTCGGTTCTGCGTTGACATTTCCAAAGGGGCAAGTGGCCAGGGCAGCTTGAGGAACCGCAGCTCAGTGGGGAGGATGGGGCTGGAGCCTCTCCCTCCCTCCCTCCTGAGTAACCCTGGCCTTTGGCACTTTTCCCAGGGAGCTGCTATTGATGGAGGCAAGTTGGATGTCGGGAATGCTGAGGTGAAGTTGGAGGAAGAGAACAGGAGCCTGAAGGCTGACCTGCAGAAGCTAAAGGACGAGCTGGCCAGCACTAAGCAAAGTGAGGCTCGACCTCGTGTCCTTCCCCGAAGGGAAGTCCAGAGGAGCGTCCTCTGCCCACTGCTGCCCATTTTGTGCCAAAGTATTAGTAACAAGCCTTACACGCACGCTCGAGGGCTGGTTGAAAACAAACAAATAGCACCCTGCGCCTCCAACCCCAATGCAGCCACGCTTAGCCCGCAGGCCAGTGAGGCTAAGTGGTTTGAATGGGGCTCAGGAGGAACCAGGCTGCAGTTGGTGGGCCTCGATTGCCCTGCGCTAGAGCAGTGCACGCTGGGGCTTTCCCGTCCAGAGTGTGGCACGGTAGCCCCAGCATGCCTGGGGGCTGAGAATGAGGGGAGTGTGGGAGTGGCGTTCGGGAGGGGAGTGGGCGGCTCCCAAGCGGCCTGCCTGTCTTTGGTCTCCCACGCATAGACTTAAGTCTGGGGCGTTTTTCCCCAATACCACAGGCCTCGCCTGCTGCTGCTGTCTGCAAGGCATGGTTGTCATTGGGTCTCTCTTTCAGGCTGGGATCTTCCTCCCTGTCTCCCACTCTCAGCCTCCCTGGAGGTTACCCTTGCCGAGAGCCACTAGAGTACCCCTCCGTTAAAGGGACTGGGGGATGTCCTCTATATTTCTTTTGCTTTATCTTAAGCTTTTTTGTCAGCCCTTTCCCTCTACTTTGGGGGCCTGCAAAAGCAGAGGGGCTTTATTTTGAGAAGTAGGCTCCTGTATAACCTCGTTTGAGACAGATTTGGGCCAGTTTCTGGTGTCTGTAGCAGTCGGGTTTTTTCCCCCTAATTCCTGTCTTTTCATTTCTGTTTTCTTGGTCATTTACATCATTTCAAGAACTAGAGAAAGCTGAAAACCAGGTTCTGGCCATGCGGAAGCAGTCTGAGGGCCTCACCAAGGAGTACGACCGCTTGCTGGAGGAGCATGCAAAGCTGCAGGTCAGCCCTCCCGTATTGCTGCGCCCGGGGCAGGAGAGCAGAACAGGATGAGGCAGCCCCTGCGGGTGCGGAGGGAACCTTCCAGGGGCCGGCTGCCCTCTCCCCCACTCCCCCTGGCCACCTCTGCCCTACTGAGTGGGACCCTTCACCGGGCAGGAGAGGGGTGGCCTGGCAGCAGATGTAGGCACTTGCCGAGGCGGCCCTCAGGAGTGGCACTGGCTCACTAGGCTCTGAGCCTTCCTACCTTCATTCTCAGGCTCAGTCCATGGTTTGGGGCCCGGTCAAGTGCAAAGAAGCAGGTGAAACTCTGGGACCCACTGCCGGCCTTCTTTCCTAGAGTGCTGGGGGGTGACGTAGGGCAAAGATCCCTGGGCAAGTGAGGGCACAAGGTGTCAAAAAGGCACCTCCCCTAGCAGGTGCTAGTTGTGGCCATCACCTGCTGCCCTAGGCCTGATCCGAGTCCTCAGACTAGCTTGGGTGCACCAGGCCGCATCTGGAAGCCCAGGTGGTCTTGACGTTGGGAGTGAGGGCCACATAAATACTCCTAACTTTGGACAGCTGGCCTCAGTGCTTGGTGGCCCAAGTTTGGGTACCACAGCAGGTGGGGAGGAAGGGTCCAGCCTCAAAGGGGGCACCCATGCCCTCTGTATAGGGCAGGCTTGGCAGGCGGGACTTGGGCTTCGAGGGCACCTGTCAAAGGTGTGCAGAGTTGGGAAGGGCCTGATCAGGTCTTGAAGGGGACTGGATGCCTTGCTGTTCTCTGCAGCCAGGACTCAGCCCCCAGTGAGGTCCTGGCAGTCCTCCCTGGCTGGCGTTAGGTCCAGGGCTTTCCCTAGAGTGTGGGCCAGTGCTGACGCTCCCACCCTGGCAGGCCTTTGGGTGCAGCTGGGGAGGGGGCCCCTTGCTCACTTGAATAGCTGTCGGTAGGAGAGAGGGGAACCGAGCTGGACCTCTGGGGCATGGGGCTGGAGGTGGCAGGGGAGGAGCGGACCCGGCCAACCTACTGCTGTGGGATTTCTGTCCCTTTCCAGGCTGCAGTAGATGGTCCCATGGACAAGAAGGAAGAGTAAGGGCCTCCTTCCTCCCCTGCCTGCAGCTGGCTTCCACCTGGCACGTGCCTGCTGCTTCCTGAGAGCCTGGCCTCTCCCTCCAGTACTTCTGTTTGTGCCCTTCTGCTTCCCCCATTCCCTTCCACAGCTCATAGCTCGTCGTCTCAGCCCTTGCCCACACTCTCCAAGTACATTACAGGGGACCTGATTGCTACACGTTCAGAATGCGTTTGCTGTCATCCTGCTTGGCCTGGCCAGGCCTGGCGCAGCCCTGGCTTCCATGCCTGAGCGTGGAGGGCACGAGTTAGTTGTAGTCTGGCTTGCGGTGGGGCTGACTTCCTGTTGGTTTGAGCCCCTTTTTGTTTTGCCCTCTGGGTGTTTTCTTTGGTCCCGCAGGAGGGTGGGTGGAGCAGGTGGACTGGAGTTTCTCTTGAGGGCAATAAAAGTTGTCATGGTGTGTACGTGGTGCGGTGTGTGACTGCGGCCATGGGGAGGGCTCTGCTTTCTCTCCTGCCTGGAGCCCCCAGGCGGCCACAGCCCTTCAACCTGTTTCCCCCACTGAAGGCCAGGCTCACACCTGTTCTCGAAGGCCCTGCCCTCTCTGTCTTCCTGCTCCCTGGGCTGGGCCAGGCCTCGCTTCAGGGCCACCCGCCGAGTGTGTGTCCTGTCTGCCTCCCTGGGTGTGGGCAGCTTGGGAAGCTCACTAAACCGGCGGGGCTTCCGGGTAGACGACTCGCTTGCCTTCTCTGGGTTCCTGTTCGTCACATTTGGGACAGACAGAACGTGGCAGAACGCCACTAGTCACTCCCTGCCCCACCCCCTCCTGAAGGTTTGCAGGATGACCTCTGACTAATGCCAGCTGGGAGAGGAGACTTGTCCTTGGCAGTGACCTGGAGCTGGCCCAGGGCAGAGCTAGGCAGAAAGGGGCTGGGAATGGGCTGGGGCCCTTGGCCCTGAGAACGTGCTGGGTGTGTGCCTGCCACCAGAGAGCTGTGCTGGCTCCGGGGCGTCCATCCCGTGGCTCCCTCAGAGTTGTGTCTTCCAGGCCTACAGCAAGCTAGGCCAGAACCGGGGCTTCCTGCCTGGCGCCAGTGCCCAGGCCCCTGCACTGTGCTGCTCTCCAGTAGCACATGAGGAAGGCAGCCCCCGCCCGCAGCACAGTGCTCCCACCCAGCAGGGCCTCTGCCATGCCTGCTGCCTGCATGAGGACTGGGCGGAAGGGTCAGGGGAGCAGGTTAGAGGTGTGTCTCCTGGAACTGGGGGGACCCCTGAAGGATGTTGATGCTGGCAGGGTAGCTGACGGCCTGCTGTGCATGCTCGCTGATGCCTGCCCTGTTCGGGCCCAGGCCAGTGGTTCCCTTCTCTAGCATCCTGTCGCCCTTCCTTTGTGCTCAGAGCACAGCCGCCTCATGACGAGTTCTGTCCCTTTCCAGGCGGTCTGAGAGGTGGTGTCTGAGGGAGTAGGGGACACGTGGGCAATACCCTCTGGTTGCTGTGCCAAGGCCGAAGGTTGATCCCACTTTTCCAGGAAGTGTTCTCGGCTACCTTGGGCCTCCCTGAGCTCACCCTTCTCTGAGCTTTGAAAGGCTAAAGTCCAAATGGGTGCTTCCCTCACCAGCCCTGATGGCTTCTTCCGCTGTTCTGCCTAGGCCAGCAGCAGACAGAAAGCTGCACGAGGCCAGCTTCTGGAGCGCCCTTTCTAGTGGAGTGATGGAACAACAATGGGGCGGGGGGTGTGGGCACAGGCTCTTAGAGATGAAAATGGAGGCGCTTGCCCAGCCTAGACTGGAGGGCGGCCTGCATTCTCGCGCTTTCCTGGATCAGCTTCTGTTCCAGGGCACCTGCACCCATGGGCGTCCTGATCTGTTTTCTTACCCATCTTCCACTAGACTGCGAGCTGCTTGAGGGCAAAGCCTGCTGCTTGTTGATCTCTGTGTCCTAACCCCTGATGCAGGAGCTAAGTCCTGAGGTAATGGTGTCTCTATTTCAGAACCCACTTTAAATGACACGCCTCTGTGAAGTTTCCTTTTTTCAATGTCTTTTTTCTGTGTGTTTGGTGTCATTGTGGTGCATGAGGTGGCTTGGAGGGCATTTGGCCTGGAGGTGCAGAGAACAATTAGCAGAGGGTGATTGTCATCCAGGCAGAGACCTGGCTGATTGCATAAAGCAGTTGGCCTGAGCTCAGGGGTCCTGAGGGTGACCGTGGGCTGCAGGACAGTTGGAGTCGGTTGGGGACAGGGGCTGTGTGAGGGCCTGGGGCACCCTGGGGAGAGGTCTTGCCGATGTTGGGAAGCACCTTTGCAGCTAAGGAGGGCCAGGCTGGACATCTGGGAGCTGCCAGCAGGCGGGGTTCTTGAAGGTGCAGGCATGGTGAGAGGACAGGCTTCTCGGGGAGAAAAAGAAAACTGGAAACAGCGGTTGCTGAAGAGATGGGGGCCAGGGACCGCAGGACAGGCTCCAGAGCCCCCGGCTGAGCTAGGGTGGGACTGCGCTGCCACTCCTTTCTCTGCTCCCTGTCTGGTCCATGTATTTCTCACCCAGGCTCTTGGTTGGCTGTATTCCAAGCCAGATCCCTCCCCTGGCTCCAGAAGTTTAGGGGTAAAGCCCCTCCATAGGGGGTGCTGCCTGCTGAGGAGCAGGGCCTCTGGGGGTTCTCCCATAGCACGATAGCAGTCCTGGGCAGGACGCAAAGGGAGCAGCCCAAGCTGTTACTTTGCTCTGAGGGGCCACCTGCTCCCCCTTCACAGGCTCCAATCCCTGATGCTCTCTGTGCTTGCCTGAGCCACCCACTGCATTGCCTGCTGTGCCCTGCCACGGTGCCCAGCCCTTTCAGGGTGGGGTGCCACATGCTTATCTTGTGCACGGGGTCCCGCCCCTTGAAGGACCTGTCTGTACTCACTGTCTCCAATTCCTCTCCGCCTCTTCTTATGGTAAAACGCATATATATCAAACATATAGTGTCATCAATGTATATGTAATGAGCCATTTTCACCATCGTTAAGTGTGCAATTCAGTGGCATTAAGTGCAGTCAGTGTTGCGCAGCCACCACTTCCATCCACCTCTAGAATTTATTTTCTCAAACTGACACTCTGTCCCCACTCAACACTCCCCACCCTGTCCCCAGCCCCTGGCACCCACCCTTGCTCTCTGTCTCTGGATCTCCCTCCTCTCACGTAAGGCCCTGTCTCTCTCACAGGAGCAGAACCCTATAGCACGTGTCCTTTTATGATGGCTCATTTCACAGAAATGCTCTCCAGGGTCAGCCATGTTGTGTCGTGTGTTGGAGTGCCTTCCCTTTGCAGGCCGGCTCATATTTCCTTGTCTGGGTGAACTATGTTGTTGTCTCTCCCTTCGTCTGCAGATGACACTGGGCTGCCGCCACTCCTTTTCACAATCGCACACCGACCAGCCTTTCACACGCACCCCCTCATGCGAGCTACCCTCGCCAGGCCCCCGTGACCCTTGCCAGACTCAGTGAGCATTTGCAGGTCACTGTCTTTCACCAGCGGCAGCAGCAGCACTGGACAGATGGAGCCAGCCACTGCTCCTCCCTGACCTGTGAGGGGTCCTCACTGGCTCAGGTTGCAGGACCCCACCAGGAGCTCTCAGGCATCCTCCCCCATCGCTGCCGCGTCTTCCCTCTGCCCCTCTCATTGTGTCCCGGGGCTTGCGGCGTCCCTGTGAGCTCACCCAGGCTCAGGGCTTTCAGTGTCATCTCTATGTGGTAAGAACTTGCAAAGTTCCATCTCCAGTACTTTCTGGAACTCCTGGGTCCACCTGCCAACTAGACATCTCTACTTGGATGACACTTCCTGCATGACACACCCAAGGCTGACTCCGGACCATTCTCTCCTTGCCTCCCTGTTGCAGGACCTGGCAGTTCCATCTTTCCTCTTGCTCAGGCCAAATCTGTTGTCCTTAACTCCTCTTTGAGCCCTGCATCCTGGTCATGCACAACCCCTATTAGTTCCTGTACCCCAACCCCTTAGAGCAGCAGAGGCAGAAGCAGGAGCCTGCTTTGGAAAATGACATGTTTTTATTGCTATGTTTGCAGTGGCTTTTTAGCACAGTAAGAATGTCCCCGCAGGCCCACCACCCTCACCCAGCCCCAGCCCTCCCAGCCTCTGTCCAGGTGTCGGGGAAGCCTTTCTTGGGGTCACTCAGCCGTCTCGGGACTGGACGTGACAGACATACGTGGGTTAAAGCTGCTACACAGAAGACTGGAGGTGCGGGAAGTGCATCCACCTTAAGCCTGGACGTGGGAGCTGTGTCCAGGGTCCCTTCCTGGGGATGTGCCCAGCCCAGGGCACAGGGTGGGAAGCCTGAGCAGACCAGGTTAGCAGCCCAGACACCCAGGGCGGAGTATTGCAGCCTCTTGCCCCACAGACTTGTGGGCAAGGGGACAGCATGGGGACAGCCCCGAGGCCCCCACCATGCACTTTTCCAATCCAGTCTGGGGCTGGGGACCACACACGCACATCCACACAACGGACTCGCACACGCAACAGCTCGAAGCTTTTGTTTTGCCTATGAAAGTTAGATCTATAAATTCACACTCCTTGGCTAGGGGCAGAGGGGTAAGGTAGGGCTCACAGGGATGGGAGTGGTAAGGAGAGGATGGTTTGGGCTCCTTCCTTTTTTTAGAAATATACAAGCAGAAATCTCATTCTCTCAAGTTTTTATAAAATGTGCAAAATACAAGCCTCCTTTGCCCAGAGGCACCATTTACATCTGGTATTCACCTTTGCTAAGAGATAGAGATCTATATATACTCTACGTACTCACGCACGCGTGCACTCGCACCCAAGCTCACACAATTGATATTGGTGGCGATTGGCGCAGGAACCAGAAGGTTCCATTGCTGGCTGGCTCTCTAAGCTTCTATAACAGGGATGGGGAGAGGGGTATAGCCCAGCTGAAATATGTGCCTTGGTTCTGCTGCCCCTCCCTTGCCTCCCTTCTCCTCTCTCTCCTCCCTCCTGTCTCTCCCTCCTTCCCTTCCTCACATTTCCCAAGCTGCCACTGCTGCTTCTGGGGTGAGGGGTCACCCAAGGGTGTGCTGCAGAGCAGAGCCTGGAGAGGTGGGCAGGGGGTGGGCGTGGCAGGGGCAGGAGGAGTGCAGCACTGCGGGTGGGGGTGGGGCACTAGGCGGGGCCTAGGACCAGCTCGGCTAGGGCTGGAGGGGGAGAGGCATCTATTTTTGGTGGGTTGTGATATTTTTGGCGTTTTATTAAAAATGGAAAAAGTTGTTTTAGTGAGCACTCATGGTGCTTTCTCCCCTCCTCCCCCAGGCAGACCCCAAAAGTGTCAGGGAAAGGCAGGCCCCCTGGAGGGGTGGGGTGGGGCTGAAGCAGGGGCTGCTATGGCTACCAGAGGTGAGCTGGTGATGTGAGCTGAGCTGTCACATGACACTCTCCACCACGACGACCTTGCTGCTCTCGGACACTGGGGTCAGGGTGGTCAGGCCCCTGACATCTGCGTCCTGAGCTCGGTACTCCAAGTGGTGGAGGCCCCAGATGGGCTGGGTCAGGTGCTGCCAGCGCTGCAGGAGAGGAGGGCATGCTGAAGCCCCCAGGGTCACCTGCTTATCCCCACGGTGACTTCCTCTGCCTCTCTCCAGTTCCCACTGCCTGCCACCCTAGTCGGGGCCACTCCCTGGCTAGGAAGCAGGCTGGGTTGAATGTTCACACCAGGGGAGGGGAGGGCGGGCCGGGCGGGAGCCTTACCTCAGCAATGGTGCCCTTGGCCCTGAGGAGGCAGCCCAGGAGGTGCAGCGGCACGCACAGCATGGAGGACAGCGCGAAGGCCCAGCCCATGGCCTCACCCCACCACGGGTACACGTAGGTGTTGTTGTAGACCAGCGGCTCGTAGTAGACAACGTTGAAGATGAAGATGCCCTATGGACCAGAATGCCGCAGTTAATGGGGCCCCCACCCTGCCCTGCCTCGCCCCCCACCCCGCCCCACCTCCCCCAGCCCTTACCATGCAGACCAGCGGGGTGAAGAAGGACCAGCACCATTTCATCCAGGGGCAAGGTCGGTACCCGATCATACAGGCAATGTCGTCCATGAAGCGGTCAGCTCCTGTGGCGAGGCGAGGCGAGGCGGGAGGGCCAAGCTGCAGACCTGCCTTCCCCGCCACAGTCCCCCAACCCAGCCCTCAGCCATGACCTACCGTACACCCAGGCCACCACCACGCACTCCCAAAAGGCCTGCCAGAGCAGGGTGGTGCCGCTGGCCGAGTAGTAGTCAAACAGCTGGAAGACGTACATCCCGCCCTGGGGGACAGAGCCCAGTCAGGGAGGATGGCGGACGGCCACCAGAGGTCACAGGCAGACCCCCCACCCCACTCACATCAGTCACCATGGAGAGATCGATGACAAAGCAGAGGGCACAACAGAGGGCCACAGAGATCTCCCTTTGGAAACGGAAGTAGTAGGAGGCCGGGAGGAGGTCGAGGAGGCCGGTGATGAAGCCCTCCACACCTACAAACTGTGGCCAGGGCAGCTCAGGCCGAGCCCCGCACCACCCTCCACCCCTTTCCTTGCCTGCAGCCCTCACTCCGCCCCCCTCCTGGCTCCCTGTCCCAGAGCCCCATGCAAACCTGGCTGTCGAGACCAAGCAGCAACAGCATGAAGAAGAACAGGGCAGCCCAGAGTGGGGCCACTGGCATCAGTGTGACAGCCCGTGGGTAGGCGATGAAGGCCAGGCCCGGCCCTGTGGGAAAGGTGCAGGCTCTAGACCTTGCAGCCGATGTCCTGCCCTGCGCGCACCCTGAGCCCTGCCTGCAACACTCGCGCCCATGCCCACGCCTGCCTCTGAGGCGCTGTCAACCCTGGGTCGTGCAGCAGGGGCTGGGAGGTCCTTTCTCTGTCAACATTGACAAATCCCAGGACCTGCCCCCGCAGGCCCACAATCTGACAAGTTCTGTTTGAATCCTCGTCACTTTTCAGCATGTCTATTGCGTGTTCGTGTACATCATGCATCTGGGTGGCAGTTGCTGCTCTGGAGGCGGGGCTGGGGGTAGGGCCCTACCTGACTCTGCCACCTTGGAGATGTGCACGCCCTGCTCTGCAGCCATGAAGCCCAGGATGGAGAAGACCACGAAGCCAGCAAAGAAGCTGGTCCCGCTGTTGATGAGAGCCAGGATGATGGCGTCCCTGAGGGGTGGAGGGGCCAGAGTGGATGGGTTAGGCTGCTGGGCAGGGCGGACAGGGCACGGGTGGCAGGGCGGCAGTGCTTACTTGTAGCAGTTGTTGTTGAAGCGGTTGTAGCTGCCCAGGGCTGTGAGGGCCCCCAGGCCAATGGCGTAAGAAAAGAAAATCTGGGTCCCCGCATCTATCCACACCTAGAGGAGGGCCGGAGAGCACAGGCATGAGGGGCCTGCAGGGCTCCCCCCCAGCACCCTGCTGCAGCCTCCCCACCTCCACCTCACCTGAGGGGACCCCAGCTTTGACCAGTCAGGCTTGAGATAGTAAATGATGCCGTCCAGGGCGCCAGGCAGCAGCACTCCACGCACCAGCAGCACGACCAGGACCACGTAGGGGAATGTAGCAGTGAAGTACACGATCTGGGGGGCCAGGCTGCTCAGCAGGGGCTGCGGCACCACCTCCCTCACACCCCTACTCCCAGCGTCTCCGGTGCCCCTTGCGGGCAGGTATGTTCAGAGGTCCCCATTCTCCTCCGAGCCATGGCTCCCGCCAGAGGAAGCTAGGGGCAAGGCTGGGCCCCGGCAGCCCTGGCAAGTGCAGTGGGGAAGCTCTCTGGGCGCCTCGTTTGTCTGCAGGGACGCGTGTCGGTGGGGAGCGGGCAAACCTCTGGGAGCTCTCCTCAGTGGGGACAGGAGGCGTGGAGCATGTGGGGAGTGAGAGCTGTGTGAGTGTGTGGGCAGTGCAGGTGTGGGAGGCCCAGGCAGGGAGCAGGATATTGGATCGGGGCCGGGTCCCTCTCCTCTTCTGGAGAGAGGTGGGGGCTGAGCAGGTGGAGAGTGGAACTGGGCCAGGCAGAGGCAAGCGAGACGCGGCTGCCACACCGTCTGCCCCCTCTTTCCACAGGCTGCTCTGGGGACCTTGTCCCCCAGGGAGCTGGCCATGTCCCACAGCTCTAGATACTGTCTTCTTTGTTCAGGTGACTCCCCAGCCTGACCGGGAGCCCCCAAGGGATGTGGCCAGACTCTGCTCTGGGTCCCCAAAGCAAGATAGGCAGGTAACAGATGGCCAGACCAGGTCCACCAGACTGTCACAAGAGCCAGAGACTGGCAGGAGGGCACCGGTGGGGGTGATGGGCACAGGGAAGGGACAGTGCCTGCCGGGGCCTCTCCCCGCCAGGAGCAAAGGCTGCTGGGCCCTGGATTTGTAGGGTGGGGAGTGTTGCTTGGCTTTCAGTACCTCCCCCTTCCTTAGGGCTAGACTCTGTCTGGTCGCCTCCTGTTGCCACAGGTGTGCCTGGCACAGACATCCAGCTCCCAGGGCTGAGCCACCCTCCCCCCTCCATGCTTCTAGTGGTACCTTTCCCGTGGATTTGACCCCCTTCCAGACACAGAAGTAGACCAGCACCCAGCAGGCCAGCAGACAAAGGGTCACCTCCCAGTTGAGGGCCCCTGGCACCTCCAGTCCCCCAGACAGCCTCAAGACTTTGTTCCTAGGGGAGGGAGGGAGGTCCCATGAGGCCTGTGCCAGCAGAGGATGGAGCCACAAGGTCCACCCCCAGGAGTCGTGGCTCCCTTCTCTCTCACAGCCCAGGGTTCAGCGGGTCCCTCTTGTCCATCTGGGCTGGGCCTGCAGCCCACGAGCCCCTGGCCATTGGGAGGCCACTCCCATCCCACCCCACATGCAGCCCCAGCTCCCCCATCAGGTGGGAGTGACCAGGACAGTGATAGGCTGCTGAACCCAGGAGCGGGGCTGACCTGGCCCAGCCCCTGGGGCTGGCCCCAGGACTCTCCGAGGGCAGGCAAGGGCAGGCAGGGTCCAGGATGGACTGCCAGGCAACAAACACCCTGGTCCCCCCCTCAGGGCCATTCCCCTGCAGCCGGGCAACGTGAGGGAGACCTGGGGGATGGGATGGGCTTGGCCCAGAGGTGCCAGACTCACTCCCAGAACTCGATGACAGGGGACCGGCGGTCAGCAAGCTGGTCACAGGTGAGGTTGGCCAGGCTGGCATTGGCACAGTCTTCATGGCGGAAGATCTCCACGCAGTCGGGAGTGTTCCAGGTGTGGCCACATGTGGCCCAGGGCAGCGTGGTGGTGAAGGACTTGACCAGGTAATAGAAGCCCCAGGCCAGCACCATGATGTAGTAGGTGTTGCAGTAGAAGACGATCACCATGGAGGCGTAGCCCAGGCCTGGGGCCGGGAAGTCCTTGCCATGTAGATTCTTTCCTGGCCACCTCCCCCTGCCACCCCTTTATCTCCCCACCCAGGCTGGCAGTGCTCCCACCGTCTGTCCTCCTGGAGCCTTGTTTGTGGTGCTCCTGACTCCCCTGGACTCCCCCTTGTGTGAGCCCCAACACTGGGCTGACTCCCCAGCCTGTCTCCTCTCCTCCAGCCGCCCCCTAGACCCAAGGCAGAGCGAGCCCCTCTCCTCCTGTCCCCATCTGACAAGTGCTGTTGAGTCTCCAGCCTCACACACCTGGCCCCTTCTCTGGGTCCCACTGCCACCATGGCGGTTCCAGGAGGTCCAAGCCTCCGCCTGGCCACCCAGTAGCCTCCAGCTGGTGGTGGTGGTGGGGAGGGGGGGGGTTTCTAGTAGCCTGAGGTAGTGTTGGAGACAGTCGCCCCGGCAGTGGGCAACCTCAGTATGTCGCTCCACCTGTCTGTGCCGCAGCGTCCTTGGGGATAGTAATAGTAGGACCTACCTAGAGAGCCAAGTGTGCTGGGCAGGTCCCGTCCCCAGCCCGGCTATGCCTGGCCTGTCCTTGCCTTGTGGAGCTGCCTATGCCCCCTCTAGTCCCCGCTTCCCCAAGTTCGCTGTGCGGCCTGAACATCTTCTCCAGGCTCCCCCCTCGAGACTGGGATGCCATCACGTGGCCCCAGGCCTGGTGCTCAGGACAGGAAAAGATTTCTCAAGTGGGAGCCAGCTGGGAAAAGGGGGCAGTCTCTGAGGCTGGCCAAGGGCTGCTCACCTTTGAACAGGGGACAGATGTTCCAGACATTGATGCTGCCGGCCTTCATGAACTGGCCCAGCGAGATCTCCAAGAAGAAAATGGGGATTCCTCCAACCAGGGCGATCAGGACGTAGGGAATAAGGAACACACCTGGGGGTGGAGGCGCAGGGTGGACTCAGGGTGGCCCCCAGCCAGGCTGCCCAGGCCCAGCGGGCCAGCCCAGACTCCAAAGGCCCCATCACAACTTCCCACTGGGTGAGTCAGTGTAGGGGTGGTCACTGACTCAGGCCCCAGGTGGAGTCTTGAGGGGGTGGGGTGAGTGTGTTGAAGAGGGGCTACAGTAGCCCCTGGGCCATTGGAGCCCTATTCCCTGGGTGGCAGAGGGGCCCTAGGCCCACAGGGCTTCCACCCCCACGGTCACTTGGGGTGATGGCCATGGAGGACACACACGCTCAGACACGCAGGCTGTCCCTAGTGCCGCAATTCCCTGTTTCAGGCAGCACGATGAGAGCACGTGCATGTGTGCGCGTGCGCCAAGGCTGGGTGATCAGGCCTCAGGGGCTCATCCAAAGGCAGGGAGCGCGACTGTCCTGCACTTGGACGCTTGCCTGCAAGTGTGAGGTCCAAGGCAGAGGGTGGGTGGGTCACAGTCCCCTGCTGGTGGGATGGCGATGTACAAGGACAGAGGGATACAGGTGCGGGAAGAGAGGCCAGGCCGGCCTTAGCAAGCCCAGGGAGTCAGGCTCTGCAGGAGATAGGCAGGGCGTGACACAGGCCCTGGCCAGCAGGCTGGGGTGGGGGTGGCAAAAGGGCAGGGAGAGCTGGGTGCCACTACCCCCTTCTCCTCTCTGGGCCTCCTACCCTTGCCCTGGCTGGGCTCGCTCCACTACTCAGAGGCTGAGCTTGGCTGCAACTTGCCTGACTCCAGGTCCCAGCATCCTTCTCCTGACCTTGGGCAAAGGCCTTTGCTCTGGACCTCTGTTGCCCACCCATCACCGGGTCACTTCGGCTTCCAGCAACCCCAGTGCTTTTTTGTAGTCACAGGACACACGCGTGCCCATCGCTGTTGCTAAGCTGGGCCCGGGCGGGCGGGCGGGCATGGGACGTGCATGCAGTGTGTCCAGTGGCGGCGCCAGGCGGGCCAGGCCGCAGGCTTCCCAAGCCTGGCTCGGGCACCCAGTGTTCCAGGCCTGGGCCAGAGGGGAGGGGCGGGAGGGCCGCGAGGGGAGGGGAGGGCAGGGGGAGGGACAGAGTGGCCCATTGTGTGTGTGTGTGTTCGTGTGTGTGCACACGTGGGGGGCCCACACAATGTGCCGCTTGTGTGCCCGACCCGCGGGGGCAGCCAGGGCTCCTTACCTCGCGGAGACCCCAAGGCGCAGGCCTGCTTTCCCACCTCGGCGGCCAATCGCTCCTCCCAGCCCCGGAGTCTGGGGGGCAGCCTCACGGGCATCGCCGGCCCCCTCCCCCCACCCTGCGAGGCACATGACTGCGAGGGGGGTGGAGGCGCCCGGCCCGGCCACCGAGCGGGAGCGGCAGACGAGGGGCGGCCCCGACCCCCGCGTGCCCGGGGGCCACCCGCTGCCCGGACTTCACCCCTCCGCCGCGGCTCCGGGGGTCGGGCGTTGGGGGCCGGCGGCCTGCTGGGGGAGGGGGCCGCGGCGGGCGGGGGAGCTCACCTCCGCCGTTCTTGTAGCACAGGTAGGGGAAGCGCCACACGTTGCCCAAGCCCACAGCGAAGCCCACGCACGACATGATGAAGTCCATCTGGCGCGTCCAGGTCTCGCGCGGCGGCACGGCCAGGCGGCCGCCGGGTGTCCCCAGGCCCGCGGGGCCGTCGCCCTTGGCCGGGGGCCCGTCGGGCCCGGGCGCGATGAGGGGGCCCTTCTTCTCGTCGCCGGACACGCTATAAATGCCGTTCTCGGCACTCTTCTTCGCCATGGCCCCGGCGGGCCGCACGGCCGGGCCGGGGTCGCGGCGCCTCGCGGGGGGCGGCGGTCAGGCGGGGGGCACCGGCGGCACCGGGGAGGGCCCCG
>NW_026652282.1:134348061-134365405 GCF_009828535.3 Hylobates moloch
AAAAAAGAAGGAAAGAAAAGCTATGTTGCCCAGGCTAGGCTGGAACTCCTGGGCTCAAGTGATCCTCCAGCCTCAGCCTCCTGAAGTGCTGAGATTACAGGCATGAGCCACCTTGCCAGGCCAGAGGGTGTAATTTCTCTTGTAAACACACAATATAGGCCTGGTGCTGTGGCTCACACCTGTAATCCCAGCACTTTGGGATGCTGAGGCGGGCAGATCACCTGAGGTCAGGAGTTCGAGACCAGCCTGGCCAACATGGTGAAACCCTGCCTCTACTAAAAATACAAAAATTAGCTGGGTGTGGTGGCGTGCACTGGTAGTCCCAGCTACTCAGGAGGCTGAGGTGGGAGAATTGCTTGAACCCAGGAGGCAGAGGTTGTAGTGAGCTGAGATTGTGCCACTGCACCCCAGCCTGGGCGACAGAGTGAGACTCTGTCTCAAACAACAACAATAACAAACCCAAAAAACCCCATGATACAATGATTTAAAACAAAAACTGTGCCATCGGTTTTTACATGAGGCCAGGGTCATCTGAGTCACCTCGTGGACCAATACCTGCCCACTGGCTCGTCTTTCCCAGGCCCACTTTGGAGGCCTCCAGTTTCCATCTACTGCCCCTCAGATAGGTCTCTTTGTGCCATCTCTTTCCACGCGGGCAGTTTTTTATTACTCACACCGCCATACTTTTCTGGGGCACAGAAATATGTGTATTTCTATTTCTTTTCATAACCCGGGACCATGCTGTAGAACTCTGCTAATGTTTCTCCCGGCTTGAGCAAAGCACCATTGGTGTATTAGACATTCTGAGGAATTATCTGTAGGTATCTGTAAACAAATTGCACTTCCCGCTGTCATGAGAAGGGGCTCACCATCAGTTCCATTCCTATTTTTTTCTGTTTTAGATGTCGGTCCCAGGAAACCTTTTTCACATAGATGAGTAGGTGGGACTGGAGCTTCTGAGCGCTGGGGTCCCTGGAGCCTTCTGCAGTGCCCTGGGAGGGGTGACTGGGAAAGGCCAGGGGGCAAGAGCTGCCAGGGGCCTTCTCAGATTTCTCAGTTTTTACACAGAGTATATATGGGAGTTGAGGTCTGGAAAAATGATTTTTTAAAAACTCTTCCTGCCCCGCAGACTCTCTTGAAGACTTTGTGTCATGCCAGGGCCCATGGTCACTTGACGGAACCCCTGTGATGCTGGCCTGCAGGGATGTGGAGCACAGACCCTGGGGAGGGCTACCAGAACCTCATGGGACTGGATGGCGGGCAGCGAGGGGGGTCCAGTAACTGTTGGATGCAGAATTGAATTCGGTCACCCGCACTTATTTCCTGGGCTCGTCTTGGCTGGGTTCGCGGAGATACACTCTCTGGGAGCGGACGCTTTGGTGAGGAAGACCAGGCGAAGAAGGTGATTTTTGCGGTTGGACGTTCTAAAGACAGGGCAGGGTGATGCGGAGAGAATTGGCAGGGGCAGGGCGGGGGAGGCCGGTTTGAGGAGGGGACATTTGAGCCGAGATCTGATGGAGCGAGGAGCCAAGCCAGGCAGATATCTGATCGAAGAACATTCCAGGCAGGGGAGCAAAGGCTAGGGCCGTCAGGAGGCCAGTGTGGCTGGGGAAGAGGTGGAGGAGGAGGGGCCAGAGCAGTCGTTAGGCCACCCCCTAAGGACCCATGCTTTGACTTGGATTGACACAGAGAGCTGCGGGAGGGTGACATGATCTCAATAAAAGGAATGCTCTGGCTTCTGGGTAGAGAAGAAAGTGAGGGTGAGGGATTAATGGTGGAGCCAGAGGGAGCCCAGTGAGTGCCGGGAGCCCAGGGTGGCAGAGCTGTGGTGCAGGGTTGCAGGGTCCTGGAGCTAGGGATGGAGGCTGTTTTCGGGCAAGTGGCCTGGTGGGCCTGTCCTCGGAGAGGCGGTGAAGGCAGAGACTGGAAGGCGGAGAGCCTTGCCGACCTGTGGCCGAAGAGCTCTCCGGGAGACAGCCACTGGTGGTGCAAAGGCCCTGGGGCTGGCCCAGCCGGGCCGCAGCTCCGGGAGGCGGCGCGAGCGAGCAGTGGGCTGGGCGGTGGCGGCCGGCGCCCGAGCCGGAGCCGGCGATTGCCTTACAAGGTGCCCTGCGGCGCCGCGGCCGCGCTGGGCCACTGCGTGCTTGGGCGGCCGGCGGGGGCGTGCGCGGAGGGGGCGGGGCCGGCGGGGCGCGGGCGGGGGGCTTGGCGCGGCGGCCACTGCGCGGAACGACGCTCCGGCACCCGTTCCAGGTCTGCACCTGCTTGGGGGCGCGGGGACGCGCGGGGCGGGGGCGCACCGGATCCGGCCCGCGGCCGCCGCAGCCTTGCGCGTCCGCAGCACACCTGTCACGCCTGGCGCGCCCCCTGCCCGCACGCGCTCGGTCTACGCAGCTCGGGACGCGGGCGGCCCAGGCTGCCAGGTCCCCCTGCTCCGCGGCGCCGAGGGCTGGGCTGCGTCTGCGGCCGCGTGGGTGGCCGCGGTCTTGGCAGGTGGCTGCGCGCGGGGGTCGCAGGTGCATCCCGGGCGGCTTGGTGGCTTGGGCAGCGGGTGCCTGTGGGCGCTGTGCCATGGGTGGCGGGTCTAGGCGGGGGTGGGGGCGTGGGCGCTGTGGATGTGTGGATGGGGGAGGGACGGCGTGGGTGAGCCTGGAGTCTTCTGGAAAGCGGCCGGATGTGTGGAGGCAGAGAGGCAGCATCCAGGCGCCGGTCGCTGTCGGGGTGCAGGGCGGGGGGGCGTGGGATGGCAGCTGTAGGCCTGGGACGTGGAGGCGCGTATGCGGTGGCCTCGCTGGGAGGCGTCCGTCTGGGGGTGTGGACCTGGACGGGGGAGGGGAGGGTCGAGCGCAGCGGCAATGGCTGAGGCCTGCCTGGCAGGGGGTGGAGGAGGAGGCTGCCCTTGCCCGCGGGGGTGCGGGGAGGGACCCGCATCACCTCTCCCCTGCCCCTGCAGACATGCTGCTGCTGAAGAAACACACCGAGGACATCAGCAGCATCTACGAGATCCGCGAGAGGCTTGGCTCGTGAGTGTGCGCGCGCGTGTGTGATCGTTGTGTGTGTGTGTGTGTGTGTGTGTACCTGTGTGAGATGGCATGTGTGTGTGACTACGCGAGTGGGTGTGAGATGATGTGTGTGTGTGTGAATATGTAGGGGTGTGTGAATGCGAGTGAGTCTGTGAGATGGCATGTGTGAGTGGTGGTGGGGGGTGGCACAGGGCCAGGTAGGGCCTCCCCATCTCCTTCACAGGGGGCCCTACCCGATCCACTCTCTCTCCCTCCTGCCTCTCCTCTCTTCCCACTTCCTTCCCACCTCCCACCACCCCGTCTGCGGCAGGGGTGCCTTCTCCGAGGTGGTGCTGGCCCAGGAGCGGGGCTCCGCACACCTCGTGGCCCTCAAGTGCATCCCCAAGAAGGCCCTCCGGGGCAAGGAGGCCCTGGTGGAGAACGAGATCGCAGTGCTCCGTAGGTGCGCACCTCGCGGGGCCCTGGGACGGGGCATAGGTCAATGGGGGGGGGGGGGGCGCAAGCAGTCCTTGGCTCTAGTCCAGGCCTGGCCACCAACCTTTGGGAGGCCTGGGGCAGTGCTCCCTCTGGGCCTGCACATCCCTGTGGCAAAGGGAGCGAGTTGATATTGATCTGTGCTTTTCAAATGGGCTTTAGAAGGAAGGCCGAGGCTCAGGCTGGAGCTCTGCCTTCCTGGACCGGGCAGGGGTGGCATGTGGTAGGGAATGGGGAGCAGAGATGGGAGGAAGAGAAGAGGGAGGAGGCTTTCCCCGGGGCCTCAGGACAGAGTACCCCTTGACTCTGTTGGCCCACAGGCGCTTCCTCGCCATTGCAGGATCAGTCACCCCAACATCGTCGCTCTGGAGGAGGTCCACGAGAGCCCTTCCCACCTCTATCTGGCCATGGAACTGTGAGGAGGGCCTGGGCAGGCTGTGGGAGCCGGGGAGGGACTGAGCAGTGAGTGGGGCTGAAGGCCGGGCTGAGTGCCTGGGTCAGCCAAACCCCTGGCACCCCCAGGGTGACGGGTGGCGAGCTGTTTGACCGCATCATGGAGCGCGGCTCCTACACAGAGAAGGATGCCAGCCATCTGGTGGGTCAGGTCCTTGGCGCCGTCTCCTACCTGCACAGCCTGGGGATCGTGCACCGGGACCTCAAGGTGCCTGGCTGGGGCCTCTGCACCCCACCCTCCCACCTGCCCACCTGGCCCTGCCTTTGTTTTCCTGGGAGCACGGCTGGGGTCTTTCTTGATCTCCCGCTCCACCAAGGCTCTGGGGAACCTGAGAGTGCCTAGTCCCCATCCTGTCCCAGCACCAGCACCGTGTCAGGACTGACCTGGCCCTTTTCCCGGTGTCCGTGTGTCACAGCCCGAAAACCTCCTGTATGCCACGCCCTTTGAGGACTCGAAGATCATGGTCTCTGACTTTGGACTCTCCAAAATCCAGGCTGGCAACATGCTAGGCACCGCCTGTGGGACCCCTGGATATGTGGGTGAGGGACGACACCCTGAGGCTCGCTGGGAGTGGGGTGGCTTGGGGGACCCTGGACAGCCGGGAAGGCTGTTGTGCCCGTTGCCTTTGTGTGGGCCATTCCTGGGCTTGAGTAGGCTGAGCCAGTGACACTGAGCGGCATGGCTGCATGTGTGCCTGTGCGTGCGTCTGTCTGTCTCTGGCCCCCAGCCCCAGAGCTCTTGGAGCAGAAACCCTATGGGAAGGCCGTAGATGTGTGGGCCCTGGGCGTCATCTCCTACATCCTGTGAGTGACCGCTGAGAAGGCTTGTCTCCTGCCTGCCTGCCCCTGCTGGGTTGGGGAGGGTGGGACAGCTGGATGATTCATCTGTGGGTGCCAGGCTGTGTGGGTACCCCCCCTTCTACGACGAGAGCGACGCTGAGCTCTTCAGCCAGATCCTGAGAGCCAGCTATGAGTTTGACTCTCCTTTCTGGGATGACATCTCAGACTCAGGTGAGCTTGAGGCTGGCCTGTGCTTGGGGCTGATGCAAGGGAGCGGGGACCCAACAGGCTGACCCAGCCTCCCTGTTCCAGCCAAAGACTTCATCCGGCACCTTCTGGAGCGAGACCCCCAGAAGAGGTTCACCTGCCAACAGGCCTTGCAGCATCTTTGGTGAGTGGGCGCCCTGCTGAGCTGCCCCAGGGCCAGGGGGACTGCACTTGCAGAGAGGCCCCCCGCCAACCTTCAGCCTTTCCCCAGGATCTCTGGGGACACAGCCTTCGACAGGGACATCTTAGGCTCTGTCAGTGAGCAGATCCAGAAGAACTTTGCTCGGACGCACTGGAAGGTCAGTGTGGAGACAGACCCAGTGTGGCCGCCCGCTGCACCCCAGCTGTAGCCTGATCGCCGTGGCTGCCCAGTGGCCACTGCAGTCCTCACAGTCTTGGGGCTGGGGCCTGGGCCCAGGCCTGGCCTGATCTCCCTCTCTTCCGACAGCGAGCCTTCAATGCCACCTCATTCCTGCGCCACATCCGGAAGCTGGGGCAGAGCCCAGAGGGCGAGGGGGCCTCTGAGCAGAGCATGGCCCGCCACAGCCACTCAGGCCTCCGTTCTGGCCAGCCCCCCAAGTGGTGATGCCCAGGTGTGTTTGGGTGGACCTTGCACCCCCAGGAGCTGGCTCCTTGGAGAGCTTAGAGGGTGGTGGCGCTCCATGTGGCCAAGAGCTAAGTAGGGTGGACCCTACAGGCCAGAGGACTGAGGGCAGAGAGCAGAGGGAGGAGCCAGGGCCCCAGGAGAGGTGGAAGGACAGGGAGGGCCAGTGGGTGCCGGACATTGGGCAAGGGAATGCAAGGGGAGAGGGCCTCTAAGAAGTCCGGGATTTGACTGAGGCGGGGGGTGGGGGCACAGGGCTGGCAGGTTGGCTCCTGACTACCCCCTTTCCCTCTGCTTCTCCCTCTCAGGCAGATGCCGAGGCCAAGTGGACTGACCCCCAGATTTCCTTCCCTTGGATGCTTTCGGTCCCCTCCCCCAACCCCTCCCCCTGGGGCTGGCCTCTGCTGGAGTTTGAGATTCGAGGGTGTGGCGCATGGCGCTGGGGTTGGAATGGGGCACCCCTAAGTCTGTTCCCAGGCTCTGCCCTGCCTGGGGGCAGTGGCTCCCCTCCCCTGTTTCCTCTCCCGCCCCTGCCTCCCGCCCCTCCAAAAGCCCAGGAGGTGCTGGCAGGCGGGCCTCAGGGGCTGTCTTTCCTGCACGGCTGTTGTGTGCTTCGCTGAGTGTGGGTGGTCCTGCTTGTGTCATGGTCATGGCCTTCCAGCCTCCTCCAGTTTTCCCCAAACCAATAAAGAAAGATACAGCAATGGGCCAGTGGTGAACTGGGGGTGCGGCGAGTGTGGAGGGGACCTGGTCACCTGTGGGAAGGAAACCAATGAGACCCTGCCACACGGCTTCACCCACTGCCACCTAAACCTCTGCTTCCCCAGACAAGTTTCCAACTGTCCAAAAACTTACTGTCCCCTCCCGCCAAAGCACCAACAAGTGGCAGCGTGGCCGGGCAGTTCTGCCACCCCAGAGGTGTAACTGCCCACCCAGCCTTGGGGTCCTGGGACAAAGTGGAGGCAGCGCACGCCTGCTGGGCTGCCAGCAGGGGGCGCAGGCAGGAGGCTGAGTGCTGGCTCCAGACCCCCAGGGATGGGCTGCAGTGCCCCTGCCATGCAGGGCCGGGCCTGGGGTGTCTCAGCCAGGTGCCTGGGACTGGGAAGGGCTCACAGGTGCATGGAGGGTGACCAGAGCCCAGGACTGTCACCTTCCATCCCTCCCTCCCTTCCCTTTCTTGATGGCCAGAGGCCATCTTGTCGAGCAGAAGAGTAGGGGACCCCAGGGTCAGGGGATGAGAGGAACTCCTTGTCCAGGAGAGGGCGACACGGGGCCCTCTTCCCCTCTGCTGTGCGGGGGCTTCAGGGGCAGCTTGGCGGTGGCTTCTGAAGTGAAGAGCCGTGGCCTGTCCTCTGGTCTGAGGACAAACCTCTGCTGGCCCCTCTAGGCCTTTCTCTTGGGCCCGTCGGGGAAGACTCCTAGAGTCACTTCTTGGCCCCAGCGAGAGTTCCAGGCAAGCTGGCCACCCCTCCCTCCCCTCTGAGACCCTTGCTCCCTGCCAGCCCTCAGAGTGTAAGCCTGATGACCCATGGCTTGACTGACGAGAATGGTAGAGAAGATCACTCTCCTTGTTGAACTTTGGGCCCCACAGGGAGGCGGTGAGGCTCAAACCAAGGCTGGCCTGGGTCTTGTGGGTGAAGGCTGGAGTGGGGTTCAGGGTTGGAGCCAGGGGACCTGGCTTCCACCAGGGAGAGCAGGCTGGAGGTGGGTGGGCAGCCTCCTCCTTCGTCCCCACAGCCACTCCCAGGCCATCCTTTGCTCCAGGCTTTGGGCCCCACAGGGGACCTCAGTCAGCCAGTACCACGGCCTCCTCGCCTCCAAGACCTGTCCCACCTGCCCTCACCCCTACCTGGGGCCTTGTTGCCTGGGGGCACCTCTGCTGTGGGCCCCCCTTCCCATCTTCTCTGTTGTTCACACTGGACTCCCACGATACCTACTTGCCCTTGTTTTGGTCAGATGTTGACTGAGCCTCTACTCTGTGCCAGGTGCTGGGCCTATCAGAAGAGGCGCCTGCCCTCCAGGAGGACGCCCTCTATTGGAGGGGTGGTTTTACGGGGATGATAAAAATGATCTTTGTGGGTCTGGGAGCAATGAGCAGGAGTGCCAGAGCCAGCCTTCCAGAAGAAACCGGCACTCGCTCAGAACAGCCAGCTCTTCCAGTCCGGGCACGTGGCCAGATCGCTTCGGCTTGGAGCTTGAGCCAGCTCTGGGCTGCCTTGACACAGGGTGCAATATGGCCTCCCGTCAGCAGGGGGAGCCACGGCCCCACCTTTAGACGTCCATTAGCCTCCCCTAGTTCCTTCAGCACCTGGGCAGCCTCTCAAATCCATTCCTCTCCGCGACTGCCCCCACCCCACACCCTGCAAATCCTGCCTTGGGGAAGTCCAACCTTGGCGGAGAGGTCCTGCCCATCTGTGATAGGGGCGAGAGGGGGAACCCCCAGGTCAAGCAGAGGCGGCACCCCTCCTTCATCCCTCCGAGACCCCATATGAGGAAGGCAGTTTGGGTCACCTAGGCAGTGGGATGGCAGCCTGAGAGAGAGAAAGGACTGGTTTAGCCAAAGGCAAAAGGTGGTGTGTGTGTGTGAAGTGATGGCAAGGGAGCTGCCCTGTGAGGGCTGCTCAGGCTCAGGGCCGGTGCTGAGGCTGGCAGCAAGAGGAACGGGCCAGACCAAGCCTGGCAGGGGAAGGAGCTGGAGCTGTAGTCTAGGAGCAGTGGGGAGCCATCGAAGGGGTTTGTAGCCAGAGAGCATCCTTGCCCAGTGTGGGTTAGGTGCTGAGCTGGGGCTGGCTGCTGGGAATTGGGGTGTCTGGAACCAGACCAGAATTGAGGGTCGGGGGAGCCCTGGTGGGCATCACAAAAGGAAGCTGTCTCTGCTGTTCTGGGCCACACAGCGTGGGTCACGTGCTCTATCTTGAAGCAAACCTGTGGGTAGCAGAGTTTCAAGGAAAGCTCAACCTGTGGGTCCACCCTAGGGACAGGGAGACACGGAGGTGGTCTTAGGAGCTCTTTGGGAGTCACGTGGATAGGTCTTGGTGATGGGTTGCAGGTAGGGAATGAAGCGGGGGGATCCAGGTAGATCATGTTTCTGGCAGCAGAACATTCATCAAGAAGGGTGCAACCGGCATGACTTTGGGGAAGGAGTGATGAGATTGATTCTGGAAGTGGTGAGTTGGAGGTGCCTGAGGGGCATGAAAGTAGACTTACTTTTCACCCTTCTCTTTGCAAATATGTATCTAGCATTGTATCTGGTATTTCTGGAAGGCTTATTCCTTTTAATAAAAAGAACACTGATCCCTCGAGCCCAGGAGTTCGAGACTAGCCTGGGTAAGATGGCGAGAACCCATTTTTACAAAAAAAAAAAAAAAAAAAAAGAATGCTAGTAACGACTCTTTATTGAAGAGCTTCCCATGTATTAACTTGAACCTCATCTGTGAGATAGCTGCTATCATGATCATCCCCACTTCACATATGGAGAAACTGAGGCATAGAGAGGCTAAGTGAGCCAAAGCCATACAGCTGTTTCCGACCTGGGCTGTTTCACCCCTCCGTAGGCAACCTAGTGGTCCTCTGCTCCCAGAATATTGATGCTGAACTTAGTATGGACACCTGATGGACATAGCACACTACAGCCCAGAACTCCTGAGCTCAAGTGATCCCCAACCTCCCGAGTAGCTAGGACTACAGGTGTGAGCCACCATGCCACCTGGCTTGTGTTGCCTTTAAGGTCCTCTGTGCCTCAATTTTATGTCCTGTTAGGTGGGAACCAGGGAGGTCTTTGCACAGTGGTGGAAATGGGGCATGGGAGCTGGGCCCTACAAAGATCCCTTTGGAGTTCGGTGTGTGCAATGGCCTGGAAGTGGGGCAGGACAGGGCTGGTGGCTGGGAGACAAGCCTGAATCATGTGGAGAACAAGGCAAGAGGTGTGGGACTACTGGAAAGATGGAGCTTGGTCATGGACTCAATGGGGGTGGGGGGTGTTGTGAGGGAGTTGAGGATGCTGCCAGGGGACCCAGGAGAGCAACAGGTCTGTTGAAGAGATGAAGTGACCAAGTCAGGCCCCCTGGCCAGGTGGTGGCTGAGTTGGCACTATAAGCCACATGTTTCTTCCTGCCAGGCACTGTCTGGGCATGTGGCGACCTTATCCTTCACCCCACCCCAGCTTCATCCAGGGATCCCTATCACCAGCCCCAACACCAGGTGGGCAAGATAAGAAGTATGGAATGTTTCAGAAATAACAAAGAATCCCGTCTGGTTGAGGGAGGTTGTGAGAGGAGGTGGGTAGAGATCAGCCTGGAAAGTGAACTTTCTCAAGAGGGCACTGGGAGCCACGGACGTTTTAAACAGAACAAGTGACAGGATCTGATTTTTGCTTTAAGATAATTTTTCAATATTTTTCAACCCTATTATCTGCCCCCTTTTGAGAAATAGAAGAAGCCCATGCTTACTATCACGCTGGTCTTTAAAAAACAAAAGCTTACGCCCATCTCTCCAGAGCTCCTCCCTCACACCCCATGGAGACTTCCATAGTTTCCCTCACCCCAGGGAACCAAGTCTTTCCTCACATGATACCCTGAGTAAAGGCTCAACTGCTTTTTGCCAGTTTCTCCTTGTAGCTCTTTCAATTATTGCTTTATGTATTTATAAGTTATGTTATTCAGTGTATTTGAGTTTAGAATTGGTATGTATTTTAGGATCAAAATATAGTGATATATGTTAATACTAGCAATGATTTTCCCTTATAGTCTACTTGGTCTGATATTAACATAGCAACTATAACTTTTTTTGGTTAACATTTGACTGGTATATTTTTTTCAATCCTTTTCCGTTCAAATTAAAAATTTGTTTTTATTGAGATACAACTCACATACCATAAATTTCACCCTGTAAAATGTACAATTCAGCAGTGTTTAGTATATTTACAGTGTTTTGCAGCCATCACCACCATCTAATTCCAGAACATTTTGATCACCCCAAAAGGAAACCTTGTATGCATTTGCAGTAGCTCCCCATTTACACCCCGCGCCCCACCCCCCTCCACCAGTGCTTGGCAACCACTAATTGACTTTCTATCTTTGTGGATTTGCTTATTTCAATATTTCAAATAAATGGAATCATACCATACGTGGGCTTTTGTGTCTGGCTTACTCTTACTATGATGTTTTCAGGGTTCATCCATATTGTAGCATGGATCAGTACTTCATTCCTTTTTACAGCTGAAGAATATTTTATTGTATGGATAGACCACATTTTATTAACTATCGATGGACATTTGGGTTGTTTCCACTTTTAGCTATTGTGAATAATGCTGCTATGAACAATCGTGTGCAAGTTTCTGTGTGGACGTGTATTTTCAATTGCCTTGAGTATATACCTAGGAGTAGAATTGCTGGGCCATATGATAACTCCATGTTTAACTTTTGAAGGAAATGCCAAGCTGTTTTCCAAAGCAACGGCACCATTTTACATTCCCACCAGCAACGCATGAGGTTCAAATTTCTCTCCATGCTTGCCAACACTCGTTATTGTGTGTGATTCTTAAAATCGCCATTCTAGTGTGTGTGAAATGGTGTCTCGTTGTGGCTTTGACTTGTATTGCTCTAATGACCAATGATATTGAGCATCTTTTCATGTACTTATTATTTATATATCTCATTTGGAAAAATGTTCATTCGAAACTTCTGTTCATTTTTTTAATTGGATAATTCATCTTTTAATTGTTGAGCTGTAAGGGTTCTTTATGTATTCAGGATATTAGATCCTTATCAGATATATGATTCATAAATATTTTCTCCCATTCTGTGGATTATCTTTTCACTCTTTGATAGTGTCTTTTGATGCACATGGGTTTTTTGTTTGTTTTTTGTTTTTTGTTTGTTTGTTTGTTTTGAGATGGAGTTTCACTGTTGTCACCCAGGCTGGAGTGCAGTGGCATGATCTTGGCTCACTGCAACCTCTGCCTCCCGGGTTCAAGCGATTCTCCTGTCTCAGTCTCCCAAGTAGCTGGGATTGCAGGTGTCTGCCACCATGCCTGGCTAATTTTTTTTGTATTTTTAGTAGAGACGGGGTTTCACCATGTTGGCTAGGCTGGTCTCGAACGTCTCACCTCAGGTGATCCACCCATCTCAGCCTCCCAAAGTGCTGGGATTACAGGTGTGAGCTACCGTGCCCAGCCAGAGACTGTTGCTATGTTAAAACGGTATTGTTTTCCAATCCATGAACACAGAATATCATTCCACTTATTTTGTTCTTTAATTTTTTTAATGATGTTTTACAGTTTTCAGTGTATACATTTCGCACTTCTTTTGTTAAATTTATTTGTAAATTTTGTTCTTTTTATGCTCTTGTACACAGAATTGTTTTCATAATTTCATTTTTGAATTGTTCATTAAAAGTGTATAGAAGTAACCATTGTTTTTTTTTTGTATATTGATCTTGTATTCTGTGGCCTTGCTAAACTTTTTATTAGCTCTCTCTCTCTCTCTCTCTCTCTCTCTGTCTTGAGGGGGGACCGGAGTCTTGCCCTGTCACCCAGGCTAGAGGCTGGAGTGCAGTGGTGCAATCATAGCTCACTGCAGCCTTGAACTCCTGGGCTCAAGCAAATCCTCCCTTCTCAGCCTCCAGAGTAGCTGGGACAACAGGAGCAGGCCACCATGCTCGGTTCTAATTTTTGTTTTATTTTATTTTATTTTTAGAGATGGAGTCTCACTATGCTGCACACGCGGGTGTTGCACTCCTGGGCTCAAGTAATCCTCCTGCCTCAGCCTCCCAAAGCACTGGGATTATAGGCATAAGCCACCATGCCTGGCCCTTTTTATTAGTTCTAATAGGTTTTATTTGTGTGGATTCTTTGTGATTTTCTACACACAGCACGTGTCATCTGCAAGTAAAGAGAATTTTTACTTATTCCTTTCCAATTGGGATGCTTATAATTTCCTTGTTCCCTTCCTTTTCTCTCTTTTTTTTCTTTTTGTTTCTCCCGCTTATTGCACTGCCAAGAATCTCCAATACTACATTAAATACAAGTGGTAAAAGAATCCTTTCCTTGTTCCTAATCTTAGAGGGAAAACGTTTAGTCTTTCACCATTAAGTATGATGCTAGCTGTGGATTTTTCATAGGTGCCGTTTATCATGAGTAACTTCCATTCTGTTCCTAGTTTGTAGAAAGGTTTTTTTTTTTGGGGGGGGGGGGGGGGCGTTCCTGAGTTTATTTGGGGCATACCCGGGCGAGGGCCCTGCCCTTAGAAGAAGGTGTCGGGCCTCTTAGTGGTGAAGCGTGGCTTGTGCTGACGGCGCAGGACCCGGTGGGGCAGCGGGAACTTGATCTTGGAGTCGTGGAACTGCTTGACGGCCGGCCGGCGGCACTTGCTGGCTGCGATCTCCTCCACCTTCATGATCTGGATGGAGTGGGCCTGGGCGCGGTGCCGGGCGCCCATGTCTCGGTAGCACTGGGTGACAGCGCCCGCGGTGATCAGGCCCCGGTATTCCCGGTACATGTTGTGGGTGCAGCGCCGGGAGTCATAGCGCAGCCAGATGCCGAAGTTCTTCACCCGCAGGGGGCGCTTCTCAAACACCTGCCCACAGTAGACAATCTCCGCTGAAGACTTCATCTTCTTTAACTGAGATACGAAGTACCAGAAGCGGGACTTGGCGACGACAAGATTAGGAGCAAAGATTCGCATGCGGTAGAGGGGCGGTGTGTGGCATTTGGGGCGGGCAGGCAGCGACCCACCACCTTGTACTCTAGTAGTGTGCCCGGGGCCTTCATGGCGTCCTCTGCGCTCGCCGCCACCCGCAAAAGGACTGTTTTAAATCATGAATGGATGTTAGATTCTGTCGAATCTTTTTATGCACCTATTGAGAGGATCATATGGTTTTTGTCCTTTTTCTGTTCATGTGGTGTATTACACTGAGTTTCAGATGTTAAATCAAGCTTGTGTTCTTGGTATAAATCCCACTTGATGATGGTGTCTAATCCTTATGTGCTGCTAGATTTAGTTTTTAAATACTGTGTTAAAGATTTTTGCATCTAGGAGTTCATGAAGGATATTGATATCTAGTTTTTTTCCCTGTGATATCCTTGGTATAAGGGTAATACTGGGCTGATAGAATGAGATGGAAAGTGTTCCTCCTCCTCTATTTTCTGAAAGAGTCTGTGAAGGATTGGCATTAATCATTCTTTAGTTATTTGATAGCATTCACCAGTGAAGCCATCTGGGCTTGGATTTTTTTTGTGGGAATATTTTCAAGTACTAATTCAATTTATTTGCTTGGTGTAAGTCTATTCAGATTTTTAATTTATTTTAAAGTCAGTTTTGGTCATGTGTCTTTCTAGGAATTTCTCCATTTCATCTGATTGGCCAATGTTTTTGGCATAAAGTGGTCAAAGCATTCTCTTATAATCCTTTACATTCCTATAGGTCAGTAGTAATGCCCCCCTTTTCTCTTCTTGATCTTGGTAATTTGATTCTCTTTTCTTTTTGGTCACTCTAGCCAAGATCAATTTTGCTGATTTTTCAAAGAGCTGACTTTTGTTTTCGTTGATTTTTCTCTATTGTTTTCCTGTTTTCAATTCCATTAGTTTCTGTGCTAATCTTTATTTCCTTCCTTCTGCCTGCTTTGGGTTTAGCATGCTCTTCTTTTTCTAATTTGTCAAGGTAGAGACGTAGGTTATTAATTTGAGATCTTTCTTTTTTTGCTGGTGTAGGCCTTTAAAGCTGTAAGTTTCCTTCTAAGTACTGCTTTAGCTGCATTCCATAAATTTTGATATGTTGTGTTTTCATTTTCATTCTCATTTCATTCTTTCTAATTTCCTTTGTTTTTTATTGGACTTGCCAGTTATTTAGAAGAGTGTTGTATAATTTCCAAGTATTTTGGACTTCCTAGGTTTCTATCTTTTTAGATTTATAATTTAATTCTGTTGTGGTCAGAGAAATATTTTATATTATTTAAATTCCTTTAAATATATTGAGACTGGTTTTATGACCTAGGTTATGGTCTATCCTGGAGAATGTTTCATGTGCACTTGAAAAAAATGTGTATTTGGCAATTGTTGAATGGTGTGTTCTATAGGTATCAGTTAGGTCAAATTTGTTGATAGTGTTGTTCAGATTTTATATATCCTTGCTGATCTTCTGTCTAGTTCCGTCAACTATTGAAAATAGAGCATTGAAATGTCCATCTGTTATATTTGAATTTTCTTTTGTATTTTTAGTCGCGACGGGGTTTCCCCACGTTGGCCAGGCTGGTCTTGAACTGCGACCTCAAGTGATCTGCCTGCCTCGGCCTCACAAACTGCTGGGATTACAGGCGTGAGCCACCGTGCTAGCCAGTTTTCCTCTGTTGATTTTTAATTACATTGAAGCAGAAATTTAGACATAAATATGCATTCATTCACTCCAAGTTTGAGTTATTTTCTTAGGGTTTTCTCTAGCTATTACATTATGAGTCTTAACTAATCACAATGCACCTCAGATGAATACTCACTTAATTTTGGTGAAATATGGAGACTTTGCCTCAGTATGGCTACAGTCTTTCCCACTTCTTTTGTGTTAGTAAGGCCATGTATATTACATCTATATAGGTTATAAACCCTGAAATACAGTGTAATACCTATTTTTTAATGCAGTCTTATGTTTTTAAAAGAGAATAAATGAATAAGAATATGTTGAGAGGCTTTTATATTAGCCACTTATTAACCATTTTTTCTGCTCTCCATTTCTTACTTTGAATTCCAGTTACTAACTGGTGTCATTTCCTTTTAGCCTGAAGGACTTCCTTGAGTATTTCTTGTGAGGCATGCTAGTAATGAACTATGTTAGCCCTTGTTTATCTGGGAATGTCTTTTTTTAAAACTTCAATTTATTTATTTATATTTTTTTGAGATGGAGTCTCTCTCTGTTACCCAGGCTGGAGTGCAGTGGTGTGATCTTGGCTCACTGCAACCTCTGCCTCCCAGGTTCAAGCGATTCTCATGCCTCAGCCTCCCAAGTAGCTGGGATTACAGGTGCATGCCACCACATCTGGCTAATTATTGTATTTTTAGTAGAGATGGGGTTTCACCATGTTGGTCAGGTTGGTCTGGAACTTCTGACCTCAGGTGATCCACCTGCCTTGGCCTCCCAAAGTGTTGAGATTACAGGCATGAGCCACCGCACCCAGCTAAATCTTCCATTTTTAAAGCATAGTTTTGCTAGATATAAAATCTGGGGGCTGGGTGCAGTGGTTCACACCTGTAATCTGAGCACTTTGGGAGGCTGAGGCAGGCAGATCATTTGAGCCCAGGAGGTTGAGGCTGCGATGAGCTGAGATCACACCACTGCACTCCAGCCTGGGTGACAGACTGAGACTGTGTCTCAAAACAAATTTTTTTTGGTTGATAGTATTTTTTTTCTTTCTTTCTTTCTTTTTTTTTTTTTTTTTTGAGACGGAGTCTCGCTCTGTCGCCCAGGCTGGAGTGCAGTGGCGCAATCTCGGCTCACTGCAAGCTCCGCCTCCCGGGTTCACGCCATTCTCCTGCCTCAGCCTCTCCGAGTAGCTGGGACTACAGGCGCCCGCCACCACGCCCGGCTAATTTTTTGTATTTTTAGTAGAGACGGGGTTTCACCATGGTCTCGATCTCCTCACCTCGTGATCCGCCCGCCTCGGCCTCCCAAAGTGCTGGGATTACAAGCGTGAGCCACCGCGACCGGCCTTTTTTTCCTTTCAATGCTGTCAGTTTGTTGTTCCACTCCCTTGTGGCCTCCATTGTTTCTGATGAGAAGTCAGATGTTAATTTTATTGCTGTTCCCTTCTATATGGGTCATTTGTTTCTTCTGCTATAATACTTTCAAAGTTGTCTGTCTTTAGCTTTCAATAATTTAACCACGAAATGTCTATGAGTGGCTCTCTTTGTGTTTATCTTACTTGGGGTTATTCAAACTTCTTGGATCCGATGAATGCTTTTCACCAAATGCTGGTGTTTAGCCATTATTTATTCAAATATTTATTCTACCCCTTTCTCTTTCTCCTCTTCCTCAGAGCCTCCAATTACACATATCAAAATATGTGTTCAGTTTTAAGTCTGTTCTGCTTTTACTTCTTGTTAGGAGACACTGATGACTTCCAGGCTCCTTACATGCTGGACCAGAAACTGAAATTCCTCTCTGTCTCCCAGGCTGGAGTGCACTGGTGTGATCACGGCTCACTGCAACCTCCACCTCCTGAGCTCAAGCAATCCTCCTGCTGCAGCCTGCTGAGTAGCTGGGACTATAGGTGTGCACCAGCACGCCTGGCTAATTTTTTGTATTTTTTGTAGACATGGGGTTTTGCCATACTTCCTAGAGTGCTCGTGAAGTCCTGGGCTCAAGCAATCCATAGGGGCCACATTTTTATGCTTCTTCTACCTGAGTCAGAAAGCCAGGATGTAGAGCTCTCCTAGTCTGTCTCCTTTCTCTCAGGGACCACAGTCCTTCACTGATTGCTGTCCTCCATCTGAAAACAATGGATTTTCATATATTTTGCCCAGTTTCTAGCTGTTTATGGTGAGACAGTAATTCTGGACCCTCTTATTCCCTCATGGCCGTATTGATATTGAGTGACTTTACATATTGTTAAGACAAACATGCATGTTAAATTTTTTAGAGTAACTAGAATATAAATAGGATGTACTACTTCCAAGCTAGTAGAAGAAAATAGCAAATAATGAAGGAAAATATCAGCTCATCAAAAAAAGGTCAAGTAAGGGAAATAAAGAAATGGAAAC
>NW_026652282.1:134365447-134378658 GCF_009828535.3 Hylobates moloch
CAAAAAAAAAAAAAAGAAAAAGAAAAAAAGTCCTGAAACTATCAAAAAATTAGTCAGGCATGGTGGTGCGCACCTACGGTCTCAGGTACTTGGGAGGCTGAGACAGGAGGATCACTTGAACCAGGAGGTCGAGGCTGCAGTGAGCCGTGATTGTGCCACTGCACTTCAGCCTGGGTGACTGAATGAGACCCTGTCTGGAAAAAAAAAAAGGGCAGGACCTCCACCTATGGCCAAATGCAGGTATCAGCAAATAACCTCCCCAAAAAAGTAACTTTATATAAAGCTGGACAAAATTGACAAAAACAAGCTTTTTGATCTGGAAGTCAATGGAATATGTCTCATAATCCAAGCGGCTGGATTTTGAGTAAGAACAGCGGGAGTCTGTGACATTCTGGCCCAGGGCTGCTCCCATCCCTCCTGGCTTGCTGGACGTGGAGGCTTTGCCAAGGCAGGGAAGGCCATGAAGACCAGCAGCTTCTCCCCATAGGCTTGAAGGGCGCTCGCTCATTTGGATTGGTGGGCAACACCTGAGCCCAGCGGCATGATCCGTGGAAGTGACTTCTTGGAGGTGGGCTGGCAGGGAAGATTTTTTCCATTTAAAAAATATATATTCTAGTTAAAAATTTTAAGCCTGGTTTCCTAGGGGCTACCCTGTATCTGCCTAGCTTGGTGGTCAGCCAATGACTGGACAGAAGCTGTGCTCAAACATCTCAAGCCAGTAAGGCTTGTGTCCTTGGGTCTGGGTGTGGGTAGGGGAGCTTATTCAATGTTCAGGCTGCTTTAAGGTCTTCTGGGCTTTCCTTTCCACTGGGCCCTCTCACATCTCTTATATACATGTGCATAGTCCCAGAGCGGTCCAGGAGAGCGTGAGTAGCATGGGACCCCTCTAGTCTCTCGTCAGCTAGAAATATACTGCCGCAAGCACATCCATAGCCTCAGTTGAGTAGAGCTGATCTGTTTGCCCTTCCCAGCCCGCCCACCTCCAAGAAGTCACTTCCACCGATGACACCACTGGGCACAGGTGTTGCCCACCAATCCAAATGAGCGAGCGCCCTTCAAGCCTATGGGGAGAAGCTGCTGGTCTTCATGGCCTTCCCTGCCTTGGCAAAGCCTCCACGTCCAGCAAGCCAGGAGGGATGGGAGCAGCCCTGGGCCAGAATGCCACAGACTCCCGCTGTTCTTACTCAAAATCCAGCCGCTTGGATTATAAGTCATCTTCCGTTGACTTCCAGATCAAAAAACTTGTTTTTGTCAATTGGGTCCAGCTTTATAGTTACTTTTTGGGGGAAGTTGTTTGCTGTTATCCACATTTGGCCATAGCTGGAGGTTCTGCCCTTTCTTTTTCTTCTCTGTTTTTTTTTTTTTGTTTTTTTTTTTTCAGACAGGGTCTCACTCAGTCACTCAGGCTGGAGTACAGTGGCAAAATCACGGCTCACTGCAGCCTCAACCTCCTGGTTCAAGTGATCCTCCTGCCTCAGCCTCCCAAGTAGTTGGGACCACAGGTTCGCACCACCACACCCAACTAATTGTTTTATTTTTTTGTCGAGACGGGGGTCTCACTATGTTGCCTAAACTGGTCTCAAGCTCCTGGGCTCAAGTGATCTTCCCACCTTGGCCTCCCCAAGTGCTGGGATTGCAGGCGTGAGCCACCACTGTGCCCAGTCAGTTCCGCCCTTTCAGCCTTTTTCGGCCCTATTTTTTAGATGTATCTCTTATAAACAGCTTATAGCTGGATTTTTAAAAATCCTAACTGGATAATTTAATCTATTTATTTTGCTTAATGCTTTTTGGATGGATCTATTTTTAATATATTATGTTATACTTTCTACTTATTCCAACGTTTCGGTTTCTTTTTCTTTTTCTTTTTTTTTTTTTGAGACAGAGTCTCACTCTGTGGCCCAGGCTGGAGTGCAGTGGCGTGATCTCGGCTCACTGCAAGCTCCGCCTCCCAGGTTCACGCCATTCTCCTGCCTCAGCCTCCCAATCAGCTGGGACTACAGGTGGCCGCCACAACGCCCGGCTAATTTTTTGTATTTTTTAGTAGAGACGGGGTTTCACCGTGTTAGCCAGGATGGTCTCGATCGCCTGACCTCGCGATCCGCCCGCCTCGGCCTCCCAAAGTGCTGGGATTACAGGCGTGAGCCGCCGCGCCTGCCTCGTTTCCATTTCTTTATTTCCCTTACTTGACCTTTTTTTGATGAGCTGATATTTTCCTTCATTATTTGCTATTTTCTTCTACTAGCTTGGAAGTAGTACATCCTATTTATATTCTAGTTACTCTAAAAAATTTAACATGCATGTTTGTCTTAACAATATGTAAAGTCACTCAATATCAATACGGCCATGAGGGAATAAGAGGGTCCAGAATTACTGTCTCACCATAAACAGCTAGAAACTGGGCAAAATATATGAAAATCCATTGTTTTCAGATGGGGGACAGCAATCAGTGAAGGACTGTGGACCCTGAGAGAAAGGAGACAGACTAGGAGAGCTCTACATCCTGGCTTTCTGACTCAGGTAGAAGAAGCATAAAAATGTAAGCCATCATGAGAAGAAAAATCAGTCAATAGAAACAGACCCAGGGGAGTTTCTGTTGCTGGTCCAGTGTTTAAGGAGGCAAGAAGTCATCAGTCTGTCCTAAGAATGAGTAAAAGTGGAACACATTTAAAATCCACAACTCCTCTTAGGTTTATCAGAGAATTGAAGTCACCGGGCAAACTGCTGCCCCCAAAATTGGGGAGACAGGCGGGCACAGAGAATTACAACTTAGCAGAGCGGGAGGCCAGGCACAGGAACCAGTGCTGGCGTAGGGACACCCGAACTGCAGTTGCTGAATTGCTGGGGGTTCAGTGTGGACAAGTCTGAGAGTTAAAACTCTGGGGTGGGGCAGTCTTATGGGGCTCCCATACTTTTGTAAGTTTTACTTTTAAAGGAGCTCAACCAAGTTCTCACAGTGAGAAAAATCTCATCATGCTTCTGGCAGGGGGAGGGGAAAGTGGTCATTTTGAAATATGCCCAGGGCGTTCTGTTCTTAACTAGGCCCGCCCTCAAGAGTAACCCTTACCAGGCCCAAACTATTAGGGTTTTGGCAGAGCCTAACTGACCTGAGGGAAGCAAAATACCCAACTCAGTCTTTTGTAGCCATCCTGGCCCACCTAAGCGGGGCACAATCTGAGAAGCACTGGTGAAATTCACAGTCCGGGGGCACACGCACACCCAAAGACAGAAACCTAATCACAGGACTGAATGCTTTTCCTCCCTCCACATTCTGCCTATTTGCAGCAGGTCCTCTTACCCAGTGTGTGTCCAGCTTTTGACAAAAAAAAAAAAAAAAAAGAAAAAGTAAAAAAAAGACAAGGCATACTAAAGGCCAAAAAACACAGTTCAAAAAGATAGAGCCAGTACCAGAAGCAGACTCAGCTATGACAGGGGTGTTGGAATGATCAGACCAGAAGTTTAAAATAGCTATGATTAAAATGCTGAGGGCTCTAATGGAAATAGGAGACAATATGCAAAAACATGGCCACAATTAGCCGCAAGGGAGGATAGGAAATAAAGTTTTTAGCTGTGAAGCCATATACACTATTAACCTTTGGGCATTTTATTTCTAAAAAGGAGAAGCAGAGAATGGATACTGGGGGACACTTAGCAGTCTCTTCCACAGTGTCTTTCATCAGTTTTGGAAATTTCTCGGGCATTGTTTATTAAAATATTTTATATTCCCTATTCTCCTTTTTTTCTTCTAGAAATCCAACTAAATATATGTGTGACCTGTCTATCTTATTGTCTCTCTGTGCTGCATTCTGGGTAATTTCCTTAAATCCATCTTCCAGTTCACTATTTCTTTCTTCAGCTATGTTTAATATGCTGTTTAAACTTTAAATGTCCAATTTCAATTGTCATATTTTTCATTTCTAGGAGCTCTTTTTGGTTTTCTTTCAAGCGTATCTAGTCATTTTATATTCTCTTGCTTTTTTATTACAGTTTCAATATTTCCTTTTATTTCTTTAAGCATATTAATTATACTTACAGTCTTTGTCATATAATTTCAAAGGCTGCTATCTTTGCAGGACTGATACCTGAATTCACATGTTAAATGTTTCTATAACTCATGGTGGCTTGTTTCCTTGTACATTTTAGGATTTTAAAAAATTACGTATTTTGGAATTTTCTATAGCAGTGCTTTGAGGCCTGTGTTTAAAGGAGATCCCTCCCTCCACAGAGGATGTGTGCTTGCTTCTGCTGGTCACTCTGGAGCAACGTGACCTCTGAACCACTTCATTTAAAACTTAAATAGGCCAGGTGCGGTGGCTCATGCCTGTAATCTCAGCACTTTGGGAGGCTGAGGCACTGCACCTGGCCTATTTAAGTTCTATATTGAGACCTCGTTTCTAAAATAAAAACTTTAAAAATGTATTTTATTTATGTTTTAAACTGCTATTTTTATTGGGCTGTCACAATCATCTAAGTAAAACCTGTATGTAAGATAGTCGAATGCAGCTTCGAGACAAATCCAGGAGCCTTCTCCAGCAGCCAGATGACTGTGTTGTGTTTTGTTTTGGTTTGGTTTGTTTGTTTGTTTTGAGGCAGGGCCTCACTCTCACTCTCTCATCGCTCTCTCACTCTGTCACCCAGGCTGGAGTGCAGTGGTGCAATCCCAGCTTACTGCAACCTCTGCCTCCCAGGTTCAAGTGATTCTTGTGCCTCAACCTCCCAAGTAGCTGGGATTACAGGCACGTGCCACCATGCCCAGCTCAGTTTTTTTTTTTTTTTTTTTTTTGTATTTTTAGTAGAGACAGGGTTTCCCCATGCTGGCCGGGCTGGTCTTGAATTCCTGACCTCAGGTGAGCCCCCCAAAGTACTGGGATTACAGGTGTAAGCCACCGTGCCTGGCTGAATCACTGTTTCTAAGTCCCTCCGAGAAAGATTCTGGAGTGTCCACTCTCTATGACTAGACCACTCTAAAAGAACAGTCCAGCTTGTGGCTATAAGCTCTCAGGGGAAGGGGAACATTTTCCTTTTATTCCACTTCCCCCCAGATCCAAGGTCAAGATCAGCACACACCCTCTTCTTTATTTGGGATATATCTTCCTAGGTCACCTATTCTAGTAGATTTCTGTGGCTGCTGTAATAAATTACCACAGAGTTAGTGACTTACAGCAACACAGATTTCACATCTTCCATTTCAGTAGATCAGCCATCCAAAATAGATTTCACTGGACAGAAATCAAGGTGTTGGTGGGGCTGCGTTCCAGTGGAGGGTCCTGGCTCCTGGGCTAGCCCCAGAGTGGCTTATTCCGCTGGCCCAGAGGATTCGCCTCATTTCTCACCTCATCACCTTGCTCTTCCTTTCCTACCAGCCCAGCCATTCACGCACATGCCTTTAGATTGCCCCCAACATCTTGTGGGTTCTGGGCCACATTGCTCCCAAAGCCTCCACAGCTTTCTCAGGCTGCACTTGCTCCCCGCCACCCTCCAGCTGCCCTTCCCCTCTACTATGTCTCCATGGTGGAGAGTCACAGCCTTATAGACCCCGCCAGTTACGGTGTGGAGAAGGCATTGGCAGTGTCCCAAGATGAGGAGAGGTGCAGTTCACCTCTGTCCCTTTAGGTGGCCCGTGGGTCTCCATGTTCTCCATGGGGCTCTTCTAGTCCCCAGCCTGTGCCTTTGTAGCCCAAATTCCACAAGCCAGAGAACCACAACACTCACATGTGCCAGTCTGCCCACACCCCTCCCTGTCACTCTCAGGATGCCACCCAGCCGGGGCAGCCCTCAGGAGGCTCCAGGCAGGGCGCAGGGCTGACTTGGCCCGTGTCTCAGGGATCAGTGGTGAGTGCTGGCTCCTCACTTTTCTGCTCTGTCCATGGCAATGAACATCTATGGCATAACTGCAGTGCTGTGACTGTTGCATTTATCGTTTCTTCCCCCACTAGAAAGTCTGCTCTGAGCAGGCAGAGCTCACTGCTGCAACCTAGTCCCCAGGACAGTGTGTGGCACAGACTAGGGGTTCAAATGGAGGTGAATGAATGGGCGACTCAGAGCGTGGGCCAGGGGGCAGTGTAAGCACAAGATGGGAAATGATAACATGGGGCAGGGAGTGGGGTGGCACTTGAGTCCCCGGCCAGCCAGGCACATCCCCCTTTCCACCATGGGCAGTCCAGAGAGACCAAGAGGGCCTCCTTCCCCACCTTCCCCCAAACCCTCCAAGGTGCTCAGGAGGTAGCTTCTCTCTCTACTCAGTATCTTAAATAAACTGTTTATTCAGAAGGAACAATGAAAGAAAGCAACTATGATATGGATTACAAAAACAAACAAGCACAGCTCCTCTCCAGGCTCCAGGGTGAGATGGCCCCGTGCCGCAAAGACTGCCAGCCCTGGGCTGGGTGCATCAGTGGGCTAGCATGTGTGTGTGAGTGCCGACACGCACGCACACACAAGCGCACACACGCACACCCGCCACCCACAGGGGTGTGGACAGAAATGAATGACTGTGTGTGTCTGCAGCTTGGCCCCTTCCCCACCCCCCAAAGTAGCAGTGGCTGTGTGGGCCCCGCAGCAGCAAAAGTGAGGCCTTCTTCTTCCCCTCCCCCTCCCCAGCTCTCGCTCTGAGACCCCATCTCCTCCGGCGGTAGTTTGGCCACCCTCACTCACAAAGAGCCCCAGTGATCCCGTCAAGACATCTGGGGGAAGAGGGGAAAAAAAAAAAAACCAGCCCACCAGATGTGTGGCCGGGAACCTGCCCAGTAGCTCCTAGGCCATGGATGTGTGCGGCCACTGCACCTCTGGGTCCCCATCCCCTGGGAGGCCCCAGCCCTTGGTGGAGAAACAGGGAGGTGACAACACCAGTGATGGCAAACTCCTCTCCCCCAAGTGGCCATTTGGGGACAGGGGAGGGACTGGGATCCAGTCCCTGTGGCAATGAGGTGGCACACACCCTTCCTGAAGGGGGACGCGCAGGGAGGCGCAGGGCCTAGCCGAGCTGGCCGAGCACCCAGGGCCGGGGCCTGGGCCTGGACAACCACCTGGAGAGGGAACCCCCACCCCCAACCCGCAAAGAAAAAAGTAACAGTCGCAGAAGAGGCAGGCTCCGAGCATGGTCCTGCCGTAGGCACGTTGATTAGGACGGCAGCCCGCATGAGGTATTGCGCTCTCCCCCCAGCACCCTGCTCAGGCCGAGCCCTCCCGCCCTCCCCTCCCTTGCCACACGAGTGCGGAGGGACACCCGTGGGTGGGGGTGGGGCAGGGGCCGGCCCGCCGGCCACGGGGCCCTAGGTGGGGGCCAGCTCGAAGGCGCCGTCACTGGTGGGGGTGGTGAAGAAGGAGGGCGGGTTGGAGGCCGCAGATGCCTGCCCCCCGCTGCCCTGCTCCTGCGAGCGGCGCTCCTCCAGCCGCAGGCTGCGCTCAAAGTCCAGCAACTGCCCCATGAAGTTGAAGTTGGGGGAGATGTTAGACTTCTTCCTCTTGACCAGGTCATAGGCATCGTTGAGAGAGAGGTGGAGCTTCTGCATGAGGTAGGCCACAGTGACCGTGACAGAACGGCTGACCCCCGCCAGGCAGTGGACGAGCACCCCGCAGTTCTGGGACAAGGCCTCATCTACATGGGGCAGGACAGGGCCCGGGAGACCCGGAGGGCAGGCGTGTGTGAGGCCAAGGCCTTCCGAAGGGCCCTCAAAGACCCCGTCCTGCCCCCTTGAGCCAGATGGCCACGGCCTGGAGGTTTCGCTAGTGGCCTCTGGGGGCCGCCCTAGCTCTGCCTGTCCCCTAGAAGTGCCACCTTGGCTTTTGGTTCTGGGAATGGCAGCTGGGCTTGGGAGGAGTACTCACAAGGGGGAGGCCAGAGCAGGCCTTGGGGAGGACAGGAGGGAAGGGTGGGCAGGGTGGACTCACCAATGAACTCAATTGCCTCCGGAAAGAACTGCGACAGGTTCTGGCTCCAGTGGTCGGAGATGGGGATCTGCTTGTAGTGAAAGTCGCCATTCTTCTCGAAGAAGTTTGGGAGGTTGGGGGTGACATTGAGGATGTAGCGGATGCCCAGTTTGGCCAGGCTCTCCAAGTTGGCAGAATCCCGGGCACTGCCCAGATAGAGGTTGGGCAGGATCTGGACAGGGAAGGATGCCCGCAGCCCCACTGGTGGGGGTGTGGCACCCTCCGAATCCAGGCCACAGCTCATGGAGTCGCGGTCAGCCTCGGATTCCGCATCAGAGCAGTCGGAGCCCAGGCACAGGCTGCCCAACCCCACCACAGGCACTGGACTGGGTACCGGGGCCATGCTGGAGCCGGCACGGCCACCAAGGCTGGTCTCACACAGGTGAGGGCACTCGGCCTGGAATCTGCTGAAGCCTCCTGTTGGGGAGAGGGCATGGGGCCTGCTGACCTGGCCTCCTGGGCAGCCAAGTGCCTCTGTCTGGGGCTGGGGAGCTGACCCTAGACAACTTGGAGGGTTTGCAAATGTTCCCAAAGGGAACACAAAAACCAGCAGCTTGGTGTGTCCTGGTGCCCACGTGGGGCCCTAGCCACCCTCACTCAGCTGGGGTTGCAAGAAGCTGGGCTCACGCTGAGCCACCGGAAAGGATCTTACACCCCTAGGGTCAAGCTGAGGCAGGTGTGAGGGCTCGACAGAGCCGAGATGTACTGCCAGCCTTAGGGAGGACTGCGGCCATCAGTTAAAGAAAAGGAAGAACTCAGATGTCAGTTCTCTGCCTGGGCATCTCTTGAGCCTCAGAGATGAAGTGGGACCCCAAGATGTGGGGAACTTGGGGGAGAATATGACATTCCACCAGAATGGTTCTAAAGTCTCAAGAAGCCGGCATCTCTATTTACAGATACTATTTCCCTGGGCTGGAAACCTGACACTTTACATGCTGTTGGGGAGGCTAAGGTGGGAGGATCGCTTGAGCCCAGGAGGCTTCAGTGAGCCATGATTGCACCAATGCTGTCTGCCTCCTGCCTCCCTTGCTCATTGCTGAGCAGGTTGGGGAGGCGGGGATGCCCTTGCAGAGGCCCTGGGGAGCCCGCACTTTGTACTTCGCTCTTGAGCATCCTGAGAACTAGCTCAGGTCAGGCTAATTCTCCCCATTTTCTAGGCTCAGAGATTGGGCTGCTGAGGGTGAAGAACTTGCCCACGGTCACACTCAGGCTTCCCTCCTCTCAAAGCAGCCTGGCAGGCCATCAGGGGAGGGGGGCCTCAACTCGCTTTAGAAAAAAAGAAGTGGGGCTGGCCTAAGGTCAAATGAATCCCGAACCCCATGGAAGGAGGGCCCCGCGGCACCTACCCTGGAGGTAGTAGGCCAGGTAGCCTTCCTCTCGCAGCTTCTGCAGCAGGGTGCCCAGCACCGACTCGGCCTCCCACTCCTCGGCCTCGGCCTCGGCCTCCCCGCGCCGGCGCCGGCCCCCACCCTGGTCGTACAGGAGCACGGGGGCAGGCGGGGGCGGCTGCAGCGGCGGCCCAGGCAGGAGCGCGCGCACCGACAGGCTGCCCCTCCGCAGGCGGCGCAGCAGGAGCGCCGGCAGGGCCACGCTCAGCGCCCCACCGATGCGCGCCGACTCGTACAGCTCGCGGCTGCGGCAGTCCAGGAGCAGGAGCCGCGGCCGCGGGGGCGACAGCTCCCGGCGCAGCCACAGGCACGAGCGGCCCAGACCCTCCATGGGCGATCGGCTCCCTACACGCCGGGCCACGGGCGCTGCGGAGAGAGAGAAGGCGTGGTGTGAGCTACCGGAGGGCCGAGGGGGCTCAGACTTGAAGCCGGCCCCGCGTCCTGAAGGCGGGAGCCCAGGGTCCCCCACCGTGAGGACTCCCAACAAGGCGCCCCAAGAAAACCCCCAGGCAGCAGCTCGGCCCGGGGAAGGGTCCTCGAGAAGAGAGGGCTGAGCGGCTAACCGCCCCTTCGAGGCTCATCTTGGGGTACCCTGAGGCCGCAGTCGCCTCTCTCCATACCCCCTTTCTGCTCCTCTCTCGGCCTTCTCGCGAACGCTCCCCAAGTTCGAGCTTCCGACTCTGGTTGGGGGTGTGCGTGTGAGGAGTGCCGTTCGAGGCCTAGATCTCCCCCACGGCCAGGTGAGCCAGGGGAACAGAGGAGGCGCCGAGGTGCTGGGCCTCAGCGAGTCCTCTCAGAGGTGACCTGGCCCCTGGTCCCCCATCTCCCCTCACCCCTAGGAGAGAACAAAAGGAAAGAGACCTGGAGCGAGATCCGGCGGTGGACGACCGCGCGTGGACGTTCTGGCCACGGCCACTGCCACGGCGGAACGCGGGGCGCCGTCCCGGGGCAAGGAGTCCCCAGGCCTGGCCGCCAGGAGAGGGCGGGGCGGCGGTGCAGGCTCGCACGTGGAAGCCGAGCCCCGCGCAGCCCGCGCAGCCCGCGCACCGGCCGCTTCCTGGCAGCCGGACCCAGCTTCCACCTTGGAAACTGCCTTCGGACGTGGAGTTACAACTCCGAGGGGCGGGCCGGGGCGGGGCTCCGGGGGCGGGCCCGGCGGGCCGGTGAGCCAACGGGTGCTAGCCGAAGCAGTCGGGTGGGACCTGCGAGTCGGCTGAGCTGGGGCTTCCACCGAGGCGGGACAGGGTCGGGGCAGAGGCCAAGGGCAGGTCAGGGGCCCAGCAGGGGACCAGCTGCGGCTCCCCTGGCCGGCGCCAGCCTGGCCTCGGGAGGCAGGGGGAGGGGTGGGGACCAGAGCTCAGCCCCTCTGCCGCAGAAGCTGCCTCCAACCCAACTCACAGGGTGATACTGGACCATCTTCTCCCCTGCCCAGATCTCAGTGGCCCCATCTCTGTAATGGGCTCATAGCTAGCAGCTTGGGCAAACTTGGGATGCCACCGAAATCACGGAGGGGAGGAGGAAGCAGGACCAGAAACTTAGTGCAGCTTTGGCCCAGAGCTCTGCTGCGGGGCTAGGCAGGCAGGGGTAGCTCCTGGATACCTACCAATCCCAGCCCGCTTCACTTGCACAGGACTGGCCAAAAGCACCCAGGAACCCTGAGCTCCCAGCCCTAAACTGGGGCACTCTGCTCTTATCACATTACTGATCCTAAGAGTCACCCCTGGCTCCCCCGTCTGCCTCCTTCCCTTAACCCCCCTTCGGCTGATCAAAGTGGAGAGAAGTAGTTTCTACCTAAATATCTCTCACATCCACGCCTCTCTCCCCTGTCCCCTGCCCTAGCCGAGGGCTCAAATTCATCAGCTTTAGGCCAGGTCACTGTCATGTCTTGCACAACAGTCTCCCTGCCTTCGGGCCTGCAACGACCTGCCCTCCACCCTGCCCTGCCCAGCCCTGCCCAATGTCAGAATGCCATCCACTCAACCAAGGCTGGTGGCCTCCATCCTTTCCTCCATGGGCACAACAGGCGGGACAGATCCACAGGCAGCAAGAGCACTGGACAAGGTCTCAGGTGTGGTGAGCGCTGAGACAGGAGACCAGGGTCAGGGGGAGGTGTCCACAATGCTGATCTGGCTAAAAGTCCCTTCTCTGCTTAAAGCTCAACGAAAGCAAATAACAGTGTTGAAGGAAAATGTACGACAGATAAGATAAAGCTCATACCCAACCAAAAGGTTAAGACCCCTGTAGATAAATGGGCAAAGAACCTGAAAACACTGCATACTGCAGGAAGGAGGGAATGCGGTGGCCTAACAAATATTTGGGGGAAGGTTCAACTTCAGGCGTGGAAGGAAAGCCACTCCAATAAACAAGTAACAATGACCAAGGAGGTAACACTTCCTACCTACCGCATTAGAAATGTTCTCATTTTTGAGAACACGCAGTGCTGGCAAGATTGCTGTGAAATCAGCGTGCTGTTCAACTGTTGCAGGGTTATATATTGGTACGGCCCCTTTGGAAATTAATCTGGCAATATCAAGAGCTAGGAAAAAATCCCAACCCTTTGACCACTTTTGGGAATCTAAGGAACTAAAGTAAAAGAAAGCAAAGTTATGCACACGAGGATGGGCACCACAAAGCATTTTTCTAACAAGTGGGAAATGCAGAGCTAACTATGAGTCCAAAGACTCCTTTCAGGAGCCATGGAGTTAGAGGAGAAGACGTCTGAGGTCATGGTTAGGTAAGAGGACAGGTGATGGAAAGCTAGGTGGGCCACCTCTAAGGGGCTTCCAGTTTGCCTCTCTCCCTCCCTTTCGGGCAGTGGGTTGCTAGCCGGGGACTCCCAGGACCCTGGCACTGGGCTGCTTTCTGGCCACACCCCCCATGTCCCTGCCTCTAACATGAGTCCTAATTCCTGCATCCAAGGGCTTTGGGCAGCTGGACTGTGCCCTTCCTTCTCTTGCCCAGTGGGCATGGGCCCCAGCCCAGGCCTCTCTCCTATGCCCCCTGCCCAGATTCTGAGATTCTGCTCATTCTTCAGGCCCCCTCCTCCAGGCAGCCTTCCCAACTAGGAGCCAGTAGTCTCCCTCCTCTGTGCTGCCTAGTGTGGTCACTTTCCCCCTTTCTCAGTGTGTTCCTGGGGCAGGGACTTTGTCTTCTGTCTTCTGTCTCACAGCCTAGCTCCACGGTGGTGGAGGTGGACACCGGCACCCAGCCTGGGGGCTGCCTCCAGGCCCACTGCAGCTGTGGGTGGGAGCTCAGAGTGGGCAGGGGTTGAAGGCAGCGCGGAGGTTCTGCCATGTGCCAGTCTTGTTGTGGATAGTGGGGGTGGCACAGGGCTGTGACCAGCAGGGAGCTGGACAGCCACTTCCCCCGCCCGCCCTGCCATGGGGGCTCAGTTTGGCTAGAGAGGGAGCTCCTGAGGTGCTCAGGGGCGCTCTCTGGAGAGGGCTCCCTGGAGGGGAGAGGAGCTGGGCTGGGATGAGGACGGGGAGAGGAAACCTCCGCAATGGGGAAGGGAGGGGAAGCCTAGGATCCACGGGTCCACGTCTCCCGACGCTTGGCGAGGGGCTCCCCTGCACCTAACTGCAGAGCCCTGCTGGTAAGCCCCCCCTACCGGGAGAAAGCATTTGGGAGGACGCCATGAGGGGCTCAATTTCCAAAGTCAGAGCTCAGTGCTCGGGGCCCACAGCGCCCGCAGCACCAGCAACAGGACAAATGGGAACCTGTTGCCACCTCCGCACTGCAGGGCTGAGCGCAGCCAACCCCCTAACCCCCCTCTCACCCGCGACCCTCGCCGGGCCGCCCCCACTCAGGCCCCCTGTAGCGCCGGCTCTGGGCGCCGCCCCGCCGGCAGCCGCTCCCGGATGCGCTGTGCTGGGGGAGGCCGCGCCGCGCGCCCGG
>NW_026652282.1:134378983-134455152 GCF_009828535.3 Hylobates moloch
CGCCTTCCCCCACGAAATGCACCGTTCCCGCCGGGCCCAGTGACAGGATTTCGGCTGTCGCGGCCGGGTCACATGGCCAAGAGCACAAGTCCCAGCGACAGCGTGCCTGCCAAATCCAGTGTCTTTTCCACCAAATCCACTTTCTGCTGGGGATGGCTTTCTGCTTTTCCTGGTCGGTCTCCTCGCGGGACTGGGAGTTCCTCCAAGGCAGGAACGGGTGTGTGCCCGGCCCCAAGCTGGCCCCAGCCCCCAGTGCAGGGCCTGGCACGCGCCCGGCGCTCGCGGAAGAAATGCTCGTTAACAAAGAAGGCATGAATGAATGAAAGCAATTGTTGCCTGAGGGAGCTGCTCCTGCTTTTCCTTCTGCCGATCACACACTCCTCCCCCACCCCGACACGCACAAGCACACGTGCACACACAGCCCTCCCCGTAACACACACGCAGGCAGGCACCCAGACAGCGCGCGCGGACGCCAGCCCCCATGGAACCCACCTACTACGTGCTTGCCGGGCAGCTGGCTCCCCTTTGGTCCCACCTGGGCCGCCTCCATTTCAGCGCCGGGCTCTTTCCGCCGCCTCCCCGCCCCTCCCCGGGGACCCTGGCTTCCACATCTAAGTACCCTACCTTGGACCCCAAAGTGCCTTCTTTATCTCTTAGGGAAGAGGCCAAGCCAGTCGCTGGGGAGTCTCAAGATCTGTTTAGGGAGGCACCTGGGGGGCCCAGGGCTGCTGAGCCGCTGCCGAAGGAGAGCCAGAGGTGCCTGGCAGGGATGCCACCAAATGCTGCAGCCTCTAGAGCCCGCGTGCCAGGTGTTGGGGGGAGGGAGGGAGGGACTCAGAGATGTGCTGGGGGGTGTCGAAGGCTATTTGTGATGGGCGCGGGGCAGGGTGCTGGAGAGCGTGAATCCAGCAGGTGTGCGCGCGTGCTGGGGTGGATGAGAGTGCGCGTTGGAGATGCTGGAGGTGTGTGCCTGGGACGTGGGGAGCGTCAGCCGCTGGGATGTGGGTTTCTGATGGGACCTCGCTCCAGGGTGGGTGGACTGCAGTGTCTCTGGGCTGGCAACGTGGGTGGGGTGTCTGTAATGGGCAGATGGGGAGTTCGAGGTGGTGGGGGCATGGTAGGGGGAGCTATGTTAGTGCAGGTATCGCAGTGATGTGTTGGAAGCGTGCGTGTGCGCCTGGGTGTGTACTGGGGCGTGGCAGGGTCTCGGTGGGTTGGCATGAGTTGGGGACAGTGGTGAGTGGTGGGGCAGGGGCTACTAGTGTGTGCACTACAGGCACCCGGGTCTGTGGTGCGTGGTTTGTATGCGCGCGAGTGTGCAGCCGGTGTAAGTGGCAGGGGACACGGGAGGTGCACGGGCGGGGTGCGGGGGTGTGCGGAGCAGCACCGAATGGGTGTCGTAGGGGCGCGTGCGCCGGCTTCGTGGGGTGTGTGTTGTCAGGACTTTGGAGGTGCAGGGTGGAGGAGCGCACGTCGGGTCGGGGGCAGCCAGGCCGGGTGGGGTGGGGTGGGGGTCCCCGGGGCGCCGCGTGCTCCACTCACCTCCTCTCTGCTCGGTTCTCCGCGCCGGTTCCCTGCGTCGCGGCCAGGAAGTTTCCGAAGCTCGGGCGGCGGGAAGCGCCACTGCAGCCGCCTAACGCCACCGGAACCCCGGGTGGCGGCCTCTCCTGGAGCCAAGGGGCAGCCGCCGCCGCCGCTGCGGAGGGAAACTCCAAATCCCGCCTCCGCCGCCGCTGCCTCCTCCGCCTCTGCCGCCGCCTCCTCCCCTCCAGTCGCCGTCTTCTCCGCCCCCTGCCCAGGAGGGGCACTGTAGCTGGCGGCTCGCGGGGAGGGAGCGGGGAGGGACCGCGGCCTGCCCGGCGTCTCCCTCCACCTCCCACGCCCCCCCACCCCCGCCTTCCTCCCACCTGCAAGCCTCTGCCCTCTAGGCCAGTCCTGCCCGACGCGCCCTGCGCTTCCCGGTCCCCAGTGGCGCTACTGAGTGGGGGCTCCGGAGCTTGGGGCGCGGGAGTGGGGTTGGGGGCCCTGAACTAGGCTGGGCCTGGGCTAGGGGGACGGTTACAGCGCAGAATCTGCACTGGCACCCCAGCGAAGGGGCCCATTGAGGACTGGGCACAACTTGGTCCCCCAGAGCCACCTCCTGCTCCCACAGTGGAGAGGGTATAAAGTCTGGCTGACAGCGCTGCCAATTCCATCCCCCACCCCAGGTCCCCCTGCAGTGTCTCCTCTCATTCTCATGTGTCAGATTCTGGCTAATAGTAATAGCATTTGAGCCTCAGTGCCTGGAAGGGGTGGAGCCAGGACGTTTGGGTGGGGGAGGGGCTGGAAGCGAGTAGGGAGCTGCTGTTGTCACTAGGTCCCGTTAGCTTTCTCCTCTGTGCCAAAGGTCACACGCATTGCCATCAAGGACCTCATTTTATCCTTACAGCAGTTCTGGAAGTCTGAGGAGATCATCTCCATGCTACAGCCAGGGAAACTGAGGCCGTGTAGTGGCAGAGTAGGATGTGGCTTGGGCTGGCTGAGTTCAGAAGCCTAGAGCCTGAGCGAGTGTGAGTGTGGAAGATTGCGCGGGGAGGGGAGGCAGAGGGCAGCCCGCGGAGATGTGCACCTGGCCTTTCTGGGGCTCCCAGACCAGCAGTGTATGAGCCCGGCCTCGTGCCTGCAGTGGGGGATTGCCTGAGACCCGGCAGGAGGCTGTGAGCATCAAGGGCCGTCTTCTCTGCCCAGGGAGCGCAGGATAAGGTGAGGCCAGGCAGGGCTGGGATGCCAGCAGCTCCGCTGGCCGCTTGGCTGTGTCTGCCGCAGCGCTGAATTCCCCTGAGTCATTACCCCTGGAAGAGACGAGGGCAGCAGCTTTGCCTCTGGAGCCCAGGTCCCTGTCCCATCTGGGTCTCCATTTCCTGGTCTGTACGTTTGGGGAGAGAGGTGGGACCATGTGATCTCCAAGGGCCCTCCAAGCTGTGCTGCAGTTTCAAGCCATGGTGCGTGAGCTGGGAGGGTCCTGCTGTCGCCAGCCAGGCCTGCCCACCCTGCTCTGGGCCCCGACTGCTCCTTTGCACCTTTTCAGCCTTGGCAGCAGCACAGCCCCTCCTGGGAGCAGGCCTCTGGCCCTGCAACCCTCTCCCTGCTCTGGACGCTGGGCCTCATGGGACTGCACTGGGGCTCTCCCCTACAGCCTTGGGGAGTCAGGCTGCCCAGGACTTGAGCTTGCACCTACCCGAGCCACGCCACGCAGGTGAGCACATGCAGCTGCCACTGGTGCCCATACTGCTAGATGTGCTGAAGTTACGGAACCTTTCCTAAGAAATCAATATTACATAGAAGCCGTGCCCTAAAAACAGGGGGCTGGCTTTCACATTCCCCCTCCACCGAAGGTGCCTCCTGTTTGGGAAGGACGTATGACGGCTGTGCCCATGGCCTGGGTGCCCAGCTGACCCCCGGCAAAGGCTTGGTGGGTGAGCCGACTCAGAGGAGTTTCTAGCAAGGTTTGTTAGCATCCCCCCTGTCCGCCACCATCCCGTGCTTTAGTGACTCAGGGCTGAGAGGCTGGCGGAGAAACATTTGGATTAAAGAATGCCACCCTCGCCCCTGCACAGCTCCTACTGCAGCCCTCCTGGTGTCTCTGCTCTCCAGGCAACAAGACCCATCCATTGCCGGAAGAGGAGCATGCAAAGGCCAGGCCTGCCCGGAGATGCCCAGGGAGCTCTCGAAGCACAGGCCTGCTCGGCCTCAGGAAATAGCGGTTCCCTCTTCATCCCCAGGGCTGGGGAAGAAAATGCAGAACGCTCCCAAGGGGGACTTGAGTGAGTGCAAGTTTGCTTCGCAGAACTGAGGGCACAGCTGGGCCTGTGACTCTGAAGCAGCTGGGTCCATCTGCTGCTGATGGGAGTCTCAGGGTGAGGCAACGGGGCCGCCTCAGCCCACGCCCTCCATTCCACCCGGAACCCCAAGGCCACTGCCGTCCTTCCTGTCCCTTCCTTGGGGATGGCCATTGGGAAGTGGCCATCTTGTTTCCTGTCAGACCCCATGCCCTCCCGAATCCCAAAGGTGCTCCCCAGAGACCTTGAAAGCAGCCGCAGGAACTGTCAGCTCCGGGCAAGGTGGAGGGGCGAGGGAGCTGCACTTTGCTTGGGGTAGAGAGGTCTTCAGCCTGGCAGTGCCTCTGACGTGGAGGGCTTTGGCTGGAGGCATCCGTATCTGTTAAGGGAAAGTTTGTTCAGAGCCCAATTCTGGGCCACTCTCCAGGCAGATGAGGTTTTGGGGAGAGACCGTGGGAAAGGTGATGGCCGTCAAAGCCTCACACCTGGCACAGGGGTAGGCATGTTCCTGCCATAAGCCAAGCGCCCTCCTCAGGGCCCCGCCCAGGGTCCCCAGGCTGCCCTGCTGTTGGCTTGTCTCAGCACACCACGGCGCCTGCCGCTGCTGCCTCGAGTGCTGGGTCCTCCCTGCCTGTGTCCCTGCATGGAACCCGGATCACATCTGGGTAACCATTGGGTCCTACAGAGATGGCTTCTGCAGCTGTAGCCTTCTGTTCACGTGACAATGCCCCCCGCACCAACCCTCTGCACTCTCCCAGATCTGAAGCGCTTCAGCCAGCATCTTCTAGATGTACCCCGCTACCAGTTACCATGTCTTCAGAAGCACCCTACCTGTCTGCAGCTGCTCCCAAAGGAGCCCTGCCCAGACATTTGAAACAAAATGGCTCTGAAATGTCACCTGCAGATGAGGTCAAAGGCAGGCCAGCCGGGCAGCTGAGTGCCCAGGGGTGTGAGCACCAGGGAGGGACAGGAGGTAGGTGAGAGGGACGGGAGGGGGCAGAGCATAGAGCTCCAGCCTGTGCAGCGATTGATTTCTGCGGGCCGGGACCTGGAGAGCCATTAACACCCCCATTTGGGGAGGGCTCAAGTTCAGGTTCAATACAATCCCCCTCTGGCCAGCTGCACTGGCTCCCTCTCCTTGTCTTGTCCTCCCGAGCAGCAGTGCATGTGCGTCTGGATATACATTACAGATGATATAATCCTTTTACCGGGAGAGCCAGCCACCCACACCCCTGGGCTGGACAGGGGAAGGGAAGTGAGGGGAGACAAGGATGCTCTGTCCAGACCCGGTGCAGGGGAAGAGGAGGAGAGAGGGCAGCAGGTGACTTTCCCGCGTGGCCCAGGGACGTCCAGGGCTAAGGGAACCAGGAGAGAGGGGAGCCACCAAGGGTGAAGCGATGGGTCTGGGGAGATTGGGGGTGCCAAGGATGTGCCCAGTCCACCCGGCTCCCCTGCTGCAGATCCCCCCAACCTTTGCCCTTTCTGGCCACATTTCAGCATCCTCCACCCCGCCCCCCTGCCAGGAACATGCTTCTCCAGTCAGGGTGTCTCATCACAGGTAACAAGATAAGACACGAGACAGGCAGCCATGGCCAGGCCCAGGCAGGGGCTTGTGGCAAGCGCTTGCCCTGGCTCAGATGTCTGTGGGGTGGAGAGCGGCTCCTGGAGGCTGTGGGTTTTTCTCATCTCACTCCTCGGGGGCCTCTGCCCCTGCGCGCTCTGTCCCAGCACCTGTTGGCTTGTCTGGCTGCCTCCCTCCACCACTCCCCATCTCCTCCCAGCACCGAAAGGCCCAGCCTGGTGGGCCCCATTGGCTTACTGCACCCAGACCCATCCCAACCCTCAGGCTGCTGAGCCCCTTGCTGCTCTGGCGTCTGGGAGCACCCAGCACCTCTCCTGCCCACCGCTGCCACTTGCCCAAGGCCCTGCAGTGAGCAGGGGCACAGCTGGAGACAGAATCACAGCTGTGGGTGCCACGAGTCACCTTCCAGACAAGGAGTCCCAGCTGACGGAGCTGTCCTGAAGCTTCCACCTTGTGTGCAGGCCCCTTGGGTAATGGTAACAGCAGCTCCAGGGACAGATGAGAGTCTCCTCCCTCCCACCACTGGCGCCATGACCGTGAGGACAAGCCATGCTGTTTGCTGCACTTCTTGTTTGCTTCTGGATGAGGATGCTGAAGTATGGAATGGGGGGGGCGGTGACCGGGCTATGGGCCCCATGGCCAGGGCGCCCCTCCGCGGGGAACTGCCTCTGCCCTTGAGTGGCTCTTTCTTATAGGCTGGGGGACAGGCAGGAGGGGAGCTGCTGAAGGGCGCTGGAGAGCCATGGGTGCAACCCGAATTGCAGAGAAGACCTGGCCTGTCCTTGAATGTGGGCCGCCCCCGCCAGGGTGGAGTTCAAGGCTGTGGTCCAGAGCATGTGCACCCCAGCCCAGGTGCGGGCCTTCTCCTCTGTCACCGTCTCTTAGCCCTGCTGCCCCCCATCCCCGGGTTCTCGCTGCCCCCTCTTCATTCTCCTGCCTGAGAGCCTCGCGACGGGAAGGCTCGGGATATTCCTGCCAGCTCTCTGGGGAGTTCTCCCGTCTAAATTTAGAGAGCAGCTATTACCCCTCAGTACCTGCTTCCCACATCGGTGGCTGATTTGGGTCCCAACAGCCCCAGAGAGGAGAGCAGTGCAGATGCGGTGCCACGTGACCTGCCCACACCTCGGGGCCGGCTTCTGGGCAGAGAGAAGGTGGAGAGGAGGGGGGAGGTGAGAAAGGTGGCAGCCACGTCCCAGGGATCAACCGCATCCACGTGGAGAGGGCCAATGGGCCTCTGCCTGAGAGATGCCATGGGTGGGAAGGGGACAGCCAAGGCTCCTTGTGTGGGGTCAGGCATGCAGCCTGGCCTTCCCGGTGGGAGGCTGTGGCAGGTCACTGAGCCCCTTCCAGGGCTTCTTACTGCCCTGCCTGCAACGACAGGGTAACCATCTCCACAGCCATCTCCCTTCCACCACTGCACACTGCATGCCCACTGCCATGTCAGTGTTACACAGAGAAAAGGAGGGTGCACAGAGGGGGCTCTGGGAGTTAGTCATCAGTCCTGGCGACTGCTGTCACCGCCTGGAGCAGGGCCTGAGACTCGTTCTTCACTGCCCTTTGAGCTCCAAGAAGAACGGCTGTGGCTGACATGGGCTAGGACCATGAGGGTGACCCAGGGTCCAGTCTGTCAGCCTGTAAGGCTCAGCTCTCAGGACGCGTGGTTGGAGAGCTGGCCAGAGCCATGAGGACCATGGCTGCCTGTTCTTCTCAGCCCTAAAGGGGAAAGCAGGAGAGGCTGAGGATGGGATCCCCAGGACCATGAGCCTAGGTGGACTTCCCAGTCGGCAGGGCAGCCAGCTTGAGACTGGCTTCCTGGAGGGGTCAGTGTCCCGTCTCTAGAGGATCCAAGCAGAAGCCGCAGGGCTGCTGCCTTTCTTGTGCTACCCCCTGCAGGGGTGAGCCCAGCCAGAGGGAGGTGTCACAGATGGCTGGCCCTGAGGCTGGCTCCTTGGCATCTGAGGATTGGCCTGCTCCCAGCCCTGCTCCCTGGCTGGCTGTGGTCAGAATTGCCCTACGGTGGATGGTGGATGGTTCCTTGGAGCTCAGCACAGGCAAGGCAGGGAGATCTGCCTGGAAGCTCTTGGGCCGGGTCTCCTGGCAGGCAGCGTCTCTGATGCATGCTCACTTCCCTCTTCTCGGCCCAGCTCAGCCAGAACCTCAAGGGCCCCAAGGGAGCCACAGCGAAGGCCCTTGCTCGGCCTCTGAAGGGTCTTTTGTGTCCTCATAGTTTGGGTCGGTGCTACCTGTCGCTTGTCACTTCTCATGTTGCCCGAAGATCTGTAGGAGCAGGAGCTGGTGATCCTCTGCACACTGCCATCCTGCTTCTCTGAGCATGTCGCTTATTGATTGTTGTTTTGGGGGAGGGATGAGTGTTGGGACCTCCTAGCCCACCGCCTGGCTGACGTCACTCCAGTGCTCATACACTGGCCTGTGACACCAGGTCTCTGCCTCAGGCTCCTGGGCCCAGCTGCCCCCAGGCGGGTTCCCTCGGGTGACCTCCAGACTTCTCAAACTCACGTGTCCCAGACACAAGCCCAGGGCTCTTATCTCAGTGACAGCCACATCAGGTCTGCCTGGCTAGGCTCTGTAGGCCGCAAGGGAGAGAAGTGTCCAGAGGCTGTCTTCAGGAAAAGGGGACCTATAGTGCCCAGAACGTCCTCTCCTTAGCCAAGCCCACCTATCCCCCAGGGCTCCTCCCATCCCCATGTCCTCCATCCTCTGGCCCTCATCCCCTGGCCACCAGCCTTGAGCCTGCCCATCCTGACCTCCCTAAAAGGCCTGAGCATCTCACAGTTGTTCCACGCCACCCCACAGCTTCCAAGTCGAGAGCCCCCTGTGGCCTGCTTTCTCCTGAGCTGCAGCCGGTGGGTGCTGTGTGTTCTCCCACCCGCCTCCCCAGAGCCCAGGCCAGCTGGCATCGCCTTCCTTGAGAAGTGGCGGCTTCCAGACGGGACTCATCTGCCTCCTGTCAAACTCCAGGGCCTCCGAGCCTCTTCCGCCACCTGCCCCTGCTTGCTTGGGCCCCCTCCTAAGGCCTCCCTCCTCATGCCCACCCCCTCCTAGTTTTCTTTCCCCCACTCTGGCCACTTGTCCCAAGTCTCTTTCTCATGTCCCTCTTCTGGGGGACGACTGTGACATCAGTGTCTCCTGGGTTCCATTGCCACCTGGATGTCCCAAAGTTCTTCCCTCCACACCCCAAACTCGGGGGTGCCCTTGATTCCTCTCTCTCCATAATCACCCCTCACATTGCTGGATTTTCTCTCGACCCAGGCCCTGTCCCCTCTCGCTTGGACGACAGCCCCAGCCTCGCACCCATCCTCCACATCAAGGCCAGAGGAAGTGTCCTTGCCCAGATGCCTGGCCACTCCTCCTCTCAGCCCCCTTCAGTGGCCCCTCGTGGCCTCAAGGACAAAGTCCAGCTCCACAGCCCTGAGCCATCTGGCTCCTGCACGCTTCCCCGGCGTCCTCTCCCCCACTTCCTCCAGGCCCACATTCCAGCCCCAACTCGCGCCTTGCAGTTGCCAGAATGAAGCAGGATGTCGCGTGTTCCCTTGCCTTATTCTAAAGAAGGTCACATGCTGAGGCTCCAGGTGGACAGATATTTTGGAGGGGGGACACTGTTTAGCGTACTGCAGTCCTCTCTCTGTTCCCTCACTTCATGTCCATCACATGTGCAAAGTACATTCACCGACATCTTTGCCTGTGTGCCTGCACCCTCCTGCTGTACACGCTGCCCCACATCTGCCTGGCAGGGCACTCATCTTTCCAGCCTCCCCTCATTGCCGGTGCTGGCACGAAAGTCCTTTCTTTCCTTTGCTAGGACCACCCAACACAGAATGCCTGTGTCCCGCTTGCCCCGGACCACTGCTGTCCTTGGCTGAGGAGCAGACAGGACATTTGGGGGAGCGGCATCTGTCTCCAGGGCTTTGCACCCGGCCTGGCTCTGGGATGGGGCCGTAGCAATGTGTGTAGACCCCAGGAGGGAAGGAATTAAAGGGCCTGAGATCCCTGCTCTGGTGGTCCTGTGCGGCTGTGTCTGTAGGTAGGATGGGGCAGTGGGTGGGGAGTGGGTCAGGGCTCCTGGGCCACTGCCTGGCCCCCTGCGCTCCCTCCACCCTTCACTGAAGGAGGAAGCCGGGCCATAGCACAATCGTGGGAGGGGGTGCCTGAGATGGAGATGGGCAGGGTTGGGGTGTCCCCCAAAGGAGGAGGGGAGGGGGTGAGCATGCAGAGCAGAAATCAACCCCTCCAGGTCCTGTCCCCAGCGCAGCCATGGTGGAGAGAGTGGGCATCTGTGCATGAGCACAGGGTTGTGCGAGGGGGATGCCGCTGATGACAGATGACGATGAAAGGCTTGGGGCCTGGAGGAGCAGCTGGGCACAGCCTCTGATGGGCTGTGGGGCGCACTGAAAGGGAGATGTGGAACCCCACATTCATGTCATGTCCTGGCCTGAAAGGGGCCCTCCCGCCTTTGCAAGATGCCCCACTCCCTCCAGGCACCCCTTGGCCTGCAGTGGGCATGGTCCTTACTCCCCTCAGCAGGTTGCTTCTTGGCTCCGTGTCCTGGCACCGTGTTCCCTGCCTGCAATGTCCTCCCCTCCTCCCTGTTGGCCCCACAGTGCTGGGCATGCCCCTCAGGTGCCCTGCTTCCCTCCCCTGTGGCATCGGCCAGCTGGTGAGGGCATGGGCGCTGCAGATGCCTCTGTGCTCCAGTGTGCCTGGCATCGGGCCTGGGCACAGATTTCTGGTGGGTTATTTATTTATTTATTTATTTTTTGAGACAGGGTCTCACTCTGTCACCCAGGCTGGAAGGCAGTGGATCAATCACAGTTCACTGCAGCCTCAACCCCCTGGGCTCAAGCAATCCTCCCACCTCAGCCCTCCAAGTAGTTGGGACAACAGGCACGCACCACCCACTTGGCTAATCAATTTTTTTTTTTTTTTTTTTTGTAGAGACAGGGTCTCCCTATGTTGTCCAGGCTGGTCTGGAACTCCTGGGCTCAAGTGATCCTCCTGCCTGGGCCTCCCAAAGCGCTGAGATTGCAGGCGCGAGCCACTGCACTGGGTACCGAGTTCCGAGTGGAGCATGGCGAACTGGGGTGGCTCCCTGCCTGGCTAGGCTATTGGGGCCCAGAGAGGCCCATGCCCGCAGGTGGCACTCGAGGCACACCCCGCAGTCCCTTCCCTGCCCAGGTCCTCCCCTTACCCTCATCTTGGTGTGTACCATGCGGCCTCATTCTTTCTGTGGCCTTGTCCTGTCTTGGGAAGACTGGGAATTCCTGAGTGAGGCCCATGGGCCTGCTGTGGAATCCCTTTCTCCCGTGCACTGGTGTGCCCCAGAGCCCGAGGGCACCGAGCCTTTTCTCCTCCTGCCCCTCACCTGCCCACCTGTCCCCACTTCTGCTCCAGGGAGCCCGCTGGGTCCCTGTTGCTGCTGTCTGTCCCTTGTTTCTGCCATTCCCCTTCTCTAAATGCACCCTGACCTCTGTCGGAGGACCCTCCGGCCTTCCCAGCCCAGCCCAGCCCGGGCCTAGCCCTCCTCCCTTCTCCTGGCACCCGGGCACCCTTCATGGTTTCATGATGCTCCAGGTGGCTGTGCGCCGTCTCAGAGAGCACAGAATGTGGCTGCCAGGGCCAGGCTGGCCACAGGCCTCCCAGTCTCCCTCAGCTGGCCTGGCCTGAGGCGGGCTGGCCACCCACCAGGGGCTGGCTAGGCGTGCACTAGGGGAATAATGGGGGACAGGGGCAGGAGGAGGGCCAGCTGCCATGTCATCACAATGGTGGTCCCTGGGACACCTCTGCCTGGAATTCTGTGACCAGTCAGCTGCAGGTCATGGTTACTGAGGAAACCGAAGCCTTGTGTGAGTGCTCGTCATCTGGGGGGAGGGATTCCGGCAGAGTGCGCCTCCGTGAGGGACCGGGTGCTCGGGCGACTGCCTGAATCCTCCTGGGCGGGCTCAGGGATGTGCGCTGAGAGCCTGGCTGCTCCCAGGGCTGCAGAGGCCCTGGGTGAGACGGGGCTGGAAGCAGTGAGGAAGCTGGCCCTGTCCGGAGCCAGAGCAGCCACACTGCGTCCACGCATAGCTGTGCATATACCTTCACACGGATGGGGACAGCAGAATGCCTCTCAGCCACATAGGCTGACTGGCAAGGAGGCAGCCAAGGTTGAGCTATATATATATATATGTATATATATATCAAAGGATACAATAAAGACAAGCCTAACATTTTCTAGTACAGCCTTAGTATAGAGCTTGCTGTGGAGGCAGAGATCCACAAGCCAGAGAACACCAAAGATCAGCCACAACCCGACAGAAGCCAGGGGAGAGGCCTGGGACGGACCTTTCCCTCCAGCCTTCAGAGGGACCACAGCCCTGCCGACACCCTGATCTTGAACTTCCGACCTCCAGAGCTGGGAGAGAATAAATGTGTGCTGTTTTCACACATCCCGTGTGCAGCATTTTTTGACAGCAGCTCTAGCAAATGAATGCAGCACTTCGGGAGTTTCAGGAAGCTTTCTTAAGTGCTCTATCGTTGAACTCAAAAAGATCCCTGTGAAGTTGAGGGTCTTAGCATTTCACAGATGAGGAAATGAAGACTCTGAACATCTGAATGACTTGTTCAGACTAATTCAGCCAGCTGGAGGTAGACCCAGAGTTCAGTTAAACTCTTCGATGTGAAGTCTGGATCCGGGAAAGTAAATGTAAGTGCTCTAACATCTTCCAGCTTCCCGATATGTTCAGGTTTTAATGTTTTTTGAAAGCTTTGAGCTCTCCAGATATTGTTCAAGTCAACTCTCTCCCATGCACCAACCTGCCTCTGAGAAACTGATTCCTTTTTAGGGAGAGAAACAATTGCTATAAATGTCCCCCAGGGCACTGCTTTAGCTGCATCCCACAAATTTTCCTGTTTTGTAGTTTTGTTTTTGACTATTTTGGTGTATTTAAAAAGTTTTTCCTTCAGACTTCCTCTTGGACCCATGGGTTATCTAGAAGCATGTTGTTTACTTTCCTGGTGTTTGGAGATTTTGCTGTGATTCATTTGGAATTTGATTCTATTGTGGTCAGAGGACACACTGTATGATTTTAGCTCTGTTAAATTTGTTGAGGTTTGCCTGGGATATTGTCTATATTGGGATGTGCCCCATGGGCGCGTGGAAAGAAAGGTATTCTGCTGTTGCTGGGCAGAGTGTTCTATAAATGTCTATCAGATCCTGTTTATAGATGGTAATGTTGAGTTCTTTTATAATTTGCTGATTTTCTGTCTAGTTGTTTTGTCAGTTTTTGAGAGAAGTGTGTTAAAATCTTCAACCATAATTGTGGATTTGTCTATTTCCCCTTCCAGTTTTATTAGAGTTGTTTGTTGTTGAGACAGGATCTGGCTCTGTTGCCCAGGCTGGAGTGCAGTAGGAGAATCACAGCTCACTGCAGTCTCAACCTCCCAGGCTCAGGTGATCCTCCCACTTCAGCCTCCCAAGTAGCTGGGACCACAGGCACACACCACCACACCCGGCTAATTTTTATATTTTTTTGTAGATATGGGGTTTTGCCATGTCGCCCAGGCTGGTCTTGAACTCCTGAGCCAAAGCAATCTGCCAGCCTCAGTCTTCCAAAGTGCTGGGGTAACAGGCATGAGTCACTGCACCTAGCCCTCCAGTTTTATTAGTTTTTGCTTCACATATTTTGCAGCTCTGTTGTTTGGTGTATATGCATTTAAGATTGCTATGTTTTCTTGGTGGAATGCCCCTTTATCATATACAGTTTTGTTGTTGAAATGAATTTTAAAGATTTTTATGCAGGTGATTTTTTTTTAACCAGTTACAGTTTTCGTGATATTTGGGGCCTGGCAACAGAAGAGGGTCTCAGTGAAAAGAGGCTCAACTCAGAGGAGGTAGTTTTGCTTTCTTTAGCTATTCTAGACCGAGACTGAGGAAGAGGAAGGACAGCACCTCCCTCTGCCCCTCACCATGGAAAAAGGACAAAGCTACCAGTGAACATTCTCATCCACTTGGAAATGCCAATATAACAGAAGCACAAATGGGGCTGCAGGTTTTGATAAGAAACTTGTAACTCCTTAAAGAGGTGTTTGATGAATTGTTTATTCTGCCTCTGACATAGACTCATATTTAACAAGCAATGGCAGCTCATGGCTGATATTGAAACAAGGTCCTTGGTTTTTTCTTAGTTAAATCCTGGTCTACATTATGGCCTTTCCTGAGTGTGTGTTCCGGTAGAGTAACTGCTGGTTGGTGATGTTAACTCAGAGCTTGTCTTTAGGGAGAAGCGTGATGCAGTAAAGCTCCCAATCCGTGCCTGTGGCGTGAATGGATGAACCAATTCGGTTGGGTTCGGGGGACAATCTAGGTCTGTGATAGTTACTGGGATGGTGGCTGAGGTCTCAGGAGCAAGTGACTCACTTTTAACAAGTAGCTCACAAGACCCACAGGTAGGACAGGACCAGGGAAAGCCACTGGTTCTGCAGAGGAAGAGGGCAGGCCACTGAGCTGCCGCTCAAAGTAGGAGTTCACCAGGTGGCTCTGGAAAGCAAGTCGTAGCAGGCTGGGGGCAGAGCATGGGCAAGAGCATGGAGGCACAGAAATACTTCCCCTGCTCAGGGACCTAGAAAGAGGGCCCGTAGGCCGGGCGCGGTGGCTCTCGCCTGTAATCCCAGCACTTTGGGAGGCCGAGGCAGGTGGATCAGTTGAGGTCAGGAGTTCGAGAGAAGCCTGGCCAACATGGTAAAACCCCGTCTCTACGAAAAATACAAAAATTAGCTGGGTGTGGTGGTGCATGCCTGTGATCCCAGCTACTCAGGAGGCTGAGTCAGGAGAATTGATTGAACCTGGGAGGCGGAGGTTTCAGTGAGCCGAGATCGTGTCATTGCATTCCAGTCTGGGTGACAAGAGCAAGACTCCATCTCAAAAAAAAAAAAAAAGAAAGAGGGTCCATAGTATTCCTGGAGTCTACTGCACCACAGGGCGTTTGTGCGTGTGCTCATGTGCGTGTGCACGCAAGTGTGTAGATATTCAGGATAAAAATGAGGCTGAAGGTCGAAGAGCCTGGATGTGCCACACGGCTGCCCCATCAGAGGAGGGAGCTGCGGGGAGGGAGACAGCAGAGGCTGCCCTTTTGTTCAAGAGCCTCAAGATGCTTCCTGAATGCCAGCTCGGCTCCTGGAGTCCCTGAGGCAGAGCGCACTTGCTCCCCTGGGTCATGCACAAATGCACTCACGTGTGTACACAGACACAGACATGCACAGGCAGACAGACAGACAGACACACACACACACACACACACACACGGGCCTGCCTTGTTCACTGGTGCAGCCCTCCCCGGGCTCTCACACAGCCTCCTGCACACTCCTGCCTGCAGGCACACAGGCAGGCACTCCCGCGTGTTCCGAGTGTGTGCTCACGTATGCTTCCTTGCCAGCCTGATGCTGCTGGCCTTTGAGGCGCCCCTCAGTGCCGCCTTGCTCCTGGACCCGGTTTTAGCTGGCTGCCTGGGGCTAATCCCTTCCCTTGCCCCCTACCCCCGCTCCTGGCCCTCTGTACCCTCCAGAGTGTGGGTGAGAGGGTCCTGGTGGGGCAGGCCTGCTGGGGGAGGGAGGGAGGTCCCCTGCCCCACAACTGGGCCACAAGCATTCAGTGCCGGTTGCTGGCCCTACCAGTTGAGTCCTCAGGGAGAGGCCCACCTCTGGACCAGTCACCCAGGGCAAACAGGACGTGACCATCTGACTTGGCCACAGGCTGACAGACCCCTTGAGGCTGTTCTCTCTCAGGATCTGTTTGTGCAGAGAGCCTCAGAGCTGCAGGGCCCAGCCTCCCATGATACCTGCATTGGGGAGCAAATGATTTTCACATGTACGTGAAATGCAGAAGCTAGTGTGTGTGTGTGTCTATGCATGTATGTGTGTGTCTATGCATGTATGTGTGTGTCTATGCATGTATGTGTGTTGGCCGCTTACCCCTCACCCAGCCCCTTAGGGGGTTGCTGAAGAAGAAAGGGCCAGAGCCTTCTAGAACCCCTTGGAGCAGCCTACATGCCTGCGTGTGTGCTCCCGGGAGGGGTGTGGAGAGAAGAGGCAACCGCACCTGGGGCCACTATAGATGTGGCGGGGCAAGGGAGCTCGGCATCAGAAATTGCTCAAGTGCTTGGCAAGTACACTTGGGTGGAGCTGTGTAGTGTGCAAGGCCATCCCCGTGAGATGCTAGGTGGGCAGCTGGGCTCCCGGCTCTGGAGCTTGGCTAGAAGTCTGGCTGGTAGGGAGCGGGCAGGCCTCGGGGAGGGCGCCCCAGGCTGAGCAGCTGGCTTCCTTCCTGGCAGTCCCAGCCTCCCGGGCCTCTTGCCCGCCCCTTGAGGCCCCTGGCTGCCGCCCTCGCTGCCCCAGCCCCGGCCACACTGGCCCTTTGCACGGTGTTGACACACATTCCATCGCCTCTGCTTACCGCCTTGCTTTCCATGTGGGCAGATGCCTGCGGCGATGGCTGTCTGGGCCTGTCCTCTCCCCGGGACCCTACTTCCTGCATGGCGATCTTGCAAATACCTCCCACCCACAGTGACTTTGACCTGGCCCAGTGGGGGCCCAGGGGGCTGATTCCTGGAGTTTGGGGCACCCCTGTGAGTCCCCAGGCTGAGAGGGCCAACCTCCAGCCCTGGCTGGTGTAGACAAGGGTCCAGGTTCTGAATCCGGGTTTGCTGCCTGGGAGGCCCTGTCCCTGCCTAAGGCAGATGGAGGTGCCTCTCTCAGGAGGCCCCAGGCCTCAGGGCCACATTAAGGGGAGTGGAGAGGAGAGAGGGCCGTGTGAGGACCGCCGGCGGGGCCGGTGTGCCCTGTCATCCTCTCTAGGTTGGGCGTGTGTTTGCAATTCTTTACAGTAAAAAACTGAAAACATGCTGGAAGGGAGAATGATCTCCCGACGGGATCGTGGGCTTGTCAAGGTCGTCTTCACTTGCTCTAGGCGTCGCGCTCTTCAGCTGACCGCGGTGCCGCCTCCACCACCAACGGGTCCACACACGCGGGGCCAACAATGGTGCACACGGTGGCCCCTGCTCCCCCATTTCTAGGCTTGTGTGGGACCCGCAGCCCACTGCACATGGCCCTTCCTCCTGCAGTGGAAGTGGGGTGCACTCCCAGGGGCCCCCGGCCTAAGGGGCTCACTCCCCAGCCTCCATGCAGCTTGGCCGCTCGTGGTCTCTGGAAATGAGCCAAGGACAACCGGCGCTGCCTTCCCAAGGTCGCCCCAGCCCCCATCAGGTTACTGGACGATGTGGGTGCAAAGGTCCCCCCGCCCCCCCGCCTCCACGGCCCAGGAGGATTGTGGGTTCAGCCCATTCCCTCGTGTCGGAGTGGCCTGGGCTGCCGCAGCAAATGACCACAAACCGCGTGGCTTCAGCCAACAGGAATTGACTCTCCCAGTTCTGGAGGCCGGAGTCCAGAATCGGGCGCTTCCTCCAGTGGCTCTGGGGGAGGATCCTCCCGCCTCTTCCAGCTTCTGGGGCCCCTGAGCACTCCCCACCTTCGCCTCCACATGGCCTTCTCTGTGTCTCTCCTGTCTCTTCTAAGGAAACTGTCCTTGGATTTGGGACCCCCTGGATCATGTAGGTTGCTCTCATCTCCACATCCTCAATTTAATGACATCTGCAGACACCCTTTATTTGCATATAAAGCCCTGATCACAGGGCCTGGGTGTTAAGATATGGATGTATCTTTCAGTGGGGGCACCAACCAGTCACCCCACAATGTCTCAACAGCCCAGGACCCAGCCACAGCGCCCCGGTGAAGGGACAAGCAGCTGCCTCTGCTTGAGGAAAGGGGCTCCGAAGCTGTCCCTGCACTGGGCCCCCTGGGGGCCCTGCTCCCTGCAGCTGGAGGTTCCCTGAGCTTCGTCCCCGCCCTTCCCCTAAGCCCCGGGTGGACGGCTTTCGTCCTGGGAGCACAGGCTTGCCGAGGGCTCCTTGCTGCGGGTCAAGTGCTCCTGGCCAGGGCCCAGGGTCTCTGAAGAAAAGAAACCCCTGAGCTCTGGTTTCTCAGGGGCCAAGGGGGCTCCTAACTCATGCTCAGCTCCCAGCAGCCAGGGCTGGGTGGGCAAGGCTGGGACATGGGAGCGCTGAACCCTCGGTATATTAAGGGGACACTGGCGCCTGGTGAATGCAAAGCCCTAATGTCCCTGTTCTCCAGATCAGGATGCTTAAACTCATTGAACCTCCTTTTTCAACTAGATGCCCATGTGGGAAAGGCCTCTGTCCCCAGGATCCCGCAACCAGCCTGGCCAGCTGAGCCAACCCAAGGCAGAGGAGGGCCCCCCAACTCTCCTTCCACCTCCTTCGGACCACGTGGCTCCACAGTTGGCCCTGGGGGGAGGTGCCGCCTTTGCTCCCGGCCTGCCGTGAAGGTGGCTCACAGCCCCCTTTGGCCTGGTCTTCCCCCACTGGCTCAGTCCTTTGGGGGACTCGCTCGCTTCCCATGGACAGCTTGGCTTCACCCTGGACTTCCCTGCTGGGCCTCTGGGGGCCTGCTGCTGACCTGTCCCCAGGAGGGAGCTGCCTCTGACCTGCCAGGTGCCCACGGCACAGCAGGCAGGACCATAGCTGTGGGACAGCGCTTGCTCCCCTGTGCCCCAGCTACCTCGCCTGCTCGTCCTGGGCCAGCCTGGGACAAGAGGAGAACGGGAGACTGGAGCTGGGGAGCAGCCAGGCCAGCCAGACTGGGAGGGGGTGGCCGGGACCCAGGGAGGAGAGGGGATCTCCCCACTCCCAGACCCCCACTCTTCCTCCCCAGCCCCTCCTCACCCACCTTCACACTCCAGCTCTTTCTCCTGCCTTGGCTCTGCCAGGCGCTGTCTCACCTCCTGGACTGCTGACCTGCTGGGCAGTGGCCGCTTTGCAAGTAGCTTCTGGGCCAATGCCCGGAGGGGTGGCGCAAGAAGACTGACCAAGAGCAGGGCTCTTTCCCCCGGGTACCCCGTCTACCCTTCAAAGAGAGGGAGGGTGCGCCATTTCAGAGGCTACCCAGACCACCCTCTGCTCCTTGCAGGAAATACTGGACCTCTTCATTCATTCATTCATTCATTCATTCATTCATTCATTCAACACATATTGAAGCACCTGTGCTGGTGATAGAAGAGTGGACTCGACCAAGTGGCTGTCCCCATGACTTTGACATCCTAGCTGGGGAGTCGGAAGGTTACCTGAATGAAGGTCAGGTTATTCCAAGCCAGGGTGCACCCGGGCCCAGGCATCCTCTGAGCCCCTTAGCACAAGCATGGCTGTGGCAAGTTCCTGACTCACCAACCTCTTGTCCTCTGGCACCTGGGGGACCCTGGGTGACAGTGCCTGTACAGCCGTGAGACCTCCCTGGGGTCCAGAAACTGTGGCTACTGGGCTTCATGGTAAGCCCGGGCTCCTAGGCCTGTGAGGCGTTGGGGCTCTGGCCAGCCTGTAGCCTTCAGTGGAGTGGGTCTGCACAATGGAACCTCTGGCCCACAGTCTGCAGGCTTCATGTCTCCGCCATGGCCTTCCCCTCCCTCCTTCCTTGCAGTTAACCCACATTTGGTGTCTCCTGGTTTTGCCCTTCATTTCTCCTGCCCACGGTGCCAGCCTCTGAGAACAGGCTGCTGGGCCGTCCCAGTCCCTCCTGCCCCTCCCCCTTACTCGAAGCCAGAGGCCATGGAGCTGAAGCACCAGGCCATGGAGGAGGGTCATGGAAGAGAGAAGGGAACTGTCCAAAGGGGGTGACACCTGGTTGGGGCAGGTGATTGTCAAGAAGACTTTCCAGAAGTCTGGCTAGGAGGAGCGGTCCTGTGGGCAAGAGGGTGTAGCTGGAGGGGGCTCCAGTCTGCCGGTCCCTCTCCCACCTTGGCTGTGTCCCCAGCCTTCCTCCCGGTGGCCCAGCCCAGCCCGGCCCTCGCAGTCGGTGAGTTCCTCCTGAGCCAGTTCTGACAGGGACCGGTCCTTCAGGTCAGGGGGTGTTCCATGTGGCTTGGTTCTGTGGGGTCCAGTCTGCCCAGCCAGCGGCCCTGGGGCTCGACTGGTTGGCGGCCCTTGATCACGGCACCCACCACTCGTGTGCTTCAAGGGGCTTTTTCTCACCAAATGAGTGTCCCGTGGTTGCCATAAGAAATGACCATGGACCCTGGGGCTTCAAACAGCAGCAATCTATTCCCTCACAGCTCTGGAAGCCGGAAGTCTGAGATCTAGGCGTGCACAGGGCCGAGTCTCTAGGGGGGATCCTTCCTGCTTCTTCCAGCTCCTGGGGGCTCCAGGCTTCCTTGGCTCATGGATGCATCACTTCAATTTCTGCCTCCATCTCCACATGGCCTTCTCCTCTCTGTCTCTCCTGTGTCTCAGAAGGATGCCTGTCATTAAATTTGGCACCCCCTGCCCCCGTCATGTAGGCTGAGCTTATCTCGAGAGCCTTACTGTCATCACATCTGCAGATACCCTCTTTCCTAAAAGGGTCCCACTCACAGGCTCCAGAACGTGTACACATCATTTGGGGACCAGCATACCCCGACAGGCACCCCATTTCTGAGGACAGCAGCACGTGGGTGCTGACGGGGAGGCTGCTCTCTGCTGAAGTGTGAAAGGGCTAAGCCCTGCAGTGGGGACCCCTCCCTCCTCCTGGCCCAGCCGCCAAAGCCACACGCTCTGTCGCCCTTGCCTGCTCTGGCTCTGGAGAGCTGAGGGCCCTTCTGGGCGCCCAGATGTGTCCGTGGCTGAGCTCGGGTACAGGTTGGTGCCTGGGGCGTCCCTATTTGTGATTGAGAGGAGTGGGCGTTGGAGAGGCCAAGTCCTTGACCTAACCTAGCCAGAGGGGAGGGGCCGGTGTCCTTGCAGAGGGGCTGACCTCAGGAGGGAGCAAACACAGGGGGCAAGGACAGGCCATCTGGAGGGCTGGCAGGAAGCAGAGTGGTGGGGGCGGTGGGTCCAGTGGTGTCAGGGAGTTCTGGGGCCCGAAGGATGTGGGGGCAGGAGTGTGCCAAGACAAGGGTCCGCCCATGTACTGGGGGCCTCCTCGAAGGCTTCCATCAGTCCCATCCCCCAAACCTTTGCTGTTCTACCCTTTCCTATCCCCATGCTTGGAAATTATGCGGCCACATAAATGCCGCTCACGGTGGGGCCATGCGAGCTGCATTTTGTTTTCCCAGGAGTTAATCATTGTCCTTTGGGTGGCTGTTTGCTCGTATCACGAACTCAACCCTAGACCCCATCTGTGTGTGGAAATGTTCTCTCAAGATGTCCAAACACAGCCGGCATTTGAGTGATTTCATCTTGCAGAAACCCTCTCACAGCAGAGCCCCTAACCTCCCCAGGCTGTCTGCCTCGCCCCTGCCCCTGGGCGAAGCTGGCATCCTGGGTCTCCCTCTGCCCTTCCCCCCTTCTATGCTGCAGCCCTCAGTTTATGGTCACTTTTCCTTTAAAAATAATGTACTGCTTGTGTAAAGTTAAAAACACACATTGAGAAAGAGCTAGACGGGATCTCAGTAGCCTTGACTGTTCCGCGTGACCTTGAGCAATCATCTGCCCCTCGCGGGATCTTGCTCGCATTATCTCTGGAAGGACAGAGTTGGACTGCAGTTATTCATGAATGCTTCACTTATTCAACAGACACTCATTTAGCAGTGACTCTTAAGAAAATGGTTTATCATGGAAAAGTTCAAACATAAACAAAGAGAGAGTTCATGAAACCCTGCGGATCCATCAGCTGGCATCAACAGTTCGCCCATATTTTTCATTTATACTTTTCTTTTTTCTGCTGTAATATTTTTTAACTTGTTCGTTTTAAACCGTTAGATTCACGAGGACGTTGGTGAGAAGTGCCTGGGAGGCTGTGGCCCCTCCCCACAGGTCCCTCTGACATTGGCTACTTGAACGCCTGACACACAACCGGAACCTGGACGCGACATCGATGCTCGGGTGTCTCCTGTGTGCGCACACTCGTGTATGTGTGTCTCTATGCAACTTCATCACTGTGTACATTCGTGTAAGTGCCAGTGCAATCAAATTACAGAGCGGTTTCCTCACCACAAAGCCCCCTGGGCTACCCCTTTACAGAGATGTGTGTTTTTGTAAGAAACTGCCAGCTGCTTTCCCGAGTGGCTGCCCGGTTTGACATACCCACCGGCGATGGGTGAGCGCTGGTTTCTCCACACACCCACTCCGGCAATCTGCTGTGGTTTAGTTCAGCCGTGGGATAGATGTGTGATGGCACTGCACAGTGGTTTTGATTTGTGTCTCCCTAATGGCTGGTGATGCTGAGCCCCTTTTCATGTACCTCTTGGCGATGGTAAGACTGATCAGGAGATTCAGGTGGTGTCGGCCGGATCTGGCCTTTATAGAATTCTCTAGTATCCTTTTGCCCAGTGTTTTTAGCACCCATATCCATTATTTAGGGTTAAAAGTGGTGATTTTTTTGATTCTATAATTCTTCCTGCATTTCCTAGTTGGAATTCTGTAACAGAAGAGCTTTCCCTCATCGACTGTTTGGTCACCATAAAAAACAGGTGAGGCAGGAACAGCCAGATAGCCATGTGAGTCTTCTTTCTATACATCACCCTTCAGAGTCACAAGCCAGTCCCCAACAACTTCTGCAAGTGACCCATCATTAAGAATACTCTGACTCTGGGCTGGGCATGGTGGCTCACGCCGGTAATCACTGCACTTCGGGAGGCCGAGGTGGGCAGATCATTTGAGGTCAGGAGTTCGAGACCAGCCTGACCAACATGGTGAAACCCCGTCCCTACTAAAAATAGAAAAAAATTATCCAGGCATGGTGGTGCATGCCTGTAGTCCCAGCTACTTGGGAGGCTGAGGCAGGAGAATTGCTTGAACCTGGAAGGCGGAGGTTGCAGTGAGCCAAGATCACGCCACTGCATGTCACAGACTAGGTGACAGAGAAAGACTGTGTTTCAAAAAAACCACATATATCCCACCAGGTGTGTACAATAAAAATACTGCTTTTCCTGTCTTGTCTTTTTCTTTCTTTTCTTTTCCTTTCCTTTCTTTCCTTTTCTTTCTTTTTTCTTTTCTTTCTTTTTTTTTTTCTGAGACAGAGTCTTGCTCTGTCGCCTAGGCTGGAGTGCAGTGGTGCAATCTTGGCTCACCGCAACCTCTGCCTCCCAGGTTCAGGCGATTTTCCTGCCTCAGCCTCCTGAGTAACTGGGATTACAGGTGTGAGCCACCACGTCCGGTCAACCAAAATACTGTGTTTCAAGACACTTGAAATACTTCTATATATGATTATGCTGCCAACTTTTATATGGTTTGGTTCATCTGTTTCTGTTTGTTTGATTCTTAGGGACGGCAGTGATCTTTCTTTTTGATTTTTTATATTATGGAAAACATTTTTCATTAAACAATATATGTGTATTCATATCCCCACATTTTTATACAAAAAATGGCGCATTGTCGTGTGCCTCATTGTTGGGTGTATCTTGGTATGCTGGGGCGCCCCGGGCAGCATGCTGACTCTAGCTGCATAGTATTCCAACACGCAGGTCAGCCCCAGCTTGTTCAAACAGGCCCAGCTGATGGATGCTGGCGTCGTTTCCAGTACTTTGCTATTACAAATAATCACCTACTCTTGTTAGGTCTGTAGGACTCCTTCCCTCCCTCCCTCCCTCTCCCCCATTTGTTTGCATATATATACACACATATATATACATATATACACACATATATACATGTGTATATATGTGTGTGTGTGTATGGGTGTGTATATATATATATATATATATTTTCGGTCATCTGTGTAGCTGAATCTCATCCTAACTGATAGAAGAGAGAAGCATGCAGATGGTGGTGGGGAGGTGATTCCTTTTAGACTTCTCATTCTGCAAGTGTTGGGCCTTGTCTTCTGTCCTCACAATCCATGAGGCCATGAAAACTGAAGCCCAAAGTCACCAGGGTCTGCAAATGCCCGAGGGTGACAGCCTCACTGTTCTGGTTACCTCTCAGAGTTCCTGCTTTGACTTAATTTTTGGACTCTGGGAATTCCTTACTTCTTTGCCATATCATTGGTGCATTTAGAAAAATGATTTTAAGGCCGGGCACGGTGGCTAATGCTTATAATCCCAGCACTTTGGGAGGCCGAGGCAGGAGGATCACTTGAGCCCAGGAATTCGAGACCAGCCTAGGCAACAGAGTGAGACCCCCGTCTCTATAAAAAATTAGCCAGGTGTGGTGGCACCTGTAGTCTCAGCTACTCGGAAGGTGGGACCATAAAAGGTGTTGTCATCATCGTCAGGATGAACTGCAAATATTGACCACTACCTCTTCATCACCAGGCCTCAAGGAGAATTGCTCATTTCCAAGCCTGGCATGAGGGGGAGGGGAAAAATACCTCCTCTTAAGTATTTGTACTCACAAGCCAGCACCACATGGCTTTGCAGCTGGGATTTACAACACCCAGATAGGCCATAAACTCCTCAAACTGAGAATTTAGTTTAAAATACTTCTGGGCCAGGTGTGGTGGCTCATACCTGTAATCCCTCCACTTTGGGAGGCCAAGATGGGAGGATCACTAGAGCTCAGGAGTTCGAGACTAGCCTGGGCAATATAGAGAGACCCCCCCCCATCTCTACAACAAAAAAAAAAAAAAGGCTGGGTGTGGTGGCATCTGTGGTCCCAGCTACTCAGGAGGCTGAGGCAGGAGGATCGCTTGAGCTCAGGAGTTGGAGGCTGCAATGAGCCATGAGTGCGCCATTGCACTCCAGCCTGGGTGACAGAGTGAGACCCTGTCTCAAAAAAAAAAAAAAATGGTTCTGGGTTAGAGTGCCCAGGAAAACTGTCAGAAGGCAATGCAAATCCTCTCTGGAGGGACCCACCTTCAACCAGGTCTCAAGGCATTCCCACTGTGAAGACCTGAGAAGGAAAAATATCCAGTCGAAAAATCCAAACACACGAGTAAAACAGGGAACCGCTCCATGGGTGAGTGCCAGCAGAGCACAGCTCCCACAGCCAACGCTGGGATTATCAGCTACAGAGCATAACGTCAGTGTGTTTAATACATTGAGAGAAATCGAAGAGGGGGTTGAAAATATCAAAAAGGCAGCGTTCTATGAAACAACCAAGGATATATGAAAATGAACCCAATTATACTTTTAAAAGTGGAAAATAAAGTAATTGAATTTAATAATTCAGTGAAGGACTTCCACTTGTGATCATGATAAATTAGTGAATTCGTGCCTCCCTCCTACTGAGGGCAATTAGAAAAGCTGGAAAAATATAAAAGTCATCTGCTTGAAGGCATCATAGAGCGAAAAGAGGATGAAGAACTTCCAGGGCAGGATGCTAGGGAGGCGAGGCCAGTGTTTGCAGCTGCTCATGCCCTGAGGGTGATTGGAGATTGAGAACAAGGGGAGTACAAACTGTCCAGGGCTTTTGACAGCTCCTGGGGCTATCAGGACAGGCACGGGAACCAGGACCCTGCTCACGGAGCACCCTGGTGCATCTCTCTCATTTCGGTGGGGACCCTGTAGGGCTGTTCTCTAGGAGTAAAGGTGATCCAGCAATGGAAAGTCTCCTAGTACTTTAGCTAGCTTTTTAGCCTCTCAATACCCGAAACTGGATTAGGGCAACTAATCTTAGATTGCTGGCATCCTCAGAAGCTGGGACAGCCAAGTGGCATCTTCTCTGGAGGAAGGTGACATTGCCCTCGTCCTTAAGTTATCACTGTAAAAATGTTTGCAATTGAAATGTTCAGCAAACAATAAAAATAACCAGGCAAATGAAGAGTGAAGGCAATATGAATGAAAGCAGCAGAAATAGACCCATAGTGGAATTATCAAATACAAACTTTAGGATAACCTACGGGAATCAAGACTGCATGGTATTGACATAAGAAAAGGCTCACAGATCCATGGAATAGAATTGAGAGGCCAGAAATAAACCCACACATCAATGGTCAATTGATTTTTGCCAAGTGCACCAAGACCATTCAATGGGAGAAAGAATCATCTCTTTAACAAACGGTGCTGGGGCAACTAAACATCCACATGCCAAAGAATGAAGCTGAACTCCAACCTCACACCATACAGAAACACTCACTCAAAATGGATTAAAGACTCACATGCAAGCCCCAAAACTATGAAACTCTTAGAAGAAAACGTAGGTGTAAATCTTCATGACCTTAGATCAGGCAATAGTTTCTTAAACGTGATACCCAAAGCCCAAGTGACAAAAGATAAAATAGATAAATTGGACTTCATCAAAATTGAACAGTTCTGTGCTGCAAATGTTACTATCAAGAAAGTGAAAAGACAACTCGCAGAATGAAATAGAAGATTTGCAAATTATATATCAGATAAGGGACTTGTATCTAGAATATATCAAGAACCTCACAAAACCCCACAATAAAAAGACAAATGACCCAATTTTTAAAGTGAGTGGAGGATTTGAATAGATATTTCTCCAAATAAGATGTATGAGAGGTGAATGAGCACATGAAAAGCTGCTCAACATCACCAGTCATCAGAGAAATGCAAATCAAAGCCACATGAGATACCACTTCACACTAAGATGGCTCTATTCAAAAGTACGGACACCAACAAGTGTTTCCCAGGCGCGGTGGCTCATACCTGCAATCCTAGACTTTGGGAGGCCAAGGTGGGCAGATCCCTGAGCCCAGGAGCTCAAGACCAGCCTGGGCAAATGGTGAAACCCCATTTCTACAAAAAATACAAGAAAATTTAGCCAGGTGTGGTGGTGCACGCCTGTGGTCCCAGCTACTGTGGAGGCTGAGGTGGGAGGATCACGAGCCCAAGAGGTGGAGGCTGCAGTGAGCCATGATCGTGCCACTGCACTCCAGGCTGGGTAACACAGTGAGACACCATCTCTACAAAAAGTTAAAAAAAAATTAGCCAGGCATGTGGTTGTGCACCTGTGGTCCCAGCTACTGGGGAGGCTGAGGTGGGAGGGTTGCTTGAGCCTGGGAGGTTGACACTGCAGTGAGCTATGATCATGCCACTGCACTCCAGCCTGGGTGACAGAGCAAGACTCTGTCTCAAAAAAAAAAAAAAATACTATAACCTACAGACCTTAGAGTTTATTAATTGTGCCAATAATATCTTTTCTATAATGTTGTTTCCAGAAAAGGAGCACCTCTGATCACACATTCTATGCAGCTGACCTAGCCCTTTAGTCTCCTTAAGTCTGGACCAGCTCTTTGTTCTTCGTGGTTTTCGACAGTTTTCGGGAGCATATGGGCCGGTGATTTTGCAGCATTTCTGTGTGTTGGGGCTTGGCTGATGTTTCCTCATGATTCCATCCAGGTTTTGCACTTTCCATGGGAATAGCTCAGAAGTGCTGCTTCCCTCTCCGTGTATGGCATCAGGAGGCCACGACACCAGTCCCCTTGTCCCATTGCTGATGATGATCACTTTGATCATGTAGTTAAGGTGGCATCTTCCAGGTGTCTCTACTGTCCAGTTCCCACGAGTTTTTTCATCCATTGATTATTTTTTGCTTGAAATTCATTACTACAATAGTTGCCAAATGGTGATTTCCTATTTCCATCATTCCTTCTTCATTTATTATTTGGCTTTCTTCTGTGAGAAAGAGCTTCTCTTCCCCCCCTTTACAATCGTGTGTTGCTTAATGATGGGGCTATGTTCTGAGAAGAGTGTTGTTAGGCGATTACATCATTGCGTGAACATCCTAGAGCGCACATACGCAAACCTAGATGGTGTAGCTTACTGCACTCCCAGGCTATATGGTATGGCCTATTGCTCCTGGGCTACAAACCTGTACACCATGATAATGTAAGCAGCTGTTAACACACTGGTAAGTATTTGTGTATCTAAACCCAGAAAAGGTCCAGTCAAAATGCAGTATTATAGGCTGGGCGCGGTGGCTCACACCTGTAGTCTCAGCACTTTGGGAGGCTGAGGCGGGAGGATCACTTGATCCTAGAAATTCAAGAACAGCCTGACCAACATAGTGAGACCCCATCTCTACAAAAAAGTTTAAAAATAGCCAGGTGTGGTGGCAGGTGCCAGCTACTAGGGAGGCTGACGTGGGAGGATTGGTTGAGCTTGGGAGGTCTAGGCTGCAGTGGGCTGAGGTCACGCCACTGCACTCCAGTCTGGGCAACAGAGTGAGACCCCATCTCAAAAAGAAAAAAAATTGCAGTATTATAATCTTGTGGGACCACTGTCGCATATGCAGTTTGTTTTTGACCGAAGTGTCATTATTCAGTGTACAACTATACTTATTTCTTTTCATCAGTGTGGACTCGGGGGTTTCTTACTTTCTGGAAGAAGAGGGTGTTCTAGGCTCATCTGGACTTTCCCTGGTCTCCTTTTCCGGAATCAGCCATTTCTCCTAGGATCCCCGATTCATTTTGAGTGGATAATGACACTTAGAAGCTTACTGGGAAATTACACACACATCGAAAATACATACATATATGCAGATACATATATGTGTATATATGTATATACAGTCCCACATCTGTCTGTCTGTCTATCTATCTATCATCTATCTATCTATCTATCTATCTATCTATCTCTATCCATCTATCTCTATCCATCTCTATCCATCTATCTATCTACCATGAGTTCATACTGACCCATCCAATTTCAACCCTCCTACTTGCTGGTTGGTAACTTCTTTCCCTCTTGCTGAGAAAGTTGGCTCCCATTACCCACAATATATTTATGTATTTGCTCAGTCCTAGAATACTTGGAAAGTAGTTTCAGAGTCATCAACTCATGTCTCTGCAAAGAAGAAAACTACTCTGTAGATTTCCAGGTTTGTCTAGAGTTCTTTTTGTCTTTCACTTGAGGACATATAGTCCCATATACCGTGTTCAGGTTGCTTGCCGAGTTTTTTTCTCTTTCAAGGTGGTTGTGTTATTTTTTGATATATGGTTTGCTTCACTTGTTTCCATTTGTATTTCCTGTGAGGATCTATTTCCCCATCCTTGTGACTTGATCTGTTTTAGGTACTTTGAAGTTCAAATGCTCTCTGTCTTCCGATTATGACGAGGACATGGGTTTTGGGTGGTTTTATTTGTGCTTGCTTTTTAAAAGTGATTTTGGTTTGGAAGCTCTGTTGAGAGTTCCAGATTTACGGAGCTGCCATTACCTTGGATATCCAGGATTTTCTGAAAAATCAATGTTTTGAGCATGCCAGTTCTTTCCAATTTAAGTTTTAGACTGAACGTAATTGTAATCTAAATGCCATTTGTAAATGGAGCTTGACAAGGTGGTTCTTAAATCTATATGGAAGAACAAATGGCATAGCTAAGACACTCATAGAGAAGGAGGAGGTGGGTGGAGTTGCCTCAGCAGATTCTAATAATTATTATAAATGTGCCATATTTAAGATAGTGCGGGCTGGGCACAGTGGCTCATGCCTGGAATCCCAGCACTTTGCGAGGCTGAGGCAGGAGGATCACTTGAGCCCAGGAGTTTGAGACCAGCCTGGGCAACACATGGTGAGACCCTGTCTCTACGAAATGTACAAAAAATTGGCCAGGCATGGTGGTGGGCACCTGTAGTCCCAGCTACTCAGGGGGCTAAGGTGGGAGGACCACCTGAGCCCGGGAGGTCGAGGCTGTGGTGAGCTGAGATCACGCCACTGCACTCTAGCTTGGGTGACAGAGTGACACCCTGTCTCAAAACAAACAAACAACAACAACAAAAACCTTGATGTATAACAAAGCTGGCATTGCTGGCCAGTGGGGGAAGGAGATGTTCAATAAATAATCCTGGACAATTGGTTATCCATATGGAAAATAAGGTCTGACGACATCAAGTGTTGGCAAGGCTGTGAAACCGCCAGAAAGCTTGTATACTACAGGGGGGGCATATGGATTGGTACAACCACTTGAGAAAACAATTTTTCATTGCCCAGCAAAGTTGCAAGTGTACATTTCTGGTGGCCCAGGGATTTTCCCCTGGATATGCCCACTGGTGAAACTTGTGCTGGGCATCAGGACTCTGGTAACAGCCCAAAAAGTGGAAACAATTCCCCCTTCCACCAAGCAGATGATGCAGAGATCAGTTGTAGTTTAATCCCACAACAGAACAGAATGCTTGCGGGAAGAATGGATTACAGCTCTTAGTCTCGGGAATACCACATTCAGTGGAAAGGCAGGTTATAGAATAATACAGACAGTATGATTCCATTTATATCAAATTCAAAACAGGCAAAACTAAAAAATATATTGTTTGGGGATGCAAAGGTGGTGAAACTATAAAGAAATACACAGGAGTGGTATATGCAAAATTCCAGAAGGAGGTCACCTCTGAAGTGGGGGTGGGGGACATGGGTCAATGAGAAGGGTCACCCAAGGTCCTTCAAAGGGAACGTTACCTTTCTTCTAAGCTGGTGGTGAGTACACAGAGGCTCGTTGTATTGTTCTTTACACTTACACATATTTTGTAAATGTCCTTTTGTGTCTACTCAGTATCTACTAGACCATTTTAAAAGGTGAGAGTTCCGCTGAATTCCATATGGAGAGGCACCGTGATCCTTTTGTGGCTGAGAAACCCCAAAAGTCTTCATTAGGCCCTGGTGACCCCTCCAGGTAACAGATGAGGGGAGAAATTGGGTCCCAGGACTGGCTCTGACCCCTGCCATCTCTGGTCACAACAGTTGGTACCCACTGGTAGGGCTGTGCCTGTGGCTAAAATGTCAAAGTACTTCTGCACCTGTTGGTAAATTGCAGCTGCCCCCGAACCAGTCTCTCCTTTGGGACCCCCCCCCTCACCCCCTGCTCCTCCTGATCCGGAACTAGGGGCTCATTCTGGGCACAGCAGTGGCCCTTGGAGAACCTGCACCAGCCCCTCAGCAGCCTCTGTACCTGGGCTACCCTGGTGTTAAGTGCTGGGGACATTCACACTGCGCCCTTGGGGTCCCAGCACCCACACTTTGGGAGGAGAGAAGACTTCAGGTGACGTCCACCCACTGGCTCCGTGTGCAGCCCTGTCCACCCACAGCCAGTTTGCCTCATGGCTAGGTCACCTCCAAGCCTGAATTTGGAATTCAAATGAAGGAGTTTATTTTTACCTTTTATTCAACAGCGGCTGTAGCTTAATCAGTTCTCTAATGATCAATTGTTCTGATTTTAAGAAATCAAGCACTTTGAAACCAATTCACTGAAGGCCCTTCTGTCTCTGCGAATGGATTTCTTGTCAGTCGGGTTAGGGGCTGCTTCCTCTCCTGGGGGCTCTTTTTCTTCTCCTTTCTTCTAAAGTAGATGGTCTGGTTGCCGAAGCCTTTCGCACAGGGTTGCCCATTTGCCCTTGGGCTGGCGTTGCCCCCTCTGGCTCCAGGCAATTGCTCCCTGTGCCCGCAGCTGTCGTGCCCAGCTCTGTGAGGGGAAGAGGGAAGCGAGGCAGTGTGGCCCCACACTTCGCTGCACTGTGTGTTTCACTATGTCTAATGCACAAAGAAAAACTGCATCAGGACACACAAAATCAGTCCAAAATATCTTTTTTTTTTTTTTTTTCCTTAGACGAAGTCTCGCTCTGTCCCCCAGGCTGGAGTGCAGTGGTGTGATCTCAGCTCACTGCAACTTCCGCCTCCTGGGTTCAAGCAATTCTCTTGCCTCAGCCTCCCAGAGCAGCTAGGATTACAGGCATGTGCAACCACGCCCGGCTAATTTTTTTGTTATTTTTAGTAGAGACGGGGTTTCACCGTGTTGGCCGGGCTGCTGTCAAACTCCTGACCTCGTGATCCCCCCTGCCTTGGCCTCCCAAAGTGCTGGGATTACAGGCATGAGCCACTGTGCCTGGCCAGTCCAAAATATCTTAATAAAGTACGCTGATTTCGAGGAAAAAACGATCTTAGGAAAAGGTCTTTATCCAAAAGGACAGGAATTCTCTTGGTTTCCTCAGCTCAGGGGAGAGGCCTGAGTAGAGAAAACAGAAAGGAGAAGGGCAAGATGTCCCAAAGGGGTAAGTGCCCTCCTGGCTTGTCTTGGCCTCTGGCCCCGGCAAGAATCACTCTTCCCTCAGGAGACCACCCTTACTCACTCCCACAGAAGCCCGGGCGGAAGCAGGCTGCCCTTAGGGGAATGCTGTGTTTTTAATCCATAAAATGCCAAAAAGTTGGGAGAAAATAAGGCCCTGCCAGCGCTGTGGGATGGGGGGCATGCCGTATTCCTGAGCAGGCACCTGCCTGTCTGCCCGCTGAGGTTTCTGAAGGCAGGACATTTGCTGAGCCTGGCAGGACTGAAGGTACTCTTACCCCAGCTGCCTTCTGCCCCGGGGGCACAAGGCGTGGGGGCCAGAGGTCTGAGGGGGTCCGGTAGACACTGGTGGGGCCCAGAGAGGACAGGACTTCCCAATCCCAGAGGGTCTTTAGCCTTAGCAAGGAAGGGGCTGAGCCTGCCCTCGGGAAAGGGTGACCCCATTGGCAGGCATCAAAAAGCCCAGGCAAAGATGGGGCCCCTCTCACCCCCTCACCTTGGCACAAGTTCTGCCTGCCCCGGCCCGGGCGGGTGGGGGGTGGGAAGGGAGGGAAGGGAGGTCAGGCCACCTCCTCTCCATTCCAGTCCATTCCAGCCCCAAGGATGGGGAGGGGAGGCCCATGGGATGTGAGTCTGGGCTGAATTTTAATAACTGAAAAGGACCAGAAAAGTTAATGATCGGGGTGGGGGAGGTGTTAGAACACAGTGACTGGCGTAAACAAGCCCTGTCATGAGTTCCACCAACAGGAATGGTCTGGAATGGCCGGCACAGCCCCAGGAAGTGCTGGAGGGGCTGCAGGCCCAGGTGTGATCACCCCGCTAGGCTGTGTTGCCCAAGCTGGGGCCAGGCCTCCAGGGCGCGTCCTCACCCTGTCCCCTCCAGATGGCGCAGAGCAGGGAGCAGCCGAGCAAGAACATGCGTTTCAGGGCAAGTGGGCAGCACAGACATTTCCCACTCACTGAGGCTAGGAGGCTGGGCGGGGAGCGCCCCGGGGTGAACAGAAAGCACTGGGCTGTGAGGGAGTCCTTGAGCAGACTGGGTCCAACAGGAAGGCTGCAGCGGTGGTACCCGGAGCTCAGCCCTACTAGTGATTTTCTAGGCTCTGTTGTGCTGTGCCAGCTCCGGACCTGCCAGGAAGCCACCCGTTGCTCTTTCTCTGGCCAGAAGAGAAGGCTCTCCAGTCCTGATGGCCTAGGTCCAGCGCCCAGGCCAAGGGCGCCCCTACAGACAGGTGCTGACGCCAGCATTTGTCCATCTGGCCCGCGTAGGCGCCCTCCGGTGTCTTTAGATTCGTGGCCTTTTCTCCGTGGTGGGCGGGTCTCCGGGGCAGTTTGTCCCCTTCCTCGCGTGGCGACCTGCTGCACACCAGCGGCAGCAGCATCCCGTCGCGGCAAATGGCTGCCGCGCAACAGGCTGCCTGGTGGCTGAGCGGAAACCATGGCAACGGGAAGCAGGGAGGATATTCCCGTCACCCTCTGGAAAGGGCAGCCTATTTCTGGGACCCGAGCCCAGTTCTTCACTAGTTGTGTATTTTGCTGTGAATTTCGATGCCGGAGACACGGCGTGGAGGGTGCGGGGCTGAGGCAGGGAGGGGGAGTGACCGCCCCCCGCCGCAACCCCGGCCCCGGAGGAGACCCGGCTCCGAGCTCAGCCCCGCCGCATCAGACCCCTCTCCAGCCACATCAGGGGAGGGCGGGCGCTTTGGGGGGCACTGGGGCGGGGCCTGCTTCCCAGTCCTCAACAGAGGGGACCTTTTGGAGCGCCTTGGCCGGGGACTGCCTGGGGCTCCCAGCAGCAGGGGGATGGGGTGGGGGTGGCGAGCCTAGTTCGCCGGACTCAGCGACAAGCGAGCCCCGCCGTGCGTGCACACGCGCTCGCGCACCTCCCCGCACGCGCACGCTGGAGCGGGGTGGCTTTTGGTGTAGACGGCTCTGCCCCCTAGCGGCAGCTGCGGTCAGCATGCGGGGCTCCTTCCAGGGAGGGAATCGCAGGCTGGGCTTGGGGCGGAAGATCCCAGGAGGGGCTCGCGGCGGCCCGCTGCCCCGGCAGCTCCTTTTCACCCGCCACCCTCGTCCTGGGTGACCTCAGTCCCTCTTATGGCTGTCCAGACCTTTCCCTTAGGGGACAACCCCCTGGAAGACATAGGCCCCTCAAACTCCACGTGTCACAATGGAGCGCATCTGCTTCCCACACCCGTTCCTCATCTCAGAGACTGGCACCTTCACCCACCTGGTTGGCCCAAACTTGGGAGAGCTCCTTGATATCTCCTCTTCCTCCTCCCCAACATCCACCTCCTCACTGATCCTGTGGATTCTCCATCCCAAATAGCTTTGAAACAATCCACTTCTGGTAGGCAGAATTTCGGCCCCCATGACCTTCATCCCCGTGTCACGCACGTGAGTATGTTACATTACATGGCCAAAGGGACTTTGCAGATATGATTTGGGCTATTCATCAGTTGACCTTAACATAGGGAGGTGAGCTCATACAAGCAGAGCTTCACTGGCCAAGGCCAGAAGCCGAAGTCAGAAAGACGCAGAGATGATGGGAAGAGCTCTTGGCATCATTGATGGCTGGAAGGTGAAAGGAGGGCCTATAGCTCCAAGGAACTGAATTCTGCCAACACCTGAATGAGCCCAGTCCATCTGACACCTTTTTCTGTCGGTTTGTCTTTATTTTGAGTTGTGATAGATTCACAAGAAGTTCTAAAGACAGTGCAGGGAGGTCTCATGTACCCTTCACCCTGTTTCCCCATTTAAAGTATACATGCCAGGCATGGTGCCTCATGCCTGTAATCCCAGCACTTTGAGAGGCCATGATGGGTGGATCACTTGAGTCCAGGAGTTCGAGACCAGCCTGGACAACGTGGCAAACTCTGCCTTTACAAAAAAAATTTTAAAGAGTACAATGCAATACTTTAAAAAATATTCACAGAGTTATGTCACCATCACCACAATCTCATTCCAGAACATTTTCATCACCCCCACCAGGAACCCTGTATCAACTAAGCATTAACTCCTCATCCTCCTCTCCCCCTAAGTCCTGGCAACCATTCATCTTCCTTTCTATGGATTTGCCTGTTCCAATCTGTCATAGAAATGGACTCATATAATTTTGTGGCCTTTTGTGTCTGGCTTCTTTGGCTTGGCATAATGTTTCCAAGGTTCACCAACATTGCAGCATGGACCAGTGTTTCATTGCTTTTGGGGGCTGAATAATGTTCCATTGCCTGGATATGCCACATTTTGTTTATTCATCTACTGATGGACATTTGAGTTGTTTCTGCTTTTTGGCTATTATGAATAAATCTGCTATGAACATTTGTGCACACGATCTGGTGTGGGCATATGCTTTCAATTCTCTTGGCTGTATAGCTAGGAGTGGAATTGCTAGGTCACATGGTTACTCTATGTTTAACCTTTGGAGTAACTGCCAGACTATTTTCCCAAATGGCTATAACCATTGAACATCTTACTAGCAATGTATGAGGGTTCTGATTCCTCCACATCCTCTCCAAACAGACACTTGTTATTTTCCATTTTAATTTTATTATAGTCATCCTAACAGGGGTGAATTGTATCTTATTCAAGTTTTTTTTTTTTCTTTTTTGAGACAGAGTCTCACTCTGTTGCCCAGGCTGGAGTGCAGTGGCACAATCTCAGCTCACTGCAACCTCTGCCTCCCGGGTTCAAGTGATTCTCCTGCTTCAGCCTCCTGAATAGCTAGGATTACAGGCACCCACCACCACGTCCGGCTAATTTTTGTATTTTTAGGAGACGCGGGGTTTCACCATGTTGGCCAGGCTGGTGTCGAACTCCTGACCTAAGGTGATCCACCTGCCTCAGCCTCCCAAAGTGCTGGGATTACAGGCATGAGCCACCGTGCCTGGCCTCATTCTAGTTTTGATTTGCATTTTCTAGTGATCTGCATCACTAACGACTAGTGATGTTGACCGTTTTTTCATGTGCTCATGGCACATTATATATAGTCTTTTGAGAAATGTCCATTTAGATCCTTTACCCAATTTTTTTTTTCTTTTCAAGCAAATGAATACTTTGATTAACATGGTAAGTTTTAAAAAAAACATGGTACGGTTTTGACCTCAAATATTTATCAGGTCTGCTACTTAAATGAACTTATAGCTGGACAATGTATGAACCTTGAAGATGCCTCTTCCACTCCAGTTTAGGGTCCAATGTACAGTTCCACGCTCTCATCCCCCAGCCCCTCAAGGGTCTTTGCAAATCTCTTTCATTTCATGCCGAGTCCCCGAGATGCATCAGGGTGTTACATCAACTTGTACAGAATATCAAGGTCTCATCCTCTATTTCAGGTTCCATGTCAGATAAAGCTGAATTACGTTGTTTAAACAAACTCACTAGACAGGTTATATCAGATAGTGTACCACATAAAATTTAAATTTTGAACAAAATATGTCTCTCCTCCTTTGGTCTCACACAGAAATTAAAGTCCTCAGATACAGATAATACTCTCCATTCCCCAGCTCTTCTCCAGATTCATGGGTCCCAGCCGGGTGGGCCCATCCACATTCCCAGCTGAAGTCTGGTCCTTTCTTCAGTAGTTGCTGTATGGAGTCATCTTCTAGAATCATTGCGGCTCCTTCAGCCCCTCCAGAGCTGGAGAACTCCAACAATGAGGCTCATGTGTCACACACAGATCCAAAGTTTCAGGGAGCTATCAGATCACACAAGAAAGAACAAAGCACCTCAAACATTTAGAAATAACAACCAAAGCCCAGGAACAAATGTGGCTGCTGCAAGAGCGTGGTCTAGGCCTTCATTCCTGTATGAGAGAGCATTTTCCAAATAAACTTACTTCCCCAGACAAAAACACTAACAATCAAAACTCATATTGAGTTCATCAACCACAGACCATAGCAGAGAACTGAGTGTGAGTGAGGACAGAGCGTCGACAGAGTAAAATAGAGAAAACCAAAGGCTCTCTGGTTTCAGCTTCTCCTGGGTGTCAGCCAATCTCCACCAGTTGACCAGAATCCACTGGCTGTAAACCACCGACTGTGCTCCCGACTTGCTCGTCTCTATCCTCTGGACCAGCTCCACCAGCATCTCTGCCATCTTCACCATTTCCTTGGCCTTCTCCTCGGCCTTCTGGCACCTCTTGGCCACCCTACCCTCCACTGCGTCGCCCGGGTTGTGGAGGTGGTTGAGGATGCTCCTCCGAAGCCTCCACCTGGGTTTTGATCTGGATGAGCATATATGTCCATCTCCCACAGCGTGCTCCACTTCCAGAGGTACACCCGCCAGTGCTTGTCAGCGACGCAATGTCCTCTCGCATCTCATGGATGACTGGGAGCAGAAACTGCTCAAAATCCTCCTCCAGCTCTAGTACCTCCACTTCCTCCGGTTCTGACAGCTCGACGACATCCGGGGGCTGCATCTCTTCCTGCTGCCTCGGAACCTCAGTAGCAACATGAGCAGAGCAGCGGTGAACAAAATCCCTTTACCTAATTTTAATCGGGCTATTTCTTTTTGTTATTGAGTTGCATTGGTTCTTTATATGATCTAGATGCAAGTCAATTATCAGCTACTATGTAATTTGCAAATAGGTTCTGTTATTTTGTGGGTTGTCTTTTCACCTTCTTGGTGGTGCCCTTTGAAGCACAACAGTTTTTCATTTTCCAATTTATTTTTTTCTTTGCTTGTTTGATACTTTGGACATCCTTTCTAAGAAACCATTGCCTAAAGCCAAGGTCATCAAGATTTACTCCTGTGTTTTCTTCCAAGAGTTTTATAGTTTTAGCTCTTACATTTAGATCTATGATCCATTATGAGTTAATTTTTGTATATGGTCTGAGCTAGGGGTCCAAGTTCATTCTTTTGCATGTGGATATCTAATTGTCCCAACACCGTTTGTTAAACAGACTATTCTTTTTGCCATTGAATCGCCTTGGCACTCTTGGCAAAAATCAATTGACCATAGATGTAAGGGTTTATTTCTGAATTCTTAATTCTGTTCAATTGATCTATAAGTATCTTTGTGCCAGTACCACACAGACTTGAGTCCTGTAGCTTTGTGGTAAGCTTTGAAATTAGGAAATGTGAGTCTTGGAAAATTAGGAAAAATAACTTTGTTCTTTTTCAAGATTGTTTTGGCTATTCTGAGTTTCTTGTATTTTCATATACATTTTAGGATCAGCTTGTCAATTTGTGCACAAAAGCCAGCTAGGATTTTCCTTCTTTCTTTCTTTCTTTCTTTCTTTCTTTCTTTCTTTCTTTCTTTCTTTCGTTCTTTCTTTCGTTCTTTCTTTCGTTCTTTCGTTCTTTTTCTTTCTTTCTTTCTTTCTTTCTTAGTTTAAGCCAGCTGGGATTTTAATAAGGATTCCATTGAACTTGTAGATCAATTTAGAGAGTATTGTCATCTTGGTCGTTGGCAAAGCCCGAGTCCTGTCCTCTCACTCTCCCCCCGGACAGCATGAGCTTCACCACTGGCTCCACCTTTTCCACCAACTACCAGTCCCTAGGCTCTGTCCAGGCGCCCAGCTACGGTGCCTGGCTGGTCAGCAGTGAGGCTAGCATCTATGCAGGTGCTGGGGGTTCTGGTTCCTGGATCTCCGTGTCCTGCTCCACCAGCTTCCAGGGTGGCATGGGGCCCGGGGCCTGGCCATGGGGATGGCCGGGGGTCTGGCAGGAATGGGAGGCATCCAGAACAAGAAGGAGACCATGCAAAGCCTGAACAACCGTCTGGCCTCCTACCTGGGCAGAGTGAGGAGCCTGGAGACTGAGAACCAGAAGCTGGAGAGCAAAATCCGGGAGCACCTGGAGAAGAAGGGACCCCAGGTCAGAGACTGGAGCCATTACTTCAAGACCATCGAGGATCTGAGGGCTCAGCTCTCTGCAAATACTGTGGACAATGCCCGCATTGTTCTGCAGATCGACAGTGCCCGTCTTGCTGCTGATGACTTCAGAGTCAAGTATGAGACAGAGCTGGTCATGCGCCAGTCTGTGAAGAACGACATCCATGGGCTTTGCAAGGTCATTGATGACACCAATGTCACCTGGCTGCAGCTGGAGACAGAGATCGAGGCCCTCAAGGAGGAGCTGCTCTTCATGAAGAAGAACCACGAAGAGGAAGTAAAAGGCCTACAAGCCCAGACTGCCAGCTCTGAGTTGACCGTGGAGGTAGAGGCCCCAAATCTCAGGGCCTCGCCAAAATCATGGCAGACATCCGGGCCCAATATGACGAGCTGGCTTGGAAGAAATGAGAGGAGCTGGACAAGTACTGGTCTCAGCAGATTGAGGACAGCACCAGAGGGGTCACCATGCAGTGACAGAGCGAGACTCCATCTCAAAAACAAACAAACAAACAAACAAACAAACAAACAAACCCTCTGAACTCAATGAATGGAACCTTATTTGGAAAAAGCATCTGTGCAGATGTAATTAAGTTAAGGATCTCGAGATGAGATCCTCTTGGATTAGGGCCCTAAATCCAATGACAGGTGTCCTTATAAGAAGGAAAGAAGTCACAAACACAGAGGAGAAGGCCACGTGGATTCACACAGAATAGAGTGGTGCCGCCACAAGCCAGGGGACACCCAGATCCCCCGGGAACTGGAAGAGGCAAGAAGGAGCCTCCCCCAGAGCCTGCAGAGGAGGGAACAGGGTCCTGCAGACACCTGGATCTTAGGCTTCTGGCCTCCAGAGCTGCAAGAGAGTGCATTTCTGTTGTGTTACTTTGTTATGGCAGCCACAGGAAAGGGTGGGGGGACCATGAACGGAAACAAACACATCTTCACTTTGATACTTTTGTACAAATGTGCCATAGGAAAATAACACATTTAGGGCCCCATTAATGCATGACAATTGAGTAACTCATGCTATAGACAGGCCTCCTTCTTCTCTCCCTGATACCTTGACCTCTACCCTCCCTCCCTTCCTCAGCCACTTGCTCCTGATCCCCAGATCCTGTCAGCATGTTGTCATGGATAGAGTGGATCTGTGTGACATGCGAGGGACAGCAAGGGCAAGGTCCCTGGAGACAGATTGTGGCATGGAGCCGGAGAGCTGAAGTGTCCTAGGGGGAAGGATAGTAAAAGCATAATGTTGCTCTTTGGGGCAAGTGGAAACTTCTAGAGTTCTCTGTAGGGACCGGCCCCACAGGGTCGGTGGATCTCTCCCTGTGTGCAGCGACGAGAGAGTGTAGAAATAAAGACACAAGACAAAGAGATAAAAGAAAAGGCAGCTGGGCCCGGGGGACCACTACCACCAATGCGCAGAGACTGGTAGTGGCCCCGAATGTCTGGCTGCGCTGTTATTTATTGGATACAAAGCAAAAGGGGCAGGGTAAAGAATGTGAGTCTTCTCCAATGATAGGTAAGGTCACGTGGGTCACGTGTCCACTGGACAGGGGGCCCTTCCCTGCCTGGCAGCTGAGGCAGAGAGAGAGAGAGAAGACAGACAAAGACAGCTTACGCCATTATTTCTGCATATCAGAGACTATTAGTACTTTCACTAATTTACTACTGCTATCTAGAAGGCAGAGCCAGGTGTACAGGATGGAACATGAAGGTGGACTAGGTGCGTGACCACTGAAGCACAGCATCACAGGGAGACGGTTAGGCCTCCAGATAACTGCGGGAGAGCCTGACTGGTGTCAAGCCCTCCACAAGAGGTGGAGGAGCAGAGTCTTCTCTAAACTCCCCCGGGGAAAGGAGACTCCCTTTCCCAGTCTGCTAAGTAGCGGGTGTAGTTCCTTGACACCTTTTGCTACCGCTAGACCACGGTCCGCCTGGCAATGGGCGTCTTCCCAGATGCTGGCGTCACCGCTAGACCAAAGAGCCCTCTGGTGGCCCTGTCCAGGCACAACAGAAGGCTCGCACTCTTGTCTTCTGGTCACACCTCACTATGTCCCCTCAGCTCCTATCTCTGTATGGCCTGGTTTTTCCTAGGTTATGATTATAGAGCAGGGATTATTATAATATTGGGATAAAGAGTAATTACTACCAACTAATGATTAATGATATTCATATATAATCATATCTAAGATCTATATCTGGTATGACTATTCTTGTTTTATATTTTATTATACTGGAACAGCTCGTGTCCTCGGTCTCTTGCCTTGGCGCCTGGGTGGCTTGCCGCCCACAGTTCTCTGTGTATGAGAATGGAACTGCAAATCATTTGCCAGTGGCTTTCCTGCTTTGCTCCAGCGAGAGGGTCACAGTGGGACCAGTGGCTGTGAGTGGAGTCCCCATGCAGTTGTGGGGCAGGAGCTTCCACAAGGTGCCTCCTGCTGCAGGAGCCTTCACCCATCTGAGACGGGCAGCCAGCTGCTCATCACAGGAGGGGCTCAGGGGCTGCCTAGGAGACAGATTTCGGGCCAAGGTGTTTCCATCAGCTCCCACTCTGGTTGCTGTGCACCCCCACAATGAGGATCCCCCATCTCCAACCATCGCAGTGGAGCCTTGTTTCAGAGGTGACCTCGTTGACCTCGTTGCAGGACTTTGAGGGTACACCCCACTCTGGTCCCCTCCCGCACCGCCTCCTTGCTATCAGGAGTCGTCCCTGGGCTATCGGAGGTCCAGGACAGCCCGGCCACCCTTGCTGTGGCTGTCCTGCGGATGCCCTGGGTTGCTCAGCTCCTTGCATTCACTTGGCCCTTCTGAGAGCTTCCTGGCTCCGTAACACTGCCCGCTTCTTCCAGCTGCTCTGCCCTCCGACTTTCTTTGCTGGCCAGTCTCCCAGCTCTTCCTTGTGAAACCCTTCTCCCCATAAGAAGACTTTGTCCTCGGTGGCACGATTGCATGCGGTAGTTTTAAAAAATGATGGATTTACTCAGATATAATTCACATACCATAAAACTCACCCATTTAAAGTGTACAATTCAATGGCCCTTAATGTATTCACAGTTGTGCCACCATCGCCACTATCTAATTCCGGAACATCCTTGTCACCCCTGTCCCCATCAGCAGTCACTCCCTGTGCTCCCTCCCTGGCCCTGGCACCCATTCATCTGGTTTCAGTCTCCCACACATCTATTGCTGGGGTGGATTTTCCGGCCCTCATGCCCAACTAGCACCACTTCTCCTTAGGTCCAACTTGGTCACACCCAAGATCCCGTGCGTGCTCAGAGCTTGCTCAGTTACTCTGCTGAGCTCCTGGTTACTTGAATCTCTGAAAAAGAAAATAATACCAGGCAGTTGATTCACCAAAAAGTTACAATCTGACCAGGCTTTGTGGCTCACACCTGTAATTCCAGCACTTTGGGAGGCCGAGGTGGCCAAATCACCTGAGGTCAGGAGTTCGAGACCAGCCTGGCCAACATGGTGAAACCCTGTCTCTACTAAAAATACAAAAATTAGCCGAGTGTGGTGGCGCATGCCTGGCCTGTAATGCCAGTTACTCAGGAGGCTGAGGCAGGAGTATCACTTGAAACCGGGAGGTGGAGGTTACAGTGAGCCAAGATCATGCTACTGCATTCCAGCCTGGGCGGCAGAGCGAGAATCTGTCTCAATAAATAAATAAATAAATAATTAAATAGAAAGATGAAGGGTGGGTAGGCAGTGGGGAGCGGGGAGGGAGAACACAGATAGAGGCTGTGGATCTTGCCGATGGTGAGAGGGAGCTGGCTCGGAAGGTACAGTGGAGAGGTGACTGTGGCAGGAGGTTCCCAGGCAGCAAGGAGTTTCTAAGGACAAGTGGCAGGCCTGGACTTTGATGAGGCTGCCAGGATGAAGACCAGGGCAGGGTGGGTGCTTTGGAAATTGCCCATGCTTTCTGAAGACCACCCAGGCTTTCACGTGGCCCTGCCTGTGCACAGCCTCTCTTCTGGACCCCAGATGCCTCTTCCCTCTTTCTCTGTCTCATCCTTCGAGCTTCGGCCCGAGTCCTATTCCTTGAAATGAGTCACTCACTCTTTTCCTTAATAGTGCTATTGTGAGGGGTAGGCTGTGATTTAATCAGTGTATGGGCACATGGTGAGGATTAGCTAAGGAAGCGTTGGCAACCATATTACAGAATCGCGCTTCTGATGGTGACTGTCAACCTCAGGGACGAGCCTGGGGTTGAGAACCAGGCTTCAGCCTTCAAGGAACTCACCATCTGAGCCAGGGGAGATGAGACGGGGGATGCCACCTTTGGGACAATGGGGACAGGCTTGCCAGTGGGAGAGGAGGTGCTGCCTAAAGGTTTGCTGGCTCCAGTTGGTGGCTAGTGAATTATTCACTCATCAACCACTGCGCCGAGGTGACCCAGGGCTTTAAAATTCATGTGTTCATTAAGTCATTCTCTCGGCTCACATTCCCAGGCACCTTTTACTTGCTGAGCCCGGACTCTTCTCAGCACATAAGCCCCAGAGGAGAAGGAGGAGTTCGAGCTGTGCCTAGAGGATGGGCGGGCCACCAGGGGCCAGAGGGAAGCACTGTATGATTTGGGGTGTTCACATATGTGCACGTGTGCATGTGTGTATGTGGGGGGGATGTGTGATGCATGTGTGTGCGTGTGCATGGGGGTGTGTGTGTAGTGTGCACAGATGTGGTGGTGGGGGAAGCTGAGAGGCAGCAGCCTGATCCCCCAAGGCCCATAGCTGCTTTAGGGAACATGGGCTTGAGCCTTCCAGATCTAGCTGTGGCTGGTCCAGCCCGGGGCACTGTCTGGAGGAACACAGGACCTGGCCTCCACCAACGGGGCTGAGGGGAGGTGGGTCCTCTGGGCATTGCCCAGGTTTCAGCCTTGGGCTGGGGAAGAGGGTGGGGCTGCTCACAGCTTGGGGACAGACACAGTGCTCAAGGCATGGCAGGTGTCAGCAGCACAGGGAGCTGGGGACCCTGAGTCAGTCCACACACGCACACATATGCGCACACACGTGCACACCCGCGCACATACAGACAAGAGCAAGCTGGGTGATGGAAGTGGAGCGGTAATTCCCTCACCAGGCAGAATATGTGCAGAGACGTTCAGCCGGGAGACCATAACCTTTGGGGGACCTGCCGAAGGTCTCTGCCATGAGGCAAAGTGGTGAGATCCGAGGCCGGTCATTTGATAGGGTGACTCCGCAAGGACCAGCATGTGAGGTCAAGGCCTCACATTTTCTCCTGAAGGTGAAGGGACTCCGGAGGGTGTTAGGCAGGGCAGGACCTGTTCAGCCTTGCCTTTTAGAAAGATTGCTCTGGCGGCTGGTATTGTGGGCTGAATGCCAGCCCCCAAAAGGTGTGTCCATGTCCTAATCCCTGTGACCGTGACCTTATTTAGCAGAAGGGCCTTTGCAAGATGTAATGAAAATAAGGACGTCAAGATGAGCTCCTCCTGGATTATCTAGGTAGGCCCTAATCCAGTGACAGGTGTGCTTATAAGAGACAGAAGAGAAGACAGGGAGAAGGCCATGTGGAGACGGAGGCACAGATTGGAGTGATGGGGCCACAAGCCCAGGAAGAACTCAGGCTGCAGAAGCTGGAAGAGCAAGGAAGAACCGATCCTCTGCCAGAGCCTTTGAGGGAGCAAAGCCCTAGTGTCATCTCCATTTCAGGTGTCTGGCCTCCAGAATTGAGAGAGGATATACTTCTGCTGTTTTTAACAACCCAATTTGTGGTCATTTGTTACAGTAGCCCCAGGAAACTAACCCAGCTGGGATGGAGAGAGGACTTGGGGAGCCTGGTGGAGGCAGGAAGTGCTGAGGAAGGAGAATCAGGCCGGACTGGGTGTGTGGGGTGGGGGTAAGAGGTGGAGACTTCCACATCATCAGGAGATCAAAGCGCCTGGGCAGAAGGGTTTAGGGAGCAGTAGCTTTTTCCTCTCCATATTGCCAGCTGTCTGAAATTGTAGCAATGATCTGAATGTATCAGAATGACTCAAGTGACTGTCACTAGCTTGGGAGTCCCTTTGGGGTTCTATGTCCCTAAAGCCTGATGCATCATTTCCTGCTTGTGGAAGACACGAATGAAAAATGAGATGGTAAATACATGAGTTCGATATTCAGCATTCATTCAACAAACGTTTATTAGGCTCCTACTGTGCGTCGCGCTGGAAAGGCAAGCAGAAGCTAGATTCCCAATCGATTGCGGGAGGCTGGACGATCCAGACACAAACACCGTTCATGCGTCTATTCGAAAAGGCCCTGTTGGAATTTTGTGCACAGCATTTCCTTGGGGTGTCGATGGATCGGGGTCTGCAAACACTAGCACCTTTTCCGGTGGCCGCTGTCTTCTCAGACCTCAGACACCAGCGCCTCCCCGTGAACTCCCGCAGGCGTCCCTAGCCCAGGGCTTGGCGGGCGCTGCCGGCTGTACCTGGCCTAAGCCACGCTGGGCAGCCAGCCCGGGGCGACACGTTCTTCGGACGGCGGGGATTTGCGGCTCGGGTGACCGGAGGTGCCCTCCCGCGGGTCTCCGAGCAGCTCCGCGGGGAGAAGCCTGCGTCTCCCAGGGGCGGGGCTCGAGGCGTCTAGGGGCCGGTGGACACGCGCTAGCCGCCCGGTGGTGTCGGCCTCTGCGCTTGCGCCTGCGCCTGCGCCTGCGCGCGCGGCCAGGCAGCCTCTGTGGCGCAGGCGCGCGCTCACTCTTGGGTGCGGGCCCTGCGGGGCGGGGCGGAGGAGCGGCGGCCGGGCCGGGACGCAGCCGGGTGGAGCGGCCGCGCCCGCCGCGAGCACCTCCAGTTCTGCCCGCCTCTGCGCGCCGGGGCCGCCTCTCCTTCCGCCGGTGCCGCGGGGCCTCATGGAAGCTCCGGAGGGCGGCGGAGGGGGGCCTGCAGCGCGGTGCCTCGAGGGGCAGCCGGCGCCCGAAGCCAGGGTGCACTTCCGAGTGGCGAGGTTCATCATGGAGGCAGGTAACCGCGGCCGGGGGAGGCCGGGACAGGCGGCGCCGCGGCCCGCTTCGCGGAGCGGGCGCGGCTGGCCAGGCCGGCCTTCCGGAGTGCTCACCGTAGCAGAGGCCGGGAAGCCCGGCTCGGGGCTGAGGACCTCCGCCTTTGCGCCGCGTCCGGTGTGCTGAGCAGTGAGCCGCGAGGTATCCCCATGGCGTGGACCGGTGTGCAGGCCCTAGGAGAGGACGTGGCCGGGTCGGGCCTCCAGCGAGGCGGGGACCGGCCCGGGCGCCCGCAGCTCTGCGCAGTGCGCCACTCCTTCTGCCGGCACCCGCGGCCCTGCACTCCGGTAGACTTTATGGCGCTTAGTCGCGCGGAGCCTTTTGGAGAACGCTGTCCGGGGGTTCCTGTCACTCCGAGGACCTAGGCTGCGTGCAGCTCCTGTTCCGAACCCTGCCAGCTCAGCCACAATAGTGTTGGGCTCCGCGCTTCCCAGGCGAGGTGATTAAGTCAAGATCTCTGTAGAAACGTTTCCATCCAGCCATCAACAGTATTTTTTTTTTTTTTTTTTTTTTGAGACGGAGTCTTGCTCTGTTGGCCAGGCTGGAGTGCAGTGGCGTGATCTCGGCTCACTGCAACCTCCGTCTCCCGGTCTAAAGCAATTATCCTTCCTCAGCCTCCCGAGTAGCTGGAATTACAGGTGTGTGCCACCGCTCCCGGCTAATGTTTGTATTTTTAGTAGAGACAGGGTTTCACCATGTTGGCCAGGCTGGTCTTGAACTCCTGACCTCAGGTGATCCACTTGTCTCGGCCTCCCAAAGTGCTGGGATGACAGGCGTGAACTACCTCGTCCGGCCCATCAACAGTATCTTGATAGGAGATACTGTTAGTTGGCGGGTAGTTATTTCCTACCTTTGCTGCTTGAGGGAGAAGGATTGGGCAGATGTGCTTTCTACTCAAGGTGGGCAGAGAGTCTGAGGACTGCTGCAGGACTGTTCATCCCAGTGATATGTAAATTTACTGTAATTTGCAAGAAGAGTTGCAAAGTTATTACTAGGGAAGGATGGCAGTGACACCTCATCTGCTACCGTCTGCTCGGAGGGTCCGTGTAAATTGGGGTTTGCTCTGTAAAACAAGGCTTGGAAGGTCATGTCAGTAACAGCACCTTATCTGGCATCTCCTGGAATGAGGGGTCCCAGGTAGGAATTGTCTCTATATAACAAGTTTAGACCTTCTGAGGGACTTCTTTATAAAATGTATTGCACAAACCTTTGTCCTTTGTAGGAGGCTAAATATTGATTTCCCAAAGATGTCCCTGTCCTAATCCCTGGAACCTGTGAATGTCATCTTATATAGCAAAAGAGACTTTGAAGATGTGATTAGAGACCTTAAGATGGGAGATCATCCTAGATTATCTGGGTGTAACCACACCCATCCTTATAAGGGAAAGGCAGGAAGAGTCACCGTCAGAGAAGGCCACGTGAGGACAGAAGCAGAGTTAGAAGCTTTGAAGATGGAGGAAGGGGCCAGCAACCAAGGAATGCAGCCCTTCTCTAGAAGCTAGAAAAGGCAAGGAAACAGATTCTCCCATGGAGCCTCCAGAAGGAGCCAGCCCTGCTTAGACGTTGATCTTAGCCTTCTAGGCTAGTTGTGGACTTCTGACCTCCAGGATCAGAAGAGTATAAATGTGTGTTGTTTAAGTGGCTGAATTTGTGGTGATTGGTTGCAGTAGCCCTAGGGAACTGATCTACCTTCTTAGGCAGAGGACGCTGACCGTCATTTCATGGTTGATTGTCTGTTGTTCTTCACCTTCCTGTTTTGGCCTAGTGGATGTCATTTAACCTTCTCTTGTGAACCCTGGTTGTTGTGATTTTGTTTTGATTCTGTGCACCAGGGCAGTGATTTTCTCAGGAGCCATTCAGGGATGGGCTGGGGATGGGCTTTAACCCCTAAGTGAATCCACTGAGTCCTGCTCTGGTGTTTTGAGTCTTGTTCACCTTAAAAATTTTTTTTCTTTCTCTTTTTTGTAGAGACAGGGTCTCACTCTGTTGCCTAGGCTGGTCTCGAATTCCTGGGCCCAAGCAATCCTCCTGCCTCAGCCTCCCAAAGTGCTGGGATTACAGGCATAAACCAGCATGCCCAGCCCACTTTTCAATGTGCTGGTGTCCTTCCCTGGTGCCTGGCCGTGGTCATAAACATTGCCTTTTCTCTGCAGTGCAAGTGGTTACTCTTGGCAGTCACACTGCTTGCTTTGCTCACCTCTTCTAACCTGTGGACTAGGAAACCAGTGCTCACTGTAATCTTTCACTGTGACTTCAGGACTTGTGGCACCCATGAGGCCGTTTCTTTTCTGTCGTTGTAGCTGTGGGGTGGGCGACTTCTAGCTAGCTGTTTGCTAAGGTGAACCCAGACACACAAGAGCATATAGTCCTTTTCCAGGGTTTTACAGAAGCTGCTATGCCAGTTGCTAACTGAGCAGTACTCGGAACCCTTGTTTCCCAGAGCGTGGTCTACTGACCCCTGACATGGGCATGACCTGGGGCTTGTCAGAAGTGGAGAATCTCAGAGCCGCAGACCTACAGAAGGGGAAGTCTGCATTTGAACACCATCCCCAGGGCTTGGGTCACCCACTAGAGTCTGAGAGCCCAGTGAGAGACCCAGTGGGAGCCACTGGCTCTGCTGGAAGTTCTTAGCCTTGTCCAAGTAGGGTTGTACCTGCTAGGGCCCATTCCAATGGCTCCCCTCACTGGAGCAGTGAGCCAGTGCTGGATTGAAGTCCTCTCTTGCCTGCTTTCTCTCTGCAGGTGTCAAGCTAGGGATGCGGTCCATTCCCATTGCCACTGCTTGCACCATTTACCATAAGTTCTTTTGCGAGACCAACCTGGACGCCTATGACCCTTACCTGATTGCCATGTCTTCAATTTACTTGGCTGGCAAAGTGGAAGAGCAGCACCTGCGGACTCGTGACATCATCAATGTGTCCAACAGGTAATGGCATTTGGATGGGTTCCTCATCTCCACCTGGTGGGGGGGGGAAGGGCAGGGAAGGCTCCTGTGGGGCCCTGCCCACAAGGTGCCAGCAATGGAGCTTGGAAGGAAGTACCTGGGTGGCCTTGAACCAGGGCCAGAAACAGTAGCAGCAAATGTGAGAAGGAGCCTGGTGTCAGAGGCCAGTGGGGTCTATGAGAGAAAAGCTGGGCCAGATTATGGGGAGCGTGGAAAACTGGATGGAGGGCAGAGGTGGGGCTTCAGCAGAGGGAGCTTGGAGGGGCACGTCAAAGAAGATTCTGTTGAAGTCTTAGACAGGGATGGCTGCATGCAGAAGAGCTTGCCTGCAGCGGGAGGGTGCAGACCCAGCCAGGTGGTGGGTCCCGGTTGCTTAGGAGCCCCGCCCTGCTGTGGGTGTGGTGTGGGCGTGGCTCAGCCGGCCCAAGCAGGTGTGTTCCTGCTGGGGCAGGATGCAGGGTCTTCGCCAAGGCAAGGGAAAGACAGTCGGGGAAATATAAAACTGAGAAATGTTCACTTTTTGGAGTACATCATTCCCATGAGAGGCTTAAATATGTTCCTTGGATGGCTGGACGTGGTGGCTCACGCCTGTGATCCCAGCACTTTGGGAGGCCGAGGCTGGTGGATCGCTTGAGCCCAGGAGTTCAAGGCCAGCCTGGTCAACATGGTGAAACCTCGTCTCTACCAAAAATACAAAAATTAGTCGGGCGTGGTGGCGCTTGCCTGTGGTTCCAGCTGCTCGGGTAGCTGAGGCAGGAGGATCGCTTGAGCCCAGGAGGTCAAGGCTGCAGTGAGCTGTGACTGCACCACTGTACTACAGCCTGAAAGACAGAGCAAGACCCTGTCTCAAAAAATAAAAAACAAAAATAAGATAAAAAAATACGTTCTTTGGGCCCAGAGTGAGAGCCCTGGGCATTGCCACCTCAGGTGATGAAGACTCCCTAATGCCGGGCTGAGTATAACCGGAAGCACAACTGACTTGGCATGCTCAAGCTTCCGGTTCCTCTGGAGCCATCGCCAACAGCCAGGGTTTGCACTTGACATTTTGCTGAATGATAGCGGACAGCCCATCTGGCTAAAACTAGGAGCTGGCTTCTTTCCTCTGTTGGTTACTGTTTTCATTCTGTACACTAGATGTGGAGATGAAGAATTTTTGTATAAAAACACAAATAAAATGGCCCTACATTAATCTGCAGATGGATGATGTAGTTTGCAGATGGACATTGTGTGACTTAAGCAATGTGAGGCGTCCAGTGCTCGGGGGAGACTGCCCTGGCTGCTGCAGCGTCGCCGTTTCTCCGTGCAGGTGCTTTAACCCAGGCGGGGAGCCCCTGGAACTGGACTCCCGCTTCTGGGAGCTCCGGGACAGCATCGTGCAGTGTGAGCTTCTCATGCTGAGAGTTCTGCGCTTCCAGGTCTCCTTCCAGCATCCACACAAGGTACGTGCTGGGGAATTGGTGCCTGTTTGGAGAGGCTCAAGCCATGGTCTCTGTTCTTTATCCCAAAAGCGCATCCCATCTCATACTCGAGAGCACAGCACAGAAGGACAGCAGGGCTGCGGCTGGGAACTGGGTCTTCCGGCTCTGTGTTTGTGGCTGGGTTGGCCGCCCGGCCTCTCCTGTCCCAGTCCTGTGGGTTTTCTCAGCCATTTCTCATTTCAGCTTCTGCCTTTCTGCCTGCTCACCTGTGGGTGGGGTCCGTGCCGCCCGCTGAAGCTGTGGCAGCTCCTGTGACCCATATAGATGGTGTGCATGCTGGGCCTCGGGGAAGCAGACTGGTTTCGTGACCGGCCAGAGTCCCCGTCCCCAGGAGATGCTGTGATGCCTCGGAGCACGTCCCCAGCTCAGCTGTGCTTAGGAAGCCATGGGGAAAGCCAAATTGCTCGAGTCAAGCAGCACGCTTTTAATTTCTAGGAACGTGTGAGTCTCAACAGAAGCACCATTTCAAACAGCAGCAAAAGGGAAAAGTGCAACGCTTAGGCGACAGGCGCACGATGCTCTGGGCACCGCAGCCCCATGCACGGGCAGCTCAGAAGGCTGGCCGGAGACAGAGATGGAGGAGTTGTGGTTTGGGGCTCTGGGCTAGGAGTTTCATTCCTTTTCATCAGAACTCTTACTGAGATCATTGTAGATTCCCACGCAGTTGTGACATGTACCCTTGGCCCAGTCTCCCCCAGGGGGAACACAGCCAGGATGTCAACACCAACACAGTCCACTGGCATCCTCACTTCCACTTGTATTCCTGTGTGTGTTTTTTTCTGTTCCATTTTATCACGACTCTGTTCACGGAGCTACCACCACAGCCAAGGTGAGAGACAGTTCCACCCACACGGGCCCTTCGTGTCGCCTTCATAATCTTGCCTCCAGCTTTCCACACTCCCACCTCAGTACCTGGAAAGCCCTGGTCTGGGATTTCTGCGCAGTAGAGTCTTAGTGGGCAGAATGCTTGGTGAGCATCCTGGGGGAAGGTGGGAGATACCCTGGTGGCTGCAGGGTGGAGTTGTCAAGGCGACGAGGCTTAGGAAAGCAGCGCTCAGACCTTGAGGGGTGTGTGATCTGTGCCCGGATGGGGAACTGATAGCTTGGTGTGGCTGGGAGCCTGCCAGCCCCTTCCCCTCCTTCCAGTCAGGGCTGGGGTGGAAAGTAACCTATGTATCCCTCCTGCATGGTGTGCTGGGGTCATACGCATGTGTGTTCCAGACTGTCCAGAGAGCTCGCAGCATCTGTCTTATTGTGTGAGGTTCTGGCATAATGTCAGTGTTCTGAGAGCAGGAGCTGGCAGCTGGGCTGCGAGGTCATTTGGATGTTGTGGCCGAGGACAGCATGTGCCCTTGGCACCAGGCCAGATGCATGGGGAGCAGCACCCTCTGTTCTGCCCATGAAGAGGGTGCTCTCCGGAGCACCAGGCCCTGAGGCATTTCATGGTGGCCAGAGCGGGCCCTGTGGTGGAGAGGGACTGCGGTGGGGGTGGCCCTCGTAGGTTTCCCTAGAGCTGGGTCTGGAGGGTGAGAGTGGGCAGGTGCATACGGTGAGCTGGTTTCAGGCAGAGGCCTCAGCAAGTGCGAAGGCCCTAGATGGGTTTTGCTGGAAGGTGGGGTGGGAGGGGCAGGAGATGGGGCCAGCAGAAGGCCTTGGGGCTTCTTCCTAAGGGACATGGAAGCCGCTGGAGGGTTGGAGCAGGTGCTGATATGATTATGTCAGCATGAGGAGAGCAGCTAGTGGGCCTAAAGGCTGACACACATGTCTTTGCAGTACCTGCTCCACTATCTGGTTTCCCTGAAGAACTGGCTGAACCGCCACAGCTGGCAGCGGACCCCCGTTGCCGTCACTGCCTGGGCCCTGCTGCGGGACAGCTACCACGGGGGGCTGTGCCTCCGCTTCCAGGCCCAGCACATCGCCGTGGCGGTGCTCTACCTGGCCCTGCAGGTCTACGGAGTTGAGGTGCCCGCCGAGGTCGAGGCTGAGAAGCCGTGGTGGCAGGTGAGGTGGCTGCTTGGCACACTGGACGTGCCCCCTTTCCCTCTGGAAGTCTCTGTATTGTAGTGCTCACCAAATGCTATTAATTATCCATGAAGAAAGATACGGGCTGCTGGGGAACATGGAAGCTCGAAAGTACCCTGTTTCGATGGCCTGGGACAGGCTCTCCCCCTCGGCACAGTTGCCACTTAGGGGTCCCGGATGTCAAACAGGAGTGCTGGCCTCCACCGAGACGTCGCCGGTGTTCCGGGAGGAGGGTTGCCCCAGTGGAGAACCGCCTTTACTGAATTGATTGGGAACTTGACTGTGGTCACAGGTTACTAAACCTGGCTTCCCATCAGAAACATCTGGGGTGCTTTACGGAGAGGGCTGGATGGCTAGGTAGGTGACAGCTAGCTGGCTAGTTGACACACCTAGGTGGATAGGTGAGAGAGCTGATGGGCAGGGTGGCGGGTGATTGATAGGTATTAATAGGTAGATCATGGAGGGGTAGATGGTAGAACTCTGTAGGCCTGCACATAGGACAGCTTTCCAGGTGGCCGGGGCTGTTCTGCATAGAGGTACCCCTGCCTCTCTTCCCTGGCCCGTGTGCCTTGTGGAAGACCACAGCAGTTGCTGATTTTTGCGTGTTTATTGTCTAATCTCGTATCCCCAGTCAGGTGTGAGTGCCCGAGGCTGGGCATCTCGTCTTCCCCGATCTCCTGCGCCTCCCTGGCACCATAGCGGGTGCTCATGTCTTTGAACCCATGCACCCGTGTTCCCAGTCTCAAGCTGGAAGCACCCTGTCCCCGAGGCAGTGTGCAGGTGGTGCAGGGCCATCTGTGTGGACAGACAGTATTGCTCCACGCTCGGGCTGCTCAGGGAGTTTCACATAACGTGGCTGCCTCGTGCTCAGGGTTGGACTCTGGTGGGGGCAGACACCCTCTGGGGACATCTGGTGGGTGTGGCCCTGGCCCTGGGCTGCCTGGCTATGCTGCATCTCTCTTCCTTTCTGCTCTGTCTTCTGTGCTTGCTCGTAAACCTCACCTGGTGTGCCAGTACCACCTGTGTCCCATGCTTAGCCCCTCCCAGAGGAGTGCGAGCCCAGGTGACCCTGCACAGCCAGGAAAGCAGCTCTACCAGCAAGTTGTTTGCTGGCGGCCCAGACTCACGCAGTCATCGTTCAGACTGGGAAGAAGTTACCCTTTGTGGGGCGGTGAGCTTATGTTCAGCCAGCTCTTCTTAAAGGCTCTGCTAAACTTGACCTGACCTTTGCCTCCCAGCTCGGGGCTGTACACCAGAAGCTTCCGGAATCCAGGTGCCTCCTGTGGGCTGGCGGGGTGCGAGGGCCTGATCCCCCATGATGAGTGAGATCCTGGGAGGCCTCACCCACCCGGGTGCTGCAGAGCTCACGGCCTGGCTTTTGAAATCCTTTCTTCCTTGTGTGCTCTCAGCCGCCACTTCTTACAGCGACTCCTGTCACTTATCTGCCACGGGCTCAGCATGGCAGCTTGATGTGCTTCCCTGGAGAAGCCTGCCTGCACTCTGACTTGCCAGATGCAGGGACGGTGGCGGGGTCAGAAAGATGCAGGTCATCACACAGTGCTGCTGAAACTTCCACGTCCAGAGCCACACCGAGTGCCCTCCATCCCCTTCTTGCTGAGCAGAAGGAGAACCTGCCTCTTTCCAGCCACTGCTGCTTTTTGTCTTATAAGCAGATGGACCGCCCTCAAAAAGGCAAAGTCCCCAGTGGCCAGCAGTGTCTCCTCCTAGGACTTGGGTCTGTGTCTCTTCTGCTGTCAGGTGCCCCAGGGTTGCCACCTGTTCTGGACTCTGTTATATTGAATTGTGGTGACATAGACATCACCTAAATTGTACCACGTTCACCATGTTGAAGTGTGCGGCCCAGGGGCAGAAGCACATTCACGGTGCTGTGCAGCCATCACCACCCTCCAGCCGCAGAACTTGTTCATCTTCCCAAACTGAAGCTCTGGCCCCGTCCAACCCCAGCTCCCCACCCCCCAGCCCCTGGCACCCACCCTTCCACTGTCCTCTCTACAGAGTTCACGGCTCTCCTTTGAGGCCCCTCACAGGAGTGGAATCCTACAGTGCGGGCCTTTCTGTGACTGGCTCCTTTCACTGAGCACAATGTTGGAGTCCCCGTCTCAGAATGTCCTTTCTTTTGATGGCTGAATCATATTTCATGGCCTGCATGGACCATATGATATTAACATACTCATCCATCGATGGACGCAGGCTGCTTCCGTGTTTTGGCCCTGCTTTTTTTATTTTTTATTTTTTTATTTCTTTTTTATAGAGACAGAGTCTCACTCTGTTGCCCAGGCTGGAGTACAGTGGCGCGATCTCAGCTCACTACAGCCTCCACCTCCTTGGTTCAAGTGATTCTCCTGCCTCAGTCTCCCGAGTAACTGGAATTACAGGTGCCTGCCACCACACCTGGCTAATTTTTGTATTTTTAGTAGAGACGGGGTTTCACCATGTTGGCCAGGCTGATCTTGAACTCGTGACCTCTAGTGATCCACCCGCCTCGGCCTCCCAAAGTGCTGGGATTACAAGCGTGAGCCACCATGCCCAGCCCCTGAATGTTTTTTAATGATTGCTTCTGAGCTTGGGGTCTCCAGGAGCACACAGGTCACGGACCCCAGCAAGTAAGTGTGCATTTCTGAAGTATTTGTTTTTCACCCGGAGCCCAGGGTAAGACAGCTGTGCTTCCTGAGTCAGGACTTGGAGGGTGTCCGGGTCACCATCTCCTACCTGAGGTTGTAGGCCACAGAGGAACCTGGGGTTCTTTGGGAGCATTCAGCAGGGGTGGGCGTAGGTCCAGTTCTTGACTTGGCCCAAGGCCTTCATCTTATTGGTACATTGGTTCCCCAGGCAGCAAGCTCTGGCCCAGGGTGGCTACAGACGCAGCATCTGACCAAGGTCTTGCTGCTTTACTTACCATTTCCCTTATCACTGGGGATCCCGAAGTGCACCCTGGGGCTCAGTGCTGTGCTGGGAGTGCTCAGGACTCAGAAAAGCTGTCACACTCCCAGTTCCGGTTTATTACAAGGAAAGGACACAGGTTATGGTGAGCGAAGGCTCAGGGCGCACAGGGCGGGCTCCAGGAGAGACCAGGCGTGAGCTTCAGCGGCTCCTCGCCCGGGGGAGCTGTGCAGACAGCACCTGTTTCTTTCGGCAACAGTGTGGGACAGCGTGCACGGAGTCACAACCGGGAAGCTCACCCCAGCCGTGGTGGCCAGGGTTTCCGCGGGGGGTGGGCCGCATGGGCATGGAGCGCCTGTGTGGCCAACCCTGGTCACTTGGGCTGCAGCCACCAGAGATCGAGCTGGGACTCTGTGGCCCAAGGCCCTCACCATAAATGATGTGGTTAGCACAGCCCGCCCGGCAGTCCAGTCAACCAAGACGCCCACACGGGGCAGCATTTTCCAGGGGCCTAGAGGTTATCCTCCAGGAGCTGGGCAGAGGCCAGACCTGCCTTTGGAAGGTGCAGGGTGTGGACCTCAGCCTGTGGCATGGCCCTGGGCTGCAACCCTCCTGCCACGGGCCCCCTGGGTGTCCTCTGCCGTCTTGCGAGTGCTCCTGCACGTGGTGGTCCGGACTGTGGAGTGGGTCCACATGCTCCCCAGGGGCTGGGTTAGGGTAGGCGTGGGGTCCGGGTACTTAGCCTGCCTGTGGCTGCACAGGGACTGCCACCCTCTCCTCTTGCCAGTGTCCCCAGAGACCCTGGACCTGAGGGAGTCCTGGGCAGGAGGCAGGAGCCTGTGCTCTGGAGCCAGCTGTGTTACCAATTCTCTGCGTGACCTTGGACAGGTCCCCTCCTCTCTGGGTCAGAAGATCACCAAGGCCTGTTCCATCTGGAATGTTCTCGGCCTTGTAAAGTGTTTGATTGGCCTCAGCAGGCTGGAACTCAACTGGCTTTGCAGGAGAGCTACCGTCTTCCTGCATAGCCAAGTCCCTGTGCCCCTCCCCTGCCCGTGAAATGTGATGCTCTGCTTAGTGGCAGGTGCCTTGTTTAACACAGACGGAGTCTAACTGGAACCTGTTTTCCTTCTTCTTTCTAGGTGTTTAGTGACGACCTTACCAAGCCAATCATTGATAATATTGTGTCTGATCTCATTCAGATTTATACCATGGACACAGAGATCCCCTAAGGTCCTGGCCCAGGCCTGCCCAAAGAGAAGCCCAGGATGGTCGGCTGCCTGGGGACATTGCCACCACGTCGCCATGACGGCTGGTCCCCAGAGGACCAGCTGAGAGGACTGGTTGTGCTGCTGGAGAAGGGCTGGAGAAGGCGATGGCTTGCTGCCACTTTGACAGTCCCTAGCAGTCGCGGTGCAGGTGATGATGGGAGCCGCGCCTCCAGCGGGCAGGCCAGGAGTGCACTGTGTGCAGCTGACCCAAGGCAGCCACATCTGCTTTTGTCCTTTGAGAGGACTCTGACTACGATAGCGGCATGACATCAATGAAAGGGAAATCATGAAATCGATGAGACTGAATCCCTAGGGATTTTTTAAAAGCCAGATTTATAGTGAGAATGTATGTGCAACGTGGCTGAAATCAGTTTTGTGTAATAAAAAGGTGGTGCAAGTCAATAGGGACCCTCAGCTTTGCTCTGCAGCGCATGCTGCACATGGGGGTGTGAGGGGCCCTGAGAGCCCGGTTCCCTCGGAGTGCTCGCAGGTAGAGTGTGTCCCCGCCATCAGGCAGGCCTGGGCTTAGGGAGGGTCACTTGCATTCAGGAAAGCGAGACCTGATCGAATGTAACTAAAAGTAGTGCGTCTCTAAATGTCAAGGTAGCCAGTCTGCATGGGGAGGCTGGAGAAACTCAGAGCTGTGGTCCCCAGCACCCCTCTGACTCCTTGCTCAAAAGCCAGTGGGTAAGAAATAGAGCAGTCCAGGAGGCGCTCTCTGGGTCCCCTTTCAGGCTAGACGTACGTTCAGCACGTGCGTAGGGCCAGGGGACTGGTAGGTTTACACAGGAGGGTGGGTTCCGGCTCCTGCAGGTGTGGGGGCAGGGGCGATGCAGGTCAGGGCAGAGTCTTGCTTGGCTTTATTCTGACTGTGTTCAGTGTCCTCAGGATGAAGTATCTGAGCAGATGTCACGGGCTTCCCTGGTGGGCAGGCTTGCCCCGGCTGACCTGCCCTTCATTTTGTAGAACTCCCCTGTGGGTTTTGATGATTAACTTCTCCTAAATGTGGGCTCCTGCTTTACCTGCTGTAAGCTTTTTAAGACTAATCGGTCAAAGAACCACATTTACTGAGCAGCTACTGTGTGCCCAGTCCTTGCCTACGCTCTGGCAACCAGGTGAAACTCCTTGCTTATGTGGAGGGAGAGATGGGAAACAGAATGAGAATGTGTAGCATGGTAGTGAAAAGTGCTCAGGGGAAGAGAAGGTGGCCAGGGCTCAGAAGAATTAATATGGTAAAAATGGCCCTGATGGCCAGGTGTGGTGGCTCACACCTATAATCCCAGCACTTTGGGAGGCCGAAGCGGGTGGATCACCTGAGGTCAGGAGTTTGTAGACCAGCCTGGCCAACGTGGCAAAACCCCATCTTTACTAAAAATACAAAAATTAGCCGGACGTGGTGGTGGGTGCCTGTAATCTCAGCTACTTGGGAGGCTGGGGCAGGAGAATCGCTTGAATCTGGGAGGCGGAGGTTGCAGTGAGCCGAGATCACGCCACCACACTCCAGCCTGGGTGACAGACAGGGACTCTATCTTTTTTTTTTTTTTTTTTAAAAAGAAAATATTCACAAACTCTACGTCTGACAAGGGGTTAATATCCAGTATATATAAGGAATTTAGACAACAGAATAACAACCTAATTTAAAAATGGGCAATAGACCTAAACAGACATTTCTCCAGAGAAGACATACAAATGGCCAACAGGTATATGAAAAAATTGCTCAACGTCAGGAATCAGGGAAATGCAAATGAAAACCACACTGAGGATGTCACCTCACTTCAATTAGAATGGCTACTATCAAAAGAAAACAAGCTTTGGTGAGGATGTGGAGAAAAGGGAACATTCACACACTACTGGTGGGATATAGTATAGCCACTATGGAAAACAGTATGGATATTCCTCAAACATTTTAAAAATAGGCAGGGGATGGTGGCTCAGGCCTGTCATCCCAGCGCTTTGGGAAGCGGAAGTGGAAGGATCATTTGAGCCCAAGAGTTCAAGACCAGCTTGGGCAACATATGAAGACCTCTTGTCTATTAAAAAAAAAATTAGGCCAGGCACAGTGGCTTATGCCTGTATTCCCAGCACTTTGGGAGGCCGAGGCAGGAGGATGGCTTGAGCTCAGCAGTTCGAGACAAGACAGGACAAGACAAAAGAGAAGACAAGACACAGACAGAAAAGACAAGACACATTTTAGCATTCAAATACATTTTAACATTCCAACAAACAAAGAGTGGGTTCTGGAGTTAGACCACTTGGCTGTGAAGGCTGGTTCTATCACCTGTGTATCTTGGGCTAATTGATCCACCCCTTTTTCTTTTCTTTTCTCTTCTCTTTTCTCTTTTTTTTCTCCTTCCTTCCTTCCTTCCTTCCTTCCTTCCTTCCTTCCTTCCTTCCTTCCTTCCTTCCTTCCTTCCTTCTTCCTTCCTTCCCTCCCTCCCTCCCTGCCTCCCTCCCTTTCTTCCTTTCTCCTTCCCTCCCTCCCTCCGCTCCCCTCTTCTTTTCTTTTCTGTTTTCTCTTTTCTTTTATTTCTTTTGCAATCATGGCTCACCACAGCCTTGGCCTCCTGGGCTCATTCGATCCTCCCACCTCAGCCTCCTGAGTAGCTGAGACTACAGGTGTGTACCACCGTGCCTGGCAAATTTTTTAATTTTATTTTTATTTTTGGTAGAGATGAGGCCTCGCTATGTTGCCCAGGCTGGTCTCAAACTCCTGGACTCAAGCGATCCTCTAACGTTGGCTTCCTAAAGTGCTGGGATTACAGGCGTGAGCCACCATGCCTGGCCCGGCATGTTAAAATGTAAAACCAATAAAGAACATAGTAGTTGCTTGAAATAACAGGCAATCATTGTGATGGGGAAAAGTAGTGCCCACCAATTCTAGATAGGATCATGTGCTTCATGTTCGTCTCTGGAAGTCCAGGGGACATTATAGATGTCACTGTAAGCACTGAAGAGCAAAGGGGTAAGCACCATCTATTTTCTCATCTGAACTTCCAGAAAGAAAGGACTCTGAGGTGACAGAATTGCAAGCCGGAAACAGCCTCCGTGCCTATATTTCTTCTGGAGCCTAACAGAGCCTCCCACGTGCGTTGAACTGTGCTGTGGGTGAGAATAAAGCTTCTTGATTCAGGCATAAGAAAAAAAGAGGAGAGACACAGACAGACACACGCACAGGGAGACACAGACACGGGAGAAAAACCACACGACAACAGAGGCAGAGCTTGGAGTGAAGCATCTACAAGCCAAGGAATTCCGAGGACGGCTGGCAATGCCCAAAGCTAAGAGGAGGTCCTGGAGCAGATTCTCCCCTGCAGCCTTCAGAGGGAGCATGGCCTGCCCATGCCTTGATTTTGGACTTCTGGCCTTCAGAACTGTGAGAGAAGTTTCTGTTGTGAGCAGCCATGGGCCACTCACACACGGGCCTGGGCCTCCCCCAGACCCCTGCGCAAGCCTTTACTCCCAGGACTCAGCTGTTTCACTGAGTACCGATTTTCCCCCGTGGAACCTGTGTCATGTTTGAAGCAGAAGCTTGTGGACAAGGAATTCACAGACACAAATTTGCGATTCTTTTGGGGTAGCATGATGTCTCTCCATGAAGGGCCAGCTGTCTTGGTATGGACTTTGGCTCAATGTGGACTTTCTCATCCTTACGGTTCAGGATGCACTTGGACACCAGTGCAGCAAGGGCATGCTGCGATTCTTCTGCCTGCTGTTTTCGATATGTCTTTTCTCTTCTCTTCTCTTTGCTCTTTCTTTTCTTTTCTTTCTTTCTTTCTTTCTTTCTTTCTTTCTTTCTTTCTTTCTTTCTTTCTTTCTTTCTTTCTTTCTTTCTTGTCTCTCTCTTTTTCTTTCTCTTTCTTTCTTTCTTGACAGAATCTTACTCTGTCACTCAGGCTGGAGTGCGGTGGCGCGATCTCGGCTCACTGCAACCTCTGCCTCCTGGGTTCAAGCGATTCTCCTGCCTCAGCCTCCCAAGTTGCTGGGATTACAGACGTGCACCACCATGCCTGGCTAATTTTTTTATTTTTAGTAGAGAGAGGGTTTCATCGTTTTGGCCAGGCTGGTCTCGAACTCCTGACCTCAAGTGATCCACCGCCTCGGCCTCCCAAAGTGCTGGGATTACAGGTGTGATCCACTGCGCCTGGCCTGATTGGTCTTTTTGCCAGTTTTAGAAGCATGGACTCTGATGCTTTGAATGACTTTGAAGCCATTTTTCTCTTCTCTTGGCAGCCTTCCTGGAAAATGCATGTTCTGGTGCTGCCAAGTCGAAAAGGGAGAGAGAAATCCAATGAAGTGAGGAGAGTGTGGTCTTAGCGCCATCGCCAGGGTGGTCATTGGCAAGTCTTGGCCACAGGATTGCCTTCCTGGCTCTTCTGGGCTCAAGCAGGGGTGGGACCATGGAGCATGGGCGTGCACAGGCACAGGTGTTCAGGGATGCAGCATGTGGATTAAGGGAATGAGTGAAATGTTGGGTTTCTTCCTGTGGCTTTGGATTAGCAAAAAGGCATCTATGATCGGAACCCTCCTGCACTGCTGATGAGAACGGAAAATGGCGGTTTCTCAAAAGGGTCAACCCACAGTTCCCATAGGATCCAGTATTTCCACTGCTGGGTGTAGGCCCAAAGGAATGGAAGGCAAGGTCTGGAAGGGCGGTTTGCACACCCATGTTCACTGCAGCATGATCCACAGTAGCTGAAATGCGGAAGCCACCTAAATGCCCGTGGATGGCTGATTGCACAAGCCAAATGTGGCATATCCAGACAATGGAGTATGGTTCACCTTCAAAAGGAAATTCTGACACATGCTTCCACATGGATGATCCTTGAGGACATCATGCTAGTCACAGAAGGGCAAATACTGTAGGATTCCACTTCTATGAGGGGCCTAGAGTGGTCAAATCCATAGAGACAGGAAGTAGAAGATTGGGTGCCGGGGGCTGGGGGGGGGGGGGAGTTGGGGTTGAACAGGGCCAGAGCTTCAGTTTGGGAAGACGAACAAGTTCTGTGGCTGGATGGTGGTGATGGCTGCACAGCACCGTGAATGTGCTTCTGCCCCGGACTGCACACTTAAAAATGGTGAACGTGGTACATTTTATGTGATCTGTGTTTTACTACAATAAAAGAAGTGAGGAGTGTGCATGTGTGTCAGGGAGCCTCAAATTCCTGGGCCCAAGGGATCCTCCCGCCTCGGCTTCCCAAAGCGCTGGGATTACAGGACTGAGCCACCGCGCCATGTACTACAGGCCCTTTCAAGTCAAGACAGCCGCGGCTCCTGCAGCAGCTGGTGCCCCTCCCACTGGGGGCCTAACATCCCAGCATAAGTTCCTCTTCTGCATACACATCCGGCCAGGCTGCTGCACACCCAGGGGAAACCCCCTCCTGCCCGGGGCTTCTCCAGCTCTGTTAAAGCGGCCGGAAGGCATCTTTGTTTTGTTCTGCACAATAATTCACCAAATAATAAATCACACACGTTACCCAGACCAAGGTGTAAGGAGCCTTTCATTTTTTTTTATACACAGAAATTTTGGTCTATTCTTTAAGTTAGGAAATTAAACTACAGACTTTAAATTATTATGTATCTGTGATCTTTCTCATTAAGTTTTTTTGTTCATCTTTATAACAGGCAGATAAAAATGTAAAACATTTATGAACTGAACACAGTTGACCAAGCCATTCCAGGTAATATAATGCTTTATAAAGAGGGGCTTCCCAATGAGACAGGGCCCCCAGCCTGAAGACTGCAAAAACAAGAGCAAAAGATTCCAGGTCATGGTACCCTGTTTCTGAACTCCACACCACAGCACAAAGGTGACCTAGGGACTAAACAATCAACATTTACATTAGGCAACTTTATACAGCAGCAGTGAGGGTTTGCTTTTAATATCTATTGGCCATTGGTCCTATCGGTGTGTCTACGACAGAGAGTGAGAAGAAGCCGGTGAGCGCAGCAGCACGCAGCTCCAATTTCAACGTCTCAAATTTGATTTCTCGTTGAAGAACACAAAGACCCTCAACAAATGGAGTTGCCCTTTTTCTTACTATCGTTTAAACAAGGACATCAGGGAACAGTTTACAAATGGGTGACATTCTCAATGTGCCCTTTAGAAAAAAGGGATGGCTTTGAGTTATCTGCAGCTGGCATTTTAAAGTGGGATTTTCTTTTCTAACCGAAATTCTTTTGCCCGAGATTTGACTGCTCCTGCTCAGGGGTGAGATGGCATTCATGGGAATAGTGGGGATGACGCCTGCTCCTGTTTGGTTTTGTTTGGATGCCGGTGGAGGTGAGACAAGCCTTCTGAGGGTGCCAGTGCATGTTGGTGGCTTCCATTCCGATCTTCTGTCCCTCAGGTCCCAACTGTCTCCCAGCGGCTGAGCCCCAGGCCCAAACACCTCCCTGCAAAACGTTAACACCTGCAAGTGTGGAAGGCAAGGGTCCCCCATGGCATCACTGTGTGGACCTAGGGGCTTCCTCAGGAGGGTGGCAAAAGTCGAGCCCCTCTTCATCCCCTTTGCTCATTTGGGGGAAACTGAGGCTTGGCCACCAGGTGCCCACACTGCCAGGATAGGCTCCCCTCAGGACCTGGTGCTGAGCCACAAATCCATGCCTTCATGGCTTAAGCTTGGCCTCTGGACACAAAGACTAGGGTGGGAAGGGTGCTTTGGTGGTGGCGCCTCTGGTGTCACAGCAGACATCGAGGTGATCTACTGAGAACTCCTCAGCATTTGCCAAAGCAAACAGTGGGAGTCCATCCAGGTGCTGAGGGGACAGGGTCTGAACTGTGGCTGCGTCCCTGCCGTCATTCTCCCACCGCCAGCTCCTCCGGGCTTCTGATGCTCCCTCTCCCTCCATTGGCTTCTTTTGAGCTCTTGGCCCCGCCCCCGCCCCCTCGGACCTGTGCTCAGCTGAGGCTGCTCTCTGGAGTCTGGGCAGGACCCACAACTCCAAGAGTGCTTCGTGCTCTTGAAGCTGGGGGCGTGGTCAGGATGAAGGATGTGGAATTGGAGTAGAAACCAAAGAAAGCTGAAAACGAAACTCCCCTTTCAGTAGCTGGAGGACTTCTTCTCATCAATATTTTGTTTTTTTCCTTTTAGATTAAAATTTCCATTGAAAGGGTTTTCTCCTCTCTGGCAGGGGTCTCAGTGCAAATGCTGCAATTATACCTGCTCCAGACCTGGAGCATCCCCTCTCAGCCTTCTTGGGAATCTCGATAGGGCCGGGCAGAGGGCAGGAGCGAAGGGTGGGGGCGGGGTGATGAGAGACAAAAATGGATTGACCAGAAAGATATTCTTGCAGTCTAGTTCCCTGAAAAAAAAAACAAAAAACAAAAAACAACAACAAAAAAAACAAACCTTGCTACATTCAATAATGAAATTTCCAAATGAAAATGCCTGATAAGAGGAATGCAAGTATCATGCCAGTAAATAGTTCCTTATTGAAATATGCATCTGGCCATATATATGTGCGTGTGTACAGATCCACACACATATATATATGTGCATGCACGCACACACATGCACACTGCAGATGTGCCTAGTTTTTGCAGGGGGCGGATTGCTTTGTGGCTGCAGGGCTGCTTGCAGGCGGCTCCCTCAGGTGGCACCCTTCACAGCCCTGCAGAGCACTCAACTTTTTTTTTTTTGCATGAATATGCTGATCTGATTGCCCCTGCATGGGTGCAACAAAAGCTCCCCGTAAACCCAAACCAGCCCCCTGCCCACCACACAGCCCAAACGGCAAACACACGGTAAAACTGTAGTTTGTTAAAAAAGAAGCATCAATAGAAAAAAAGGTGGGGAACTCAGCTCTTCGCACTTTCTACTTCTTCTCCTTCCTCCTTTGGATGAAACACCTTCTTCTCCCCCTTCTTGTCCTCCTTTTCCTCCTTTTCCTCCTCCCTGTCCTCGTCTTCCTGGGTCTGGATGAGGAGTCCCTGTGACAGGCTGCACCCTTGTTGAATGGATTTGGGTCCTTGCAAATGCCCTGCCAGAAAGGTCTTCAGCCACCTTAGTTGTTCCCTCGTTTTGCAGGTGTGCAGGTCCCCATATGTGTGTGTGCGTGCATGTGTGCGTGTGACTTCGTGTGAGTCCGAGTGTGCGTGTGCGCGTGTGACTTCGTGGGAGTCCGCGTGTGCGTGTGCGCGTGTGCTGAGACAAGTTCTTGTTAGAGGGACGTCTCCACGCTGTGGAGCGGGCTCCCGGGACTGGAGGAAAACACTGAAGAGGTAGCTGACTTGGTGACATGCGTGGTCAGGTAGATGCCGCTGTCTATGGCGTTGTTGTTCTGGTGGGGGGGCGGGGGCGGGGGGGCCCGGAGGCGCTCCTCGTTCTCGTCCACGTCCGTGTCGTCGATGAGCGGGATGTTGTGGGTGTAGTCATTGATCAGAAACTCGGGCGTGGCCATGAAGTTGTGAATGGAGGTCTTGGATTCTGGTTTCTCCAGGCCTTCATACAGCGAGCTACGGAACGCTTTCACCACCCGGATCTGGAGTGGGAGGTGGAGAGACAGGGCCCGAGGTGGGAGCAGGGAGGGAGGAAAGGAAGGGAAAGGAAAAGAAACGTGGAAGGAAGGAAGGTAGGAAGGAAGGAAGGAGACAGTCAGTGGCCGGCTGCTGCTGGTAAGTTCCACCCACATCAATGGCTGGGGGTCATGGCATGAGAAATGTCCACCCATTTGTTGGAGGGCTGCTACGGAATGGGGTGGCTCTGCCTGCCTTTGGAAAGAGTTTTCAGGTGTGGGCCTTGGTCTCGTCAACCGATCCGCATGCAGGAAAAGATGACAATGTCTTTCTCTCGGCTGAGCTGGGCAGGTATTCTGGAACTGGAGAGTGCTGCACTAGGCTCTTGGCTGTGACCTCCCAATTCCCTGTTCTGGGGAGACGACTGGCTTTGGTGACCTGTGGGGTCTCTGCCCAATCTGAATTCCAATTTGGTGGAAAAGAAAAATGATTTGAAAAGGAGAGAATGCTGGTGAGTGGGCTGTCTTCTTGATCTTACCAGAAAGTCCAAAGTACCTGCTGGTATGGGCAAGTTCCCAGGCTATGGGCACTGCCGGCCTTTCTCACATGGGTCTCCCTCCAACCCCCAGCGCCCATGGCTGGAGCCGGGACCTGCCGTGTCCAGAGTCTCCCTGCGGCTAACTCCACTGGCCACTTCTGCATCTTCGTCTGATTTGATCCCTCAGGGCACTCAGCACAGATGATCATCCCTCTTTCTGGAAACTTCTCATGGCTTTCTGACATTGCCCCTGCCTGGCCCTCTTCCACCTCACCAGCTGCTCTGGCCCCGTCTCCTCCACTGCCCTCTCTTCTGTCCCTGGGTGCCCCAGAGCTCTGGCCTGGCTCTGTCCCTCCTCCTCTCTGTCCATACCTCTCCGCCCTGGCCACAGTGCTGGGGCCCATCTGGCTATAACCAGAAACTGTGGCCCAGGCCTGTACTCAGAGCTCCAGGCCAGAGAGTCCAGCAGTCCCCAGCTGGAGGTATCTGAGAGTGAAATGGCCACACTTTTGATTTGCACCCACTAAAGCCAGTCTCTGCTCAGATGCCCCTGTGGCCTCCCCATAGCCCCCGAGTCTGATTGGGTCTGGTTCAATCTGGTGCCCCTGCTCTTCTGGCCTCACTCCCCCTGTCCTCTCTCCTGTCTCCTCCTCCATCTTCCAGTCAGACATTCCAAAACTTGCATCTCTGCCACCTCCCGGGCTTTGCTCTGTGTTGTTCCCTGGCCATCCCTCGCCACAGGAGTTTGCAGACCTCAGATCAGCGGAACTTCCCGCAGGAAGGAGCTCCCGCTGTGCCCCAGACTCCCCCAGCACAGTGGCCCTCTGCCCGCAGCTGAGCGCATGGCAGCTCTGAAGCCCCCTGACCCTCCGGCAGGGCACTGCTCCAAGAATGAGCCCTTCCCTCCTCTGGCTTCTCCACCTTGCCTCACGCACTCAAGTCCTTGCTGCCTCTCTTTGCTCCCTGGCCCCTCAGCCTGGGCTCCCTCCTGCTTCTAGAAGCCAGGAGTTGATGGGGAGGCCTCTGCAGGGCCTCGCACAGGCCACTGTCAGCACAGCTGCCAGTGGTAGCTGGCCCACCTTGTACTGCCATCCCTATAGAGTGCTGAGCTGCCAGGCAGACCCTGGGGTTCATCCAACACCTGTCCACCCCTCCCTATGTGAGCAGGTGGACACATTAGGAGTTCTGAAGCATTTCCGGGGCCAAGGTTCTATCTAGGATATTTGGTTTTCTGGATTTAGACAAGGTGTCAGGGCTTGCCCAAGGGCTAACCCCAGCTGTCTGCTAGTTTTGGTTAATAAAATTTTACTGGTTTAAGTTTCATGCTGTAAGGGCGCAGTTGTGTCACGGCAGCAGAGACCAGGCCTGGAAAGCTAAAAATATTTCCTCTCTGGCTCTGTATGGGAAAAGTTAGCCGCCCCTTAGTTTAGACAATGAATCACCTTTTTTCGGTGACTTTCTTTCAGCCCTCCAGGGGCTCAGCTAGGCAAAGCACAGTGCTTCGGAATCAGCTGAAATGATGCCAACCTCATCACCTCTCCAGTGCAAAAAGTGAGCCAGGGCCAGGTTTGGTGGTCCACGGCTGTAATTCCAGCACTTTGGGAGGCCGAGGTGGGCCGATCGCTTGAGCCCAGGTGTTCGAGACCAACCTGGGCAACAGAGTGATACTCCCCGTTCCTATTTAAAATAATAATAAAAAAAAGTAAGCCAAAAAGCGCCACACTGGAATTTTCTAGCACCCCATCTGAAATCTGGTTAGGATTTTCTCTGGATTCGGGAAAGCCACATCTGCCAGATGGCAGATGGTCAGCTATTCTCACTCAGGCCTTTATCCCCAGACTGGTTTCTGAATTAGGGGTAACACAGAAATTGAGAATAATTTGACATTTTTAATGAAAAGAAACAGAATTCAGTTTTGTAGCCAATGCGGATGTTGCCTCATTATTTAGGCCTTTTCTGGTACAGGATTGTGGTGTGGAAGCTGCCTGGGACATCGCCTACTCCAGCTGTTGCCCATGCCCATCAAGTCACGAAAAGGACAGAATGCCGCAGGCCTTGACCCCAGGGCTGTGTGGGGTGAGATTGCTGGCAGTACACCAGATGACCTTGGCCACACCCTTCTCCTCGCTGAGCTGGTGGCCTCATTCAGACCCGGGGCATGTGATCAGGCCAAGCCCCTGCTCAAACCTATGCACAGGTCTCACTGCACCTGGCTCAACTCCAAAGACCTCCACAAAAGCCAGCCAGGCCACGGAGCCAGCCCTTCCTTCCAGGCTGGGCTTCTGCTGCTACTGCTACTCCGGTCTCACCGGCTGCTCCGGTGTGCCCCTCCCGGATGGCACCTGCCTTGTTTGTGGCTTAACAACAGAGCCTGGCCCAGAGCAGCTGCTCAGCAGACACTTGGGGAATGCACAAGTGACTGAGTGAACCGCTGCAGGATGGAAGGGCTGCCCCCCAACATTCTGCTGTTCGGGGGTGCTAAGCTTGGCTGGAGTCCTGGTGAGTCAGTTACAGCTGACAGTGAGTCAGCTTTCTCCAGGCTCTATTTTCCCTGCGTTCTAGTCCTGGGCCATTAAACAATGTTTTGGTGTTGGTCTTAGGGTGGGGTGTTTTCAGCCCACCCAACACTGAAGGACGCAGTCAATTCCTGGGAGATTGGTTCAATGGAGAGCAGCAAACATTCCTAAGAGAGGCCCGTCCCAGGGGGCTGCGCTCCCACCTGGGGGCTCGAGGACGCCCTCCTTCCACCAGCCTGGGTTCACTCTGTCCTCATCTCAGGCTCCTGCACCGCCTCCTGCTCTGCTCCCAGCCCAGGACGCGCCTGCCCCCACTGCTCCCAAAGGAATCTCATGGCCCCCAGGGCTGTCAATGCTGTCTATAGACCATCAGGCCACCGTAAATACTGCAGACACCAGCTGCACCACGTCCACCTTTTCCTGGACTGCCAGACTTCTGCCCTGGCTGCCTCCCGGGTGTCCCCCATCGGATGCCTAAGGGACCTCTCAAATTGCAGGAGGCCCGAGGAGGGCTCTTGTCAGTGCTCCAGCTGAACTCTGCCCACCAGCACCCTTCCCATCCCAGTGCAGGGCTCTGGCCAAACCTCAGAGGCACTCTGACCCCCTGACCCTATGTACCAGACATCCACGTGTCCTGTGGGCCCTACCTTAACTCAAAAGCATCTTCCACATCTGAGCCTCTCCTCACCTCCATTGCTGCTGCTATGTCCTGCCTGGGGCCCTGGGGTCACATTGGGACCCCAACCCCCACCAGCAAAGCCCTCCATCCTTCCTGTCCCTTCTCCAGGTGGAGTTTCCAAGCTCTCTCCGGCTGCCGAGTCAGACTCTTGGTCCCCCATCTGGCTCCAAACCTTCCGGTAGGCGATGGAACTGGCCTGCATCCTGACTGTGTGGAAATTCATTGAACTGTACCCCCAAAAGCCCGTTTTACTGTGACAATTTAAGAAGAAAGGAAATGAAAGCACTCTTCAGGGAGAGATGCCCCTAGGAGGGTCAGGTTGGGCTGGGGGCCTCCCCATCTCATCCGGGTGAGGCGAGGTGGCTCCCCACTTTGTGTCCCCACCTCCTTGTGTCCTCCTGCTGTCTCCCTCTGCCACACTTCTCCGTTCCCCATCATGGCTGATGGCCCTGAGAGGCCACAGTCCTTTACTCCTTACAGTCCCCCAGCACTGTCCGACACTGCTCCAGCCCCTCCTCCTCTCCCATCCCTGACACCTGAGGGCCCCTCCTCTGGGTCTAGGCACTCTCTTCTGGCTCTCTGCCTTCCATTCCACCTGCTGGCTAACAGCCTTGTCGGCTCTGGCTCCAGACTTGGGCGTCTAAGCTGGGTCTCAAACTTAGCAGGCCCAACCCCCCGCCAGCCCCAGCCCCGCAGCTCCCTTCAAACACCATCCAGAACCTGCACTTTGCCCCCACCCCTCCATGCCCTTAGCACGGCGGCCCGAAAACCAGAGAGTGTCTTGATCTCCCCCGCTACAAGCCCTCCACTGGCTATGGCCCTCGGAGCCTGCCCCGGTCTTTCTCACTCTGCCCTCTTTTACCCCTCAGCCTCCAGCACATCCCACCTGGGGACCTTTGCTCTGGCTGCACCCCACACCAGGAAGGCTCCCCTCACTCTTGTCTCCCCCAGCAGCATGGTGCCCACTTGTCCTCCTGCCTTCAAGTGCCCTCTACATCCACCTTTCACTGGAAGGTAATCCCCCGGGGCAGGGGTCTGTCTGGCTCGCTGCACCCAGCAGGGGCTCAGTGGACTCAGTGGACGGGGCTGAATGTCTGGGGCCCACACGGCCTTGCACCAGCCTCCTGTGCTGGCTTCGGCCCTCCCCATAGCTCTTTGCCCACTTTGCAATGCCCAGCCGGCTGGAGCTGCTTCTGAACACCCCACGCAGGGGCTCCCTGGAGCCATGACCCCTGCCCTTTCTGCTGCCTGGCTGGCCTTTCTCCTTCCTCTGAACTTAGCCCAAGTACGCATCCTTAGAGAGGCTGTCCTGGCCCGTTTGTTACCAGCTGCCCAGAGGAGACATGCTGGGTGCTGTGGGCTTGGCCCGGGCTCCTGACTTGCGTGGATGAGCAGTTCTGAGCCTTACACAGGGCGGGTGACGCTGCAGACTGACAAGGCCCATCCCTGGCCACACTGAGCCAAAGCGGAAGGGGTGCAGGTGTGGAGTACCATGTGCGATGCCACTGCCGGCCAGCTGGAGTGGAGGTGCCCGCCATGTGCATGGGGAGACGTGCCCCTGGTTAGCCTTCAAGTGCTGGAGTTTGCAGTGCAGGGCTGGGGAGGAGGATGAGGGCGGAGAAGGGCCGCAGAAGCAGGGAGACAAGCGAAGGACCGAGAAGAGTAGAAAAAGGAAAGGAAAAGAGAACAATCAAAGCAAAGACTCCTGAACCGCAGTGACAACGAAACGACAGAAGCTGTGCCTGACACCTTCTCACTCTTCCTTCTAATTCCTCAAGCAGAAACAAGCCCTATCCTGCTGCCTCTGTGCTAGGCACCAGCCGACCCGAGGGGCTCCGTGCGCTCTGCTCAGTCTCAGCCGCTAAGGTTCACAGAGCTCGGATGCTTCTGGTCGATTTCTTCCCTACCTATCCACTGCTCAGCACCAACCACCGGTCCAGAACCTTCCTTTGGAGGCAGGGACCTGTCAGCTCCCCAGGCACCTGAGCTTTGAATTTAGAGCGGATTCTGAACACAGCAGCCAGGGAGACCCATGGGGAACTTCTCGCCAAGAACTTTAGGGTTTCCAGGCCCAAAACAACCCCTGTAGGCGTGAGGGTGAATCACGACTTGAAAGCGACACAAAGGTGTCCTCAAGAGCCTGTGGCAATATGAACCATCAGTCAACTCGGGCAATGAGAAGCCAAACTCAGCCCGAACACTGAGGAGAAGGTGGCTTCGGCCTCACTTCTCTATGTGGGGGAAGAGCAAGGGGAAGGCCCCTTTCTACCCCACGGGGATGTCACATGCTTGAATTAGGAAAAATGAAAATGCAAACTCCACAGCTGGCTCTTTCCCCAAGGAATTGAACCAAAGAACGGAAAAGACAAGACATGGCTCTGTGTGTGTTGACAAGCCAGAACTGCTTGCAGCTGGCAAGTTTCATGAAAATTGCCTCCCACCTTGTGTGCACACTCATGCCCAGGACCGTGTGAGCCTAGACCTGTGCTCCCAACAGCAGCAAGCTGAACTGACCCGGGCGTGGCAAGTCAGTGTTGGGACTAAAGAGGACCCAGGAGGAAGGCCCAGCTGAGCCCTTGCCTCCGTACTGGCTGAATCCAGCTGCGGGACCTCCAATTAGTCTTGGGAGGTCTCTGGCCCTGGTTCCCAGCTTGGGAGTCCACACTCGGAGTGCCTGATGGGGAGGGCCTCGGACCAGGGGTTCTGGGGTCTGCCCTAGGCTGCGTTCTGGTGTCTACTTTAGGGATTGCCTGGAAGGGCATTCCCCTGTGGTAGGGCCCAGGGTTCCAGGAAAGCCTAGGGCAGGGCTCTTGGGGAAGGATTGCTACTGCTTCCAGCATGGAGGCAGGGTGCAGACTGTCAAAGATCTGAGAAAAAATGCCAATACCCCGTTCCCAGAAACCAGGGAGGGAGGCTTGGCTCAAAGCACATGACCTTCCTGAGAATGGAGCAAACTCCAGAAAACGAGACTGCTTCCAGCGCGGGGCTGTGAGTGTGGTGAGTACGTCGCCCTGGGCCCTGGAAACGAGTGTTCAGGGAAAGCCTGGGACTCACGTGGCCCGGGTTGGCCCCTTTGGCCACACGGTTTTCATGTTGCCGAAGCCAATAAAACCAAGCAACTGCTGTGATCTGTTTCCAGCATGATTAACGGGAACTAAATGGCCCTGAGGGACCCCCGGTGGCCACATGGGACCAGACTCATGGCCCGCTGCCTAACCCCTGCTCCTTTGCTGGGCCAGGTCAGGAGGCATCTCAGGAACGACTCCAACAGTGAGCATCTCACACAGGCCTGGCATGGCGCTGCTGGAAGGATAGACTTTGGATGCGTGGCTGGGGTGTGTCTGTGTGTCCCAGTGGAAAACAGACATAAAAGGCCTCTCAAGTGGCTTTGGTGGGGCTTTCCAAATGATCGCGCACCCTCCCGTGCCTCCTAGTGGCAGACGCGCAGCCCCCTGTGCCTACTGCCCTTGGTAGACCCGAGCGACTGAACCAGCTGTCCCTGGTCTGAACTGAACCAGCTCTCCGGAATATGGACACCCAACAGGGAGGGTGATACTGTGGCCTCAGTGTGTGAGTGTGTGGGTGGGGCATGGTGTGGGGTAGTCACCAGGCTGGGCAGGGGAGGGGCAGTGGAGGCTGCCTGGAGCTGGGAGTCAGAAGTTGTGGCCGGCACAGTCTGACAATGCATGCAGAGGAGGGACGGGGCCTGTGTTGGGACTCCTGAGTCCAGAAGCAGCAAAGGCGTGGGAGGTTAGGCAGGGTGGGGAGGGCTCGAGTGTGTGAGCACTGAGCCCCAGCGATCCCGGGTCTCTCGACCCCTCCTAGTCACCCCCTTGCTACTTCCTGCATTGGCCCCAGGGGCGCAGGGTGAGGGGATGTCATGGTACCAATCCCTGGCCCTTCTCCCCGGAGGGCCTGAAGTCCTTAGTAGGAAAGGCTTGGGACGGAGGCAGCTCCAGTGCCCAGAAAGGCTCCAGACTCCTGGTGGGCTGAAAGGCAGCCTGGCCTGGAGCAGGCAAAGAGGATGGGAAACTGTGGGTTTGCCTTAGGAAACCACGTGACTTGACGCCCCTTCAGGCCTAGTTGGGGCAGCCCTCTTGTCTAGGGGAGCTCCGTCACAGCCTTCAGAGCATCTCTCATCCACCAGAAAGTTCCAAGTAGAGGGTGGGCACTGGTGCTAGTCCCCACTCTGCCAGGCCTGGCTGCTTATGGGACCCAGTGCAGGTCCTGGCCCTTGGGGGCAACCTCCTTCCCCCGATCTCTAGGATGAGGGTGCTGGGCTTGGTGATTGCTTGGGGTCCTTGAAGCGTGGAGTGGGGGTTGGGTTCTGAGTTCTAAACCAATCCGCTGCACTGCGGTGATGGCAGGAGGTGCTTCTGGCGGCAGGTGGCTTCCAGAAGTGGGCATGTGCTTGGTGTTGCCAGGTCCCCAGCCAGCATCTTCCTCCATGGCAGAGTCCTTTCTGGGATGCTGATGTTCAGCTGGGATGGGCCTCTTCGGAGGGCCCTGCCACCCACCTTCTGCTGGGGCACACAGTGTGCAAGGGACAGCTGCCCTCCTTCTGGCTATCCGCCACTTAGGGCCCCCATGGAATAGCTTGTGAACAGCAGGAGGGGTGGCGTCTCTCCCACTCTACTTACCCGGCACTGCCAGGCTCCGGAGGTGGGGAGGAGGGGGACAGATGGCCACGGAATGAAGGCAGGAAGGAAGTGCTAGGAGCCAAGGAAGAGAGGAGCAAGAGGCCGCCCCAGGGAGGAAGCAGGAGGAATCCAGAGGGAGAAAAGACAGCAGGCCCCACAGAGGCTGGGCTGGACCTGGAGAGGGACAAGGAGCTGGTCCTGGGGTGGGATGAGGCCAGGGCTGTGGAGAAGGCTCGAGGACCGCATGGAGTGGGGCCGCGCTGGCTGCCTTCCCCTTAACTCAACAAAGGGGCAAATGGACAGACAGACAGGAAGCACAGAGAAAGACGGCAAAGAGACATAAGGAGGAAGTCAAGGGGGAGGGAGGCGGAGGCACAGCCATGCCCCCTGCTGCCCTCAGCTCCCAGGAAGGAAGGTGCTGGGAGGCCACAAACCATTTCTGGCCTTAACTGACTTGGCAGAGCCTCCTGTCGGCCTCTCTGCTTTTCGGCCCAGCCGCCACGGTGTCAGCCAATATTTGTGACCAGGGTAGGTGGCCCCATGATGATGAGTGTGGAGCAAGCTGGAGGTGTGCGTGGCCTGTGGTTTGGAGGAGTGTGTGTGTGTGTGTGTGTGTGTGTGTGCGCGCACGCGCGCACGTGCTCTGTTCCCAAGGGGGACAGGATGGGCCTCTTCCCTTCCTTAAAGGACAGAGTGGCCCAAAATGACAGCTTATGCAAGAGGAGGGGTGACCCCCACCAGGGGCCTCTCACCAGTTCCTAAAAAAAAAAAAAAAGAAAGGAAAAGAAAAGAAATCAAGCTGGAAGAGTCTGTGATGGAAAAAGGTGTGGTTAAGGACTCCCATCTGCAGGGGAGTGGCATGTTCGTGTTGGCAGAGGGGAGCGCTTCGGGGGCTTGCTAGAAGGAAAGGAAAGACGTAGCATAGAACCATCCTGGCAAAGGCTCTGGGCCCACGCACGAAGGTTTACTATTTGGTATATAAACTCTCTTGAGCTTGTTGGAAAAAGCAGGCTGCCTGGCTGGGCCCACTGGGTTCCCTGCATTCTCTCCCATCAGGGTGGTGGTGCCAGCGGTAGAGTGGCCTTCCCTTTGTCTTTGTAAAAAGATGTGAGCAATTGTGGAAGTTTCTACCTCCTTAGAATAGCCCCTGGGTTCTCTTCAAACTGTGACCAACATGGTGGGAAATTTTCCTGGCAACGTCTTGAAGAGAAGTGGTGCCCGGCCTCTGAGTGCCAGTTCTCGGGAAACCTCTAACACCCGGTGGCTTGGGGCAAGGCCTACAGGGCAGGCACCACCTGTGCAGTAGTGATTGGCCAGCACTGAGCCCACCTGGGGACAGGTGACAGCAGCATCCTTAGGAAACCACTTCAAGGAGGATGCTGGAAGCGCCGCCCCACTTCCTGGGTATGTGGGCTAGATTCTTCTGTGGCAAACAGTGAGGGAAAGGCACCCGCCACCCCTCCAGCCCCGGGAAGGCGGCCCTGAGCCCGCGTGCTGCCCTGACGCTGCACCACTGAACACTGAGCAAGGCCCCAGCCTGACACCAGACACCCCCAGAAGTGGCCCAAGTTCATGAAGAACCATCGGCAAAGGCAGACAAGTTCAAGAAAAGAGAACCAATGGCACAAGGAGCACTAAACACAAACCGAAAAACCAAACAAAGCAAAGAACGGGAGGTCCGGAAGTGCCATGGGTTGAATACGTTTCATAAAAGCATATGGCTTTCGAGAGACACCGTCTGGGCGGGCAGGACTGGACAGGGCGGTAAAGAAAGAACAGAAAAGCCACGGTGAGCGGAATGCAAGACTGGAAAAGAGAGAAGGCCGAGCTGGGGAGGCTTATTCTTCCCCAGAGATGCCATTTATGAGAGAAAAGGGAAGTCAAGACTCACTCCCAGCAGCACTGGTGGGATTGGCAGCAGAGAGAATTGCGTGAGTAGGGGTAGAAAGATTGGTTACGTCATGAAGCTGGCTGAGGACCGAAGACCGCCGGCGCACAGCACCCTGAACTGAACCGCTTCTCTTGAAGGTACTCACTACCTCCATCTGTGGGAGAGAAAATGAGATAAAGTTTGGCTTGCACTGTTGTCCAGGCTATCACGGAAGGGAGGGCTGGGCGAGGATAGGGGCCACCACTGGGCACATAGGGTGACAGCAAAGCCTCATCGGGTCACCGTGCTCACTGGGAGCTGGCGATGTTTGGACAGGGCCCTGACTGAGGCCAGCCTCTGTGCCACCCACCGAGAGAGGGTTTGCTGAGCAGATGGTTAGTGGTCATGAGATTGGGAAGGGAAGGGGGTCACAAGTCAGGGCACACTGCAAACATGTCCGAAATGCCCCTTGCAAGCCACTTGTCAGGAAGTACTTCACAGTTCTCAACCTTCTTTTTCCTCTCCAACACACCTGAGGGACATGACACGCTCCTATTAGAACCCGCCCTGCTTCCTCTAAACCCGGAGGACTTGTGCCCTATGCTCCGTCCGCCTGCCCATCTCCGCCAGCTTCTGTGGCTCATCCGAGTGACTGGGCAGGGGGCGCCCCCTCGAAACCTCAGCAGAAGAATGGACCTAGCGGAGGAGGGGGTTTTCCCACCGACTGGCAGCCATGGCTTCGCTTTGTCCCCACTCTTACCGCTTCCTACAAATTGAAGGGGAAGCGAGGCTGGGGAAACTGAGGCCGGCAGGAGGGCCTTGACCCAGTGTCTTTGGATTTCCTGACCTGCCCTTGGCTGGGATGGGGACTCATGTCCGTCTCACTGGAGATGATGTGAACGGCAAAGCCAGTGTGCGCATCTGGAGCCCAAAGCTACCTGCTCCATCCCGAGCCCTGCAGTGCTATGTGGTGGCCACCAGGTTCAGCTGGGTGTCTTGAAACGGGCCAGGGCTTCGTGGAAGAAGGCAGCTTGAGTGTTCAGACTCCCCCTGCACCGGCCAAAATGAGGATGTACGCCACTTCAGCCCTTGACGCGCTGTGGAAAGGACTCCTCTTTCTTCTCAGCCTGCCCAGTCCCCTTCTGCCCAGCACATCCCACTCGCTTGCTTGTCACGAGGGGAACCTCGTGGCACTTGCTGCGACCGTGAGGAACGCATACTGAGTGTGTCAGCGCACGGAAGGAGGATGGTTGATGTGATGGCGTCGCGGTGGCTTGCGGGGGGATCCCCTGTCTAGATTCAGGAGAGGACTCTCGCTGCGGCAAAAGTCTTGAGGGATAGGAAAGATGCCTTTCCTGCCTCAGATTTGCATTGGTCTGGCCTGGCTACAGATGGTGTCCCAGTGGGAGAGCCACATCAGTGACAATACCACAGTCGCCACCACCCATACCTGGAAGCCCAAGAGCTGAGCCAGGAGCAAGGCCCAGTTGCTGACGAAGCTTCCCTTTGCGTTATAATGGGATGCAAAAAAGACAGACCGAGTCATGAGCGCTGCAAAAAGCTACATGTTCTGGGTTTGAAGGACTCTTTTATTCTGGAATGACACCCTGTCCATCTGGTGCGTTGATATGTTAGTATGGAACCATGGTGCGAGCAGGTTACAAAATGCCTTCACTTTTTTTTTTTTTTTTTTTTTTTTT